>NC_080035.1:64218589-64527964 GCF_030020395.1 Manis pentadactyla | reverse complement strand
CCAGATAGATTGATTCAATAGGCGTTTAGTAGAGAATAGAACACATATAAAAAGATGGTAGATCTTACTTGTGTAGGATTTCAGTTAGTGATTTTTCCTTTGTCCCCTTTCTGCTTTACTGTTTCCCAGTTGTAGGGAAAACGGAAGGTCCCAAGGCCAGGATCCTCGCCTGACCCTAATCTACTTGCAGTGATGTAACTGGCCTGCTGGGTAGACCAATGCTTACACACTTGTTGGCAATGCGCCGTTATCGCCTGTGTTGCTGTGTGAAGACCTCTGCCTGCGGCTTCAGCAGAGAGGGTGGGGGCAGACGGCCAGCGTCCCAGAGGCAGACGTGATTCCAGCACTCAGCCTGCCCCCGTGAGAATAAATCTTGGTATAAACCCTTTTATCCCTACCGTTTTATTCAGTCTCTCGGAATCCGGAGTGAACTTGCCCCAGGGGGAATCTCCGTCAGGCAAGACACCACTTTTCTGCATAAAGCTTGAATATTGTTTTTGAGTAAAAAAGTTTCCCTAAGAAAATCAGTCACAGGCCAGAGCTGTCAGCAGAAAGGCAGACAGGTTGACAGGCCGCTTAGAGGTAAAGGGAAGATGGGTGGGCCCTGCCATGTGCGCACCGGGCCTGCCGGTGCGTCTAAGGTCTGTCCCTGGGGCCGTGCTTAGTCTGCCCCACGTTTTGGGGGTAATTCAATCATGGAAATTCTCCAGTGATCAGTCTTCTTGCTTTTGGGTCCCGCCTGCCCTGCCCTGAGAACCTTGCGGAGTGCTGCACCACACAGATTGGAAGATGTTGTGCCCGGAGGATTCGTGACCAGTTGTTTCTGGATGCCATGCGGTCATTTCCTAAGCAGTACTATTCCTTACATAAATCAAACGGATACATGTATGCCCCGTGGCCACTCAGAAACACAGCTCTTTCCTCTCTTTCTGCCAACCAGGAGCAAAGGGCCCCACTGCAATACACTGACCAGGCCTTCCACGCTGTCCAGTTGTTTCTGGAAAGGCAACATAGCTGTAGTGAACCCTGCAGATTCCCAACAAGACCGAATTCATGGAGCCCTGCAGAGAGGGGGACACCACATGATGCTGCCAAGTATGCTGCTTGTGAAAACGCGGCCTCATCACCGCCTGACTCTGCCCCCCCCCCCCGCCTGGCTCACCAAGAGAGCCACAAACTGCACACCCCAACCACGCACCCCCCAGGATGAAGAACAAAAGACCTCTGGCGGTGAGAGGCCGGAGGCTGGGAGGAAGGAGAGTGAAACAGAACACGCAGAGGCCAGAGTGGTCAGGCCCGCAGAGCCGTGAGGTGTCTGCATGCTGCCTCACTGCGTGTGGCCCCCGAGAGGCTTTTCCCGGGAGGGGCAGCAGGGCCTGGCCAGTGAGCCAGGGCTCAGCGGGTGCTGGGGACCCACATTCGGTCCCCATTTGACATGCTGTGTGACCTCGGGCAAATCACCTGGAGACTCTGACCCTCATTTGCATCCCTGGACGACAGTTGATCCCTAAGGTCCTTCAGGTCCTGTGAATATTTGACCCCAGAGATAAGGATGTTTAGAACTAAAGGAAAGCAGCAGTCAAGGGGCTCTGGAGCGTCGCAGGGCAACCCGGCTTCTGAGGGGCACGTCGTGAGGTGGCACCTCCCATCTGGGGCGCCCTGCCTCGGGCCTCCCACTTGCTCTTCCATCTCTGGGACAGTGCCCGCTGCCCCCAGCTCCTCCAGCTGCCTGCATTCACCCTCAGCCCCAGCTCTGCTCTGCACGGTGCCTCTGAGCCAACTCCTGGCTGAGGTGGCAGGGAGCCCACAGCCCTGGCCACGCACAGGGGCTCTGCTCGTGGAGATCCTCTCCTCCGTCCGGGCACCAGGGCTGGGAGCTGGGCCTTGCCGGGTCTGGCTGAAATCCCCAGCATTACCCCACGTGACAGCCCACCTCGCGAGGAGGGGACAGTGCTCCCTGCTGTCCTTGGTGTGCAGTGGCCCCGCTTGCCCGTGAGAGCCACCAGGGCTCCAGCTCCAAGGTCCTGGGCCGGGTGGAGCTCCACTGCCTGTCAGCTGCGTGGCCTGGGCCTGTGGCCCTGACTTCCTGAGGACTTTCTCATCAGCACGTGGAGGAAGTTACAAGCCCCCTCCAGCAGCTCGTCGACGGACTAGGGGAAGACTGCGGGCCCCGGCAGACGCACTTACTGCCCCTGAGGTGAGTCGGCGCTCGCGGAGCAGGGAGAGGCCTAACGTGGGGGCACGCATGTGATCCCGGCCCTCGAAGCTCTTCCCAGATCCTTTTTCCACGCCACCAGCTCGTGCGTGTGAGGCAATGTGACAGATGACATTCCACACTATGGGTTCAAGGAGCAAGGTCAAGCATTTGTCAGCCCCCGGGGAGCAGGCCGTTTGTCACCCCAACATCGCCAGGGCCATCCAGCTGCCCTCAGCCGTGTGCATGACCCGCCCAGGCGCCAGTAGGTCAGGCCGGGTGGACACCTGCCTCCCCGTGTGTCAGAGAGGGACCCGGAGATGAGGGCCACCGCACGAGCTCAGCTCAGGGACCCAGGGTGCAGGGCTGAACTGCTGCTGCTTACCCCGGGAGGGTCGGTCCGCAGGCAGTGCTCTGTCCCCGTCAGCGCCCACCCCAGCGAGGGCCACCCTGAGGGGTGCTGGGGGAGCAGAGACAGGGCACCCCACCCCATTTCCTGGCAAATGCTTTGCTACTCGATCTTTTGGCCTCCCATAATCCGTGATTGGTTCCTAATGGGCTCCGGGCACCGAGGTACCTTCCGACGCATCAGAGCAGAAGAAATGATGCGCAGCTAAAGCACTTTGTTACGTTCACTGTAGACTGGCAACCAGCGCCTGCAATGAAAGCCTTTGTGTTAACCAGAATATTCCACGAGTCAGCAGGCCTGCTCTTCCCAGCCATCCTGCCCTGGTCCAGGCGAGCTTGATGCCAGCCAGCCGCTAACGCCGGCCAAGGCTTTGGTCCTTCCCCGGCTGGGAGAACGGCTCTCATCGGATGCCGGGACCTAAGCTCCCTGAAGACAAAGAAGTGGCCTTTCCCTGCGCGCCAGGCCTGCTGTCAGCACTGTGGACCTGAGGCCGCTATTCTGAGGCAAGCACCCCGCGAGCACAGAGACCCCCAGCCAGCCCAGTGCTTCCCGACAGCAAGCACACACACACCGCCCCACCCTGGAGATGGCAATCCCAGCGCACGGCGGAGCCGCATGTGGTGCCCAGGTTCTCGGGGGGCACCGTTTCCCCTCCCCTGAAGCCCCTCCGGCCATGTGGCCATTGACTGGGCTCCGGCCTTCCCAGCAAAACCCACCCTGGGCTCCAGCTTCGTTCTCCTGGTCTTACCTGTGCTTCGAACCTGGGGTGTCTCCTCTCCGTCTCATCAGCTAAGCCACGGTGAGCAAGGGGGTGCTCAGTGAGCACTGCTGGAAGAATAAAGGAAAATTTTTTAGTTCTTTCATTTTGTGTCATTCTTTGAATATATTGTATGCATATCACCACCTCTGTACCCAGTCTCTCCTTTCTTCTATCCAGAGACAAGCATTGTTACCAGTTTCTTGACAATGCAAGTATCTGCATAATGCGTTATCTGTGAAACATATTCACAGGTGCAGCCGGTACACACGTGCCCATCTGCAATATATTTTATACAAATGAGAGCATACAAACTTACTTGGTCACACTGTTTCTGCTTTTTCCTTCATGTATTGGAAATTGTTCCATTTCAATACATATTGGGCACCCTCGTTCTTAGAAACGGTTTTATATATTTTATTGTAAGGTTGCACCGACATTTATTTAACCAGCCCACAGACAGACATTCAATCATTTCCACGACTTTGCTTTTACAAACAACGCTGTAAAAGCTCAAAAGGCTTGGGCAGTTGTTTTGCACATGGAGGGTATTTCTGGAGGCTAAATGCCTAGGTCTGCTGGGGAGGGAGCTTCACGCATTTTAAGTTCCTCTAGATGTCGTCAAATGATCCTTCAGAGAGGTTTTACCAGTCTATACTCCCAGCAGCGTAGTTCAAGAACGATTGGTATAAAGCTATGATTTGAGCCACAGATTTCTGAGCATTGTCCATAGGGTGTATGAACTACCTGCTTTCTCCTCACCTTTACAAATACAAAATACAAATAAATACAAACTTCATTCTTAATAATCCTTGCCAGCCCAATAAAGAAGTCGTATTTCAGCATCATTTTAATTTGCATCTCATTGAAGTGAGTTTGAGCACCAAAGAACCAGCTATGTTTTTTCCTGTAAATTCCTCCTATACTTTTCCCACCTTTCTATTAAATTCTTGGCCTTTTTTAATATTGATTTTTAGGAATTTGTATTATTGAATATATTAGCCATTTTTCTATTGAGGTGCAGGTATCTTTCCTGAGTGATTGAGCATCATTTGATTTTGTTTATGCTGCTCTTTGCCAACTAATATCTTAGTTTTTAGCAAAGGGGGTGGTTTGGTCAAATATATAAATATTTCCTCTTATGACTTCCAGATTTTGTGCCAGAGTTAGAAAGGCCTTTCTGAATCAGAGATGATTTGATAATTCTCCCATTTTTCTTCTATTACTTTTAAGATTCCATTTTTCATGTTCAAATTTTCCACCCACGTGGTATTTACTTTGGTAAATATGGGCAGTTGGAATGAAACTGTTTTCAGGTGATCACGTACTTAACCCACCGATTTGAAGTGCCACCTTATTACATAAGAATATCGCGTTTGTTTTCTGGACTTTACACATTGTTCCAGCAAATCTATTCATGAACTAATACCACATTATAATGTGTTTTAATATATGGGATATTTTATCTTTCTTTTCCTTGTTTTTTCTTGTTTAATGTCTCTCTGAATCTCTCTGAACTAATATTTTAAATAATTTAATTTTTTTCAAAAATTATATATTCCTATAGCTCAAAAAAAAGTCACAAAAGCCAGTGAAGTGAATCTTCTGGTCACTGTCACCGAGTCACAGCTCCCTTCCCAGGGAGCAACCAGCCGTCAGTTTCCTGTGCATCTTTCCAGAAACAGTTCATATGAATTTCATACGCATGTTTCTTACAAACTTTATAATCTACTCATCTCATAAAAAAAAAAATCCTCAGTACCACAATTATTTTAGACGGGATCAAGCTTAATTTATAAATAAAGTAGAACTGAGGTGAATTCCTACCTGTGAAGATTCCATGCCTCGTAATTTGTTCTGTTTCTTCCATGTCCTGCAGCATGTTATTATTGATATTGTAAATGGTGTATTTTATTCCATCAGCTCTTTTACTTGTAGTTGGTATAAATGAAGGTCATTAATTGTGTATAATACTTAGGAGGCACCAGGCGCCTCATTCAGTTCTCTGAATTGCATGAAATTCTAAACAAAACCCCCTGCCCTTCTGAGGATGTAATAATGCCTCCTGTGCAGGGTGACAGGAACCAATCTCCGGCCTGCGTCAGCGTTTTGCTGGTAGGTCCTTGTTCCGTGGCTCTGCACACAGTGGTAACTAATGAGGACTTTCCTCCCTCACTGCATCGGAAGGGCCATGTGAGTGACAGGCACCGAGTGGGCGCTCCTGCCCGTCCGGAGAGGCAAAGCCGAGCTGTCACAAGGAACAGATGGAGACGACACCCACCCGTCCCGTTCTGTGGAAGTCCCCAGGCCAGCAGGTCAGCACCGAGACCCAGGAGAGGGCAGGGGGCCACTGCTCAGCCCTTCCCCCGGCGCAGCGTCACCTGGCCGGGCAGCCCGCTCTCCGGGCAGGAACGAGGGCCAGAGGGTGCGTGGGTGGGGGGGCAGCCAGGACCCCACCCGGCCCTCCTCTCACTCCTACGGCAGGAGCCGCCCGTGGCCGCATCTGGCTTCGGGGAGCTGGTCCTGGGACCCACCGCAGCTCTGCAGCCCCCCAGAAGTCAGAGCAGACTTCGGGGCACCAGCCCCCTTCCCGCCCTGTGGCCAGGCCAGGAGTTCCACCGCAGCCCTGCAGGCGGACGTCCATCACCTCCCCAGGACTTGGCGAGAGGCAGCCCGCGGACACCGGCCAGAGCGCGCTCCCAGGGGCCTTCCCGGCCTCCCTGCGCGCCTCCCGTGACCGGGGGCTTCGGCAGCGGGCGCGTGCGGGTCCTGCCCGCAGAGGCCTGGGCTCGGCCCCCGGGGCGTCGAGCGGTCCGCGCTGCACCCCACCAAGGCTTGAGGCACGAGGGAGGCAGGACTCGGCTCAGTCTGAGAACAGCTCGCTCCGGGCCCTCAGTTTCTTGCCCTGGAAAGACCTTGAAAAATCAATATAGATTCTTGAGCATGCTTTTGGGTTACTTCCAGGTGGAAAATCAGAAAAGTCTGGGCTATGCCAGTGTTTTATTTTTATGGCATGTTTTCTCCCGTTTCTCTCTCTGAGCCAGTCCCACCCCACCAGGCGCCACTGCTGCGCAAGGCTCACTTGGAAAATGCCTGCGGTTTGGATGGTATCAACACAACCAGCCCTTGGAAAGAGCGTCATGACTTCTGCCTGCCAGTAACTTTCTAAGTGGGGACACTCACGCCTGTGGCCCGTCGTTGGCATGACTTTCTCTGGTCGTGATCTAACGCAGACCCAACCGGAAATCCTCAAAGTTAATAATCTATGTGGCCGCCCTCACAGGCTTGCCTTAATGAGGGCTTAGTGGCCAGACTGCCGGCGTTGGTGACAGCCACACGCCCTGACCGCAGCAGGGTCCCCTTTCTCCAGGCACTGCTGTCCCCCTCGCCCAGAGGAGCGTCAGGAGAGACCTCGTAGCAGGCGGGAGGACGGTGGCATGGGCCCTGGCCATGAGGTGGCAGTTGCTGTGTTACGAGCGGGGCTGCAGGCTGCTGGCCGGGTGAGGGGCGCCTGCCCCCACGCCTCCAGCTCACAGCCAGCGGGCCGCACCTGCCCAGCCAGCGTCCTGCACCCCAGTTCCTGGGGCAGCCCCAGCCCAGCACCACACTGGGCTGCCTTCCCAGGTCCCTGGAGCCGCACCCAGCCTGTCTTCCTGGGTGGGGCTGGGCTTACCTGGAAATCACAGCAGTCCCCGGCCCCAGTGACGCTCAGAGCAGTAGGCGTGCGTTTATTTACTTTTGTTGGTTTTGAACAAGGATGGTGGCAGAGAGAAAGGTGACCTCCATGCCAGGCACACTCCTCCTGGTTGCGTGAGGTGAGGTCACACAGGTGACCTGGGCCCCCCTCAGCCAGCAGGAGGGAAGGAGGGCAGGCAAGGGGCAGGGCACAGAGGAGGGCTGCTGCACCCTCTTGCCTCAGGAAAGGGGAGAAGCAGAATCAGAGCCCGGGGACGTCGGATCACACTTCCCAGGACACCGCAGTGGCTTCTAAAGTGCTCATGCACGTGTGCAGAGAGGTGAAGACAAATACTTCCACGGCGGCCCCGTGAACGTGGGCAGGGTGCCCAGAGTTCACCGCTTCCCAGGAGGCTCTGAGCCGGGGAGCAGGGCAGGCCTCCCATAGGGCTGTCGGCTCCACACCCATAACCTAGCCCTACGTTCAAGGCTCGAGAATGACTAACCAAGCAAAACCATTTTTCACCAGCGGCCAGGGGCCCTGGACAGCTGGGCAGCCATAGACCTTTCTTACTGGGGGACACCCTGCACTTTGGACCCTTCACCCCACAGCCTGTGCCCACTGGACACCAGCAGTGCCCACGCTCAGAGACAACCGAACCTGGCTTCATGGATACCCAAACAGGCCCTGGGCGGCGGGGCCGTCCCTGGTGGGAACCACTGAGTGAAGTGAAGTATGAACAGCAGAAATAAAAAGAAACCAAAATTCAGAATGGGGTTTTGGAAGGACCGCTTAGAGGTTGTGTGAATTTAAGAAAGCTGTGTCATTTCCACGCTGAGCCTCAATCAATTTATCTGCAAAATGGGCTCAGAGTCACCTCTTTTCCTCCCGCTCTTGGGGACTATGCTCATGAAATGACTTCTGAACTTTAACCCTGACTGAACCCAACAATGGCTGCAGGGCCCAACCTGCCGGCCGCCTGCTGCCCCCCCCCGTGGCCCAGTGGGAACATGCACAGCTCGTGTCCCTTTCCTCGGGCACAAAGCGTCCTTCCTTTAAGCACATAGGAGCAATCTAAGAGGCTGAGCAAGACACAGTATAAGCGGGCGATACTAGACCCCTCTCCCCGACGTATACCTGCATTTTAAGAGCGTTTTCCCAGAGACAGACTGCTTCTCCCGAAAGGAGGCTCCTGAACATGGCCGTGCATCCAGAGGGAGGCCCAGGGGACGCGCAGGCCCCGTGGCCACAGCCAGTGCAGAGGCCAGGGCGGGGGGCGCCTCTCAGTGAGGTCCCGCTCCTGCGACTGTCTCAGCAAAGCAGTTAGCCCCTCTCCGCCCCATCATCTCTACACTGGGGGCAAATAACACGCCACTGACGCTCTGGTGACAGGTGACCAGGTCCTCTACAAATAAAGCAGTGATTAATGACATTACCCTCCTGGGAACAAACCACTTCATATACAAACTGAAATGGTTTTGCTTCTCTAGGGAAAGGCAGACAGTAAATTGCTGGCAGGCCCTGTAGGTGTTGGCTATGTTTGCACGCTCTGCTTATACAAATCCCAACTTTTCCCAACTAGGGCACAGGACGGCAGTGACAAATGCCCCTTTGAGGATGCATGATGCCCTCTCTACCTCAGCCTGCAGCCAGGTTCTGCTCCGAGTCAGAGCCCAGAGCCTCGGGGTCTGGCGAATCCCCTCCTGCTTTTAAGTCACGAGGATGTTCCTTGCCTTGTCTTAGGCTCAAGTTTCCTGAACCGAAAACTAAAGATAACTATTACTTTGCAAACAAGTGTTGTCTCTTACTGCTACAGGAAACAAGGAGATAATGCATGTAAAAAACTCACTGTGACGTGCAGTCACATTGTGGATTCAGAACCAGGGTCTGCCACCTTTTGGGTCTCCCATTCCCGGAAGTGAAAATGTTCGGGCAAACGCCCTGATGCGTGAGTATGTGTTTATAAACGATGTGCAAGAACGGCCATGTTGACATAGGACTTACATTATAAAACACAGACAACAATAAAAATGCTTAAGGGATGAGTTAAAGATTGAGTGAGTGATACTCTAAAATGATTTGGGCTTCCTTATTTATGGTACAGGAAACCTCTATGCTCACTGAAATACAACTATTGTTCACCACAGTATTTTTGGTGGAGGGCAGTGTGACTGAATGTACTTCACTGTTTTTGAGGCTGCTCCCCTTTCTTCTTTTTTTTCGTTAAGGTATCATTGATACACACTCTTACGAAGGTTTCACAAGAAAAACAATGTGGTTATTACATTCACCCTTATTATTGAGTCGCCCCTTTACCCCATCGCAGTCACTGTCCATCAGTGTAGTGAGATGCCACAGAGTCCCTATTTGTCTTCTCTGAGCTACACTGTCTTCCCCGTGACCCCACACACACCATGTGCACCAATCATAATACCCCTCAATCCCCCTCTCCCTCCCTCCCCACCTGCCCTCCCCCACCCCTCCCCTTTGGTAACCGCTAGTCCCTTCTTGGAGTCTGTGAGTCTGCTGCTGTTTTGTTCCTTCAGTTTTGCTGGTTGTTATACACAAATGAGGGAAATCATTTGGTACTTGTCCTTCTCCGCCTGACTTATTTCACTGAGCATAATACCCTCTAGCTCCATCCATGTTGCTGCAAATGGTAGGATTTGTTTTCTTCTTATGGCTGAATAATATTCCATTGTGTATATGTACCACATCTTCTTTATCCATTCATCTACCGATGGACACTTAGGTTGCTTCCATATCTTGGCTATTGTAAATAGTGCTGCGATAAACATAGGGGTGCGTCTGTCTTTTTGAATCTGAGAAGTTGTTTTCTTCAGGTAAATTCCGAGGAATGGGATTCCCGGGTCAAATGGTATTTCTATTTTTCTATTTTTAGGTTTTTGAGGAACCCCCGTACTGCTCTCCACAACGGCTGAACTAGCTTACGTTCCCGCCTGCAGGGGAGAAGGGCTCCCCTTTCCCGCATCCTCGCCAGCATTTGCGCTCCTAGAGGCTCTTCCCCTTTCTGGGGAGGCACTTGCAGGTCTGATTCTAAGTTTCTTTCTGGGACACATAATTTTAATGGCTATCAAACTTGGAAAAAGCACCCTCAAAGAAGTAGAAATCCAAATAGTAATGAATAATTGACTTACTAAATCATGTTTCTCGTGTTTTAGTCTTACCCACCAATTATGCAAATAATTTTGGTTGAAATTCAGCTGGTAAATTTCCATCTTCCCCAATGTCAGTTAGTTGTTCTTGCACATTGATCCAAAGACACTACATACATTACCATGTTTCAGCAAATGTAATTACAACCCACATTGTTGGGAAGATTGTTAAATAGGATAGAAAATGATGCCTCTATTTTTTTAAGTATGCAGACAGGAGCATTTTAATAGATGATGTACACTATTTGGGGCAAGGATAAAAAACATAGCCCATCTGTTTTTAAAGGTTTCTCTCAAAAAGCTGTTACTTTCTTACTCATTATTTTAAAAAGTCATCTTAATCTTGAAAGCACAATTAGCAATGTTTCTTATGATTTTTATAATATGTATTAGGAAGCATCCTGTCTTCCCAACAACAGGTCACAAATTTTAAGCATCTATGTTGTTTGTTTGTAAAACAAAACTGCATAATTCATCTTTAAGTTCAACATTCTTTTAATTATCTTGCTATAATTTAATCAGAATAATTCTGTGCAGTGCAAAAAGTTTCATGGTCTTTCTCTACCTCATTGCAAAGTGCTATAAATACCCCTCTGTATTCTTGTTCCTAAGCCAGCATAGCCGTGTGGGTGGCGCGGGGGCGCCTGGCGGGCTCTGGGAGCCAACACAGCTGCCGAGCTCACCCGTGCCCTCATGCAGGGGCAGAAAGGGGCTCCGGGTTGTGGGGCTGTCACCTCACCAGATTCGGTCCTTTTCTACTTCAGTCAATGAGACTGGCAGCAGTTTTTCTATTAAAATGTTTTTATTTCAATAAAAAGCCACTTACTATTAAGAATGTATGTTCTTTACTTAGATACACAGGAGAAAATAGATCTTTTTAAAATTTAATTATCAAGACAGAATACAGCAAACACATACTGGACACATACACAGCTTGATTAGAAACAAGATATTTGCGAAGTCTCGAGGTGTCCCCACAGGTCCATATTAACAGGAAAAGGAGCAGTAATTTTGCAGGAGAAACTGGCAGACAGGGCCTTAGTCGGAAGGTCGAGCCAGCATCCATCAGTGGGTCAGGCTGATCTCAGGTACTCCTGAGGTGAAGGGCCCCCGGCACTCCCTCGGTGGCCTTCCTGCCAAAGGCCCATGACCTCGACCTGCTCCCGAGGGAAGAGCTGCCAAACCCTAAGGAGAGACCGACTACCATATATGTGGCCAGAACTCTCTGGAAGTACCAAGGTCATGGAACCAAAGCAAGGCTGAGGAGCAGTCCCAGAGCAGAGGGGACCCCGACTAAACACAGTGTGAGCTCCTGCTGGGCTCCGCTGGGAGGAGGCCGGTTGTGGGAAAACCGAGAAGTCCTGGCCAGGCCTGCGGATCAGTCAGTAGTGGGGTCAGTGTTGATTTCCTGGTTTCAGTCATCGTACTGTGGTTGGATGAGTGTTAACACTGGAGGGATCAAGGTGGAGGGCGTGTGGGAACCTCTGTACTTATTTTGCAACTTTTCCATAAATCTGAAATTATTTTAAAATGAAAAGTTAGAAAAGGAGCACCTACACTTTTGCCCAACTGCGCAGCCGGTTTCCCGCGCGGGGTGCCGTGTTCTGACCCACTTCCTTCCGCCCTGTGAGTGCTGAGCGCGTTCCATCGGCATTTTATAACAAAGGCATGCATTTTAGTTTGGCACCAACCCTACTATTTTCTGTGTCTCAGTACTGAAATCACAGTTGGAAGTGCCTCCTCTGTAGGATTTGACTTAAATTGCTGCCAAATTTGAAAACTCCAAAGAAGCTTCTGGAAATGTATCAAACATTGAGTGAAATTTTATAATGTACTGCATTTAGGATCTTAGAAGTGGAAAAACTTTGTCTTAATTTTCAAGCGTTTAATCCTTAAGTGCCTTGTTCATCTTGATGACCTCATACTGCTATCAGCTGATATTCCAAAACATGACGTAGCCTTAGGTGAGGGTCATCTTTGGCAGTCATGATTCAAACGGTTTATCATTTCGAATCTTGTGACTGTGTCACTCCCTAGGCGGCTGCCGCCGTTTCAGCCCACGGCGTCGCCACCAGAAGCCCGTTTGGCAGCCGGTCGGCCTGGATGGCTGCAGCAACGTGCTCTCCAGGCTGCAGCCCCACAGGAGCCTCGTTCAGTCGTTGTTCCACTTTGCAGCCATCAGTTTTCTTGGGACCCAGATCGTTTGTAAATCCAATCAAACAGACACAACAAGACTATTTAAAAGATTTTGAACAAAAGCCACCGAGGAGCCTCTGTCATCCCTCCGGCCGGCCCTTGCAGCCAGGGCACCGCACATCCCGTGTCGGGGCCATCGCAGGACAGATGGTGAGGGCCCAGGGCCACTGGGGGCGTTAAATGCTAAAGCTAGTTTCTTTATTGTTTAGGTAAAAATGAGTGTCAGAGGAACTCAGGGTTTTCTTCCAACTCTCCAAAGTTGATCGTGCAGTGAAGCAGCCCCAGCTACACATGGCTATTTAAATAAAGGGATAAATTAATTGAAAGCAAATGGAATTACAGTTAGAATTTTTACGAGCCACCTGTTAGGCACTCACTAGGCAGGGCCCACCGTACTGTACACCACAGACACGGGACTTTTCCCTCAACATGGCGAATTCTGCTGGGCAGCTGTGCTCGTGGGCCACCCCGTGGCCACTCTCTGTGCTTGTGGCCTTAGAGTAGCACTGAAGACCCTTGGGGCATGAGCCCTGGTGAGGCCTGAAGGAGCCCCAAGCCATCCGCGCACAGATGGGGCCTGCGCCCAAGGCTGGGGGCCCCCATGCCCTCGCCTGCCTGCCCCCCTGCTTCCTCTGGAGTGTTCTCTTCGCTACTTGGCTGTCTTCCTAGCAGCTCGAGAAGCCAGGGAGACCCTGCAAGGCCCCCCGAGCTCTGCTGGGCAGTGTGGGAGCCCAGGCTGGGGCCTGCGCCCCCTGCTTCACCAGCTGGGGATCCGTGTGCCACTCAGCAGCCTCTGAAAAGACCAGTTCCCATAAATCCAGGCAAGGTGAGAGCTCAAGCTGCCAAAAATGAGCAAGTATTATTATTTGTCCTGTGGTTCATTGTGGGGCAGCTCATCAAGATGCCAGAGAAAGAGCATTCTGGGTGAAACAAAAGGCAGACAGTATGTCCCTGGCACAGGCTGAAGGTGGGGCCCAGGGGGTGGCTGGGGGGCATCCTGGCAGAGGGAAGAGGGGCTGTAAGCAGAGAACCAGGTGGGGACGGACAGGGTGAAGCGCCAGCACAGGGACCGTCTGCTTCACAGACGAGCCGAGGGCCGGCCCCACACAGAGTCCTCCGGCGACCAAAGGTAGTAAGCTGGCCTCTGCGCACCTGCGTTTCCAGCCTGGCATCGTCTGGGCAAGGCGACAGGCAAACGAGACCAGCGGGAGCGAGGACGCAGTGGGGCATCAGCGGGCAGCCAGCCCCGCGCCCGGGGAAGGAGAGAAGCCTTCTGCGAGGGATGCCTCGCTCCCTGGACGCGCTGGAGAGGAGCTTCGGGACACACGGTCACTGCAAGCCCAGCTGTAAGGGGAGCAAACGGGGACTAATCAGGGGAGAAACTCGCTCCTGCCCATCGCACAAGGCAAGAGGCAGAGATGCGGGAACCCTGCTCGTTCGCGCCTGCCTGTGGGTCTGAGCCTGGAGGGAGACGTCCTGTAAGGACCTCCGCGGAGAAGCGCCGCTGATGAAGAGAGTTTCCTTCAGAACCTGAAAAGATGCTTTATCACACACAATTACCCCAGTCTTCAAATAAAGTGAGAAACCTAGATTACCAACACTGGCTTCTGTAACAGAAAGAGACATGAAATTAATTGAATTAAGCAAGTATACATAACAAAGAAATCACACTTGATATTAAGCTTGCAAAATATGGCAATGCATTCCTCAGTGAGCCAGCAAAAGAACAGAACTGGGCCTTAATGCTGCTTAGAATTTTCTTAAGTAGAAGTGGGATTTTAAAGCCTCTGGGTCAGTGAAACCATAGGGTGGGTATTTATGAGGTTTTCAAGGAGTGCATGGTTCCGTTGAACCAGTCAGCGAAGTGGAGAAAGGTCCGGCCTCTTAGGTCTGGGAGGCAGGAAAGATGGAGGTTTCAATGGCCACTGGAGGGAGGAGCTGCCAATACATGATTTTCTCAAAATGCCTCCCCCAGCACTGCCAGGAACGTCCATCTTTACAAAGCCGCTCGGAAATTCTTGGCATTGGAAAACACACTCAGAAAGCCAGCAAGGCTCCTGTCACTGAACAGAACATTAGCAAGATGAGCCTGTTCATGACTCAGGTGGAATGGATGGCGGGTTAGGAGGTGGGCGGCTGCGGGTGGCGCTCACTTGCACACCAGCGGCGTTTGCGCTCGAGAAAGCATGAAGCAAATCCATGTTCTCCAAACTGGCTTCATTGTTCAGCCCATCAGCTGTTTGAGCACGACTCCTCGTCTATGCAAGTTCATCAACTGCATACATGAAATACACTGATGCAGGTGTTATAAAACAGAAAAATAGCAATCTAAAAAGATGACATAAAAAATTAATAATAAGTATTCTAGTATTTTCTTTCTGCATCCCAGTGTATAATTTGAGGCAGCTTCTGGGGGCCATACTGTACTTTGGAGTCTACTGAAATACTAAATGAATTAATAAAAATATATACACCTGTATTTCAACTCAGACTGTAAGAAATACAAGCTGAAAAAGAGAATGGATGAATAAAAACAGGAGAAACAAGAGGGAAACAAGAGTTCAAGAGGGAAAGAATATGTTCTAGATATTTCGGTTTTCTCTTGGTTCGTATTAAGTTTTAACACTCACATTGCTAGAGACCATGGCACTTTGAGTTTGCATTTTTTTTAGTGTTAAATTTTAACTCCATTCTCGTAAGAAGAGAGAGCAAGGAACAAATTAAAATCCTATGGAATGTCAAGAAAGGGAGCCAAGGGCTTTGAGGGCCCCGGCGTTTCAACGTGTCAGTTATCTCAGATGGCCCTGGGGTGCCAGGCCAAGCTGAGAGTCTGGGGGCATTAAAACCCTTGTCCGTCACCCAGCGCAGCCCGGGACCGCAGATAGGGAGCCCAGGCCGCGGGCGCTGCCCAGCCTCGTCTCAGGGCCCGCCCCAGCACCACGCCCCGCCCCCAGCCCCAGCACCACGCCCCGCCCCAGCCCCGCCCAGCACCACCACCACGCCCCGCCCCCAGCACCACCACGCCACGCCACGCCCAGCACCACCACCACGCCCCGCCCAGCACCACGCCCCGCCCCCAGCCCCAGCACCACGCCCCGCCCCCAGCCCCAGCACCACGCCCCTTACGTTGCTCTCCGTTCTACCCCAGCGCAGCTGCCGCCCCGGCTGTGGGTTTTTCTGGCTGCCGCAGGCGCGCGCGTCCTTTGCACTTACTGCTGCGCCCAGGCGCACTTTGGCTACTTCGTTTTTACTGTACTGCGGTTACCAACTGAGGCCCGGGTCGGGCACCGAGGCAGGACCGGGAACAGGCCTCAGCCTGCGCTCCCGCCGTGCCCCACACGCCTTCCGCAAAGGCTGAGGGAAGGACGAGAGCTGGGCCACCAGGGCGGGGATCCGTGGGACAGAACCGAGCGCTCCCGGCGGTCGTCGGCGCCCGCGGGGGGAGAGGCGTCACGGAAAGGGGCACGAGCCGCCGAGTGTTTATGCCGAGAACGTTTTTCTAAACCTTTGGAACCCGGTTCCGTTAACTGCAGTTCGTGCCCAACACAGACTTCTCTGCATCACAAACTTCATGTGATTCAAATTAAAGTACAATTGGGCAAATTCCCACTTATTTGATTGAAACAAAGTTCACGTGGGTGGCCAACTTCCCAGGGAGCTCTAATCCGTATTACCGTGTTGGGTTACAGCCTGAAGAGCTTTCAGAAGGGAAAGTGCTTTGATTGTACTTAGTTGAACTTGAAATGATTGTTTTTGGCATTCATTCAAATAGTATTTCCCGTGCGTACGCTGATGTGTCAGGTCCCAGGATGCGAAAGTACATCCGTCACGGTTCCGGGTCTCTCAGAACTCACTGTCTCGTGGGCAGAGGGCAGTTGATAAAAGACGTCTATTTCTAGCAATATGGCAGCTAGATACCCTGAACAACCGTCAGATGGAAGTGATTAATATGTTAAAAATATTTTTTTAATGCATTGCAGAGACGGCATGAGGTTAAAAAGTAAATCCACAGAGACCAAAGCGTAAACGAAAGCAGAAACCCTCGTCAGTGCCAAAGATGGCTTTCCCCTCAGACCAAACCCCAGGGCCTGGTCTGGTCGGAGTGTGGGGCCCTCGTTGCAGAGCAGGGGGGCAGGACACACAACCTCTGAGGCCTCACAAAGACTCAGGAATGTGGTTTGGAGGTTCTGGCCCATGGCTGCCCCAGTTGGAAAGTCTAGCAAAGTCCATCCTCATAGAGCTGGAATGAGAAATGAATTTGCCATGCAGGACAGGAAACTTGAAAAACACAGCCAGCCTGCCCGTGTGTTTGTGGTGTGAATTTACACCAGCTGGAAAGTTTGAAAAACCCCAAGCTGGGGTTTTAATTTAGCTTGTTCCCAGCTTTTTGAGAAGAAAAAGAAATCCCCAATGCAGAGACCTTTGACTGAGGCCTCAGGAAGTCTTACAGGTAAAATTCCCAAGGGATCAGCTGTTTCACAGGAAAAGAAGGTAAGTAAATAAATTAATCGGTAAGTAGAACGACAGGAAAGAAGGCGCCACAGCTGATGACAAGGTCAAGCCCTCCAGGGCCTCAGGTGCACAAGCCACCACCTGGAGACCGCAGAGCAGCCGCCTTGCAGGGCTTCTAACATAAAGGGAGCTCAACGGGCTGGTCAAAGAACAGGGACACGTGAAAAAGAACCAAGTAGAAGTTTTTAAAATAAAAAATAGACTTGAAATTTTTAAGTTAATGTACAAAGAGCAGATGAGATATTACTGTAAAAAGAATTCATGACCTGGAAGAGAGAACTGAAAAAATGATGAAAAGTGTAATGTGTAGACACAGAGAGAATTAGGCTGTCTGGGAACTTGGGGTTCCAGGTGGTGGTAACAGAGAGAACGAGGAAGAGACAGCTTAGAACGGAGAGAAGTATCTTGTACTACTATTGAAAGCCACCCATCTTCAGATCAATGAAGCTCAGTGCATCCCGAGAAGAACCAGAAAACAAAACTAGGAAGACCCAAGTGAAAGTACAAAATTCAAAAGAAAAAGTTCTCTTAAAAGCTACCAGAAAGAAATAATAACCCACTGCCCAGGATGGACCGTAGACACACTTCTGACTCCTTGTGGAAGCAGTAGAAGTCAGAAGTCAAAGGAAGATTCAAAATGTTGAGGGAAAATCTCTCACTCTAGAATTCTTTGTCCTGAGCAAACTGCCTTATAAAAACGGGAGTAAAATGTATGTATTCTTAGACTGAATCTGAAAGAGTAAACCACCAACAGATTTTCATTAAAGGAAACCCTAAAGTAAGAATTTAAGACAGAAAAACAACAACCCAGCTAGAACTTCTGAGATGCAGAAAGTGTGGTAAGTGAAGGCATTAATAAGCATGAGGCAAATCTAAACAAATATTGACTCGTCAAACAACAATGCCTAATTTGGGAGGGAAAATACTGCAGTACAGGACAACGTAAGACATAGGTGCTTCTGTTGTTAGGGAAGAGGGTAAAGATGCTAGTTAAGTTCAAGCCTTGCTGGACATGCAAGTTAAGAGTCTAGAGTTGTATAGACGGTGTACAACTTCCTGACATTGGTCTTGGCCATGATTTTTTGGATATGACACCAAAAGCACAGGCAACAAAAGCAAAAAATAAACAGAACTACATCAAAGTTAAAAAGGTTTTGCACAACAAAGGAAACCACCGAAATGAAAAGGCAACCTACAGAATGGGAGAAAATATTTGTAAACCATGTATCTGATACAGGGTTAGCAACAAATATGTAACAAACTTACACAACTCAATAGCTAGACAAAACAAAACAAACAAAACAAAAAACTCATTAAAATATGGGCAAAGGATCTGAATAGACATTTTCCCAAAGACAACATACAGATGTCTAACAGGCACATGAAAAGGTGCTCAACATTGCTAATCATCAGGGAAACACAAATCAAAACCACAAGGAGATGTCACCTCACACCTTTTAGAATGGCCACCATCAAAAGGGCAGAAGATAATAAACGCTAGTGAGGATGTGGAGAAAAAGGGGCCCTCATGCACTGTTGGTGGGAATGAAAATTAGTGCAGCCACTGAGGAAAACAGTATGGAGGTTCCTCAGAAAATTAAAAATGGAACAACTGTATGATCCAGCAATCTCACTGCTGGTAATACATCTGAAGGAAATGAAATCAGAGCTACCTGCACCCCCATGTTCACTGCAGCATTATTCACAATAGTCAAGACATGGAAACTGTGTGTGCCACAGATGAATGGATAAAGATGTGAGATTACACACACACACACACACACACACACACACACACACACAGTGGAGTACTACTCAGCCACAACAAAGAAAAAAATTCTTCCATTTGCAACCACTTGGATGAAATTAGAGGACATTATGCTAAGTGACATAAGCCAGACAGAGAAAGGAAAATACTGTATGATCTCACTTATACGTGGAATAATAATAATTAAAAAAAAAGTTGAACTCAGAAACAGAGAGTAGAATGGAGGGTACCATGGCCTGAGGGGCGGGAGAGATGCAGAGATGCTGGTCAGAGGGTACGAGCCTCCGGATACAAGATGAATAAGCTCTGGGGATCCTGGGTACAGCACAGTGACTACAGGTAATAATACTGTGTTGTACACATGAATTTTGCTAAGAGAGTTGATCTGAAGTGTCCTCACCACAAAAAAATAAAAAGTAACTAGGTGAGGTAGTGGATGTGTTAATTAACCTGACTGTGGTAATCATTTCACAAAATATATATGTCAGAGCATCGGGTTGTACATTTTAAATTATATAATTTGATTTGCAAGAAAAAAAGTAAAGCTGTGAAAAACAACAAAATAAACTCAAAGAAAGAAGAAAGTTATCTTGATAACAGAATGAATTTTAAAAATGGCAATAATAACATTTGATCAATGAAACCAGATTCAGTAATTTTGGAAAGACCAATTAAATAGATTACTATTTGACAGCCCATTTTAAGGAACAAGAGACAATATACAGTAATTATCGTATCTTTATGTGTTGACAGACGGCAACGACACTTTATGGGGTGAGCATTTAGTAATGTACATTGTTGAATCACTATGTTGTACACCTGAAACTAATATGAGTGTATATCAAAGGTATTTCAGTGAAAAAGAGACCGTATACAATAAATAACATTAGAAAGGAGGTTACCTAACCATAGTCATCAAGGTCATAACGATAATAATACCTTCAACATCATGTCAGTAAATTTGGAAATCTAAATGTAATAGATTTTCAGGGAAAATGTGATATAGAATATATAAAATGGTAAAGTGAAGTGAAGATGAAGCAGCAATCTTGAGGAGCAAGGACTGGCGGGCGCTCAGGGCTGGTGCTGGTATGATGGCTCGCAGGCGTTGCTAACAGATCTTCAAGGAGCAAAGGATCCCTGTGATATGTAAGTGCTTCCTGAGCATAGAAGAGGTAAAGCTTCCAAAATCATTCTATAAGATTAATATAATCCTAACACCAAAGCAAATGGGAACCACTTAAATAAAAACCTCATCTCAGAGACAGAAAAATACTAAAATACTATCAAATTAAATACAGAAATGCATTAACAGAATGATGCATTGTGTCTATGAAGAGTTTATCCTAACAATGCTAAGGATTTTCAAAATTAGTAAATTTACTAAATTAAAAAAAAAGGAGATCCATATGTAGCTGCTTCCCCCAACCCCCACTTCAAAAAAATAACCTGAGAAAACTCAATACTAATTTCTGGAAATACTAGAAATCACAGGAGGAACTTTTGGGTACCAAACAAACCATACTTTTTCAAAATCTCCACATCAGCAGAAGGGTGAAATACTCAAAGCCATGTCCTTAGAATCGGAGCAGAACTCGGAAGGAAGGGACAAGGAAGGTTCTAAGTGGGAGGGCTAACTATCGGCAGTGGAAATGGGGTGAGCACTGGAAATTCTGCAGGGATGATGTCCTAATAGAAACTCTCAGAGACACTATGTTGTACACCTGAAACTAATTTTTTGCAGAGACAACTGACAAAATTCTAGAACTGGTGAGAAATTTCTGCCAGCAAAGTAGCTAGATCCGGGACCGACATGCAAAAATTACCTGCTTTCCTCCATGCAAGCAATAGCTAATAAAGCAAAGCCAT
The DNA here is from genome assembly GCF_030020395.1 of Manis pentadactyla. Classification (NCBI taxonomy): domain Eukaryota; kingdom Metazoa; phylum Chordata; class Mammalia; order Pholidota; family Manidae; genus Manis; species Manis pentadactyla. The sequence goes on along the minus strand of NC_080035.1, from coordinate 64,507,407 downwards.
AGAAAAATTGGTCCATGTAGGGTAGCAACTAAAACACAAAATACGAATAAGAAATATGAAGAAAACTATACAACTTTAATGATGGATATAATAGATACCATGAGTAAATGGAAATACATGCACCATATGCCGTCATGAGAAGATTCAAATAGCAAATATCTGGGGATTCTCCAAATTAATCTATTATAGTTAATGGAAATGAGTAAAATGTTTGTCCTATTAAATATAAAAATAGATGCTACAATGCTACTGTAACAAAAACAGTGACGCTCTTCATTTGTTTTGCAGGAATAAACAAATGAGTCAGTGGAAACTGACAGACACATACGCAAGTTTGTGGTTTGATCGAGCTCCATATGAGTGAGAAAGTAACAGGCTATTCCATACTGGGACACCTGACCATCCATTTGGGGAAATACATGGTGAGGGTTAATATACAACATCATTTAAGTTCCAGGCACTTTCACATACTTATTTAAGCTTCATATTAACATTCATATCTTTAAGGGATACGTATGAATACCCATTTACAAGTGAAAAAAGTTGAACCTCAGAGAGAGGAAGAAACCGCGTCTGGGTCACACGGCTCATACACACCAGAGATAAGCCAGGTCCTTCCCCCTGCGAGGCCTGTTCCCCACCACACTGGGCATCACGCCCGGTCACCCACCATAGCCAAGGAATTTCAATAACTCTGTACCCCAAACACCAGATAAATTCTAGAAGGACAAAGGAGAAATATTTTTTTAATGCAAAGAATGTAGGAGAAGATTTAATAAACTTAGGGTAGAAAAGGCTTTCTTAAGTAAAATAGCATCTAAACCCCTATAAAGAAGAGAAGCTCAGAGATGATAATCTCAAAATTTTTAATTTCTTTATGATAAAAGATGCCATAAACAAATATAAAATAACAACAGACTGGAAGAAAATATTTGCTCATAACAAAGCAATAGGAAAGTAGATAATTTTAGATTAAATACAAGTGGTCAATACACACCTGAAGAGCTGCAGAAAATCACCAGAAACAGGAGTGAAAATTATATTTAAATATATGTTTATATATAAAAAATTTAGTATGTATAAAATATGTAATATGTTCGGTAGTTAATATATAATAGTGTATAATTATGTGTATTTCTCCCCATAGGAAAAATTGTATTTGGTTAATAGTCCATGACAATAAAGGCCAGGGGCAGGGCACTCAGACTGCAGGGGAGAGCGTGAAAGGGCACAGCTCTGTTGGGCAGTTTGGCAGAAAGATGAAGTGTGAAAACCTGTCCTGCTAAAATTTAATTTCTATGTATCTGTCATAGAGAAATACTCATACATGTGCACCAAGAGACCAATGCAAAAGTATTCATAGAATGGTTCGCGGTAAGGAAAAAGTTGTAACCATCTAAATGTCGATCAATAAGACAAAACTATCTGTAGTAATTATATGTTAATTATCACGTTAATTAATCTTTATGAGCTGACATGGAAAGATGTCCAGGCAAAGTGTTACATAGGAAAAAGAACTACCTGGTTGAAGATCGCTACTAAGGTGTGATCTTATGGGAACATGTCAAAGCAAAGCAAAACTGTCTTTGCGTCGGTGCCGTTCTGCTTAACCATCGCTACGTAACACACCATCCCCAAATTCAATTTGCTTAGGACTCTGCGATTTGGGCAGGGCTGGGGGGCATTTGGCGTCACGTGGGGCTGGAACCCCTGCAGGCTGGCTCCGGGTCCGACGGGCAGCACCGGACTCAGCGGAAGACAGGCAGGAACACCTGTCTGCTGTCACAGGTGTTGTGTCTGGGCGTCTGCAGAGGAGGGTCCCTCGGAAGCCGTGCCGCCCGCCCACCCTCACCTGCGAAGTGTCCTGCCCCAAGCCTGCTGCCCTCCTCATGAGGGCAGGCTGGCGGCCGCGCCCTGCAGCCCGGGGGGGAAAACGCGCCCTTGACAGGAGGCGTGAGGAAGCGGGTGTACTTTCCTAGAAGAGCTGTAGGGTTAGGTGCCCGGCAGGCTGACAGCTGGGACCTTGGGGAAGCACCCAGCACTGAGAGGCGGAAGTGGTGGTGATCCGGCTGGTACACAAACCCCACCTCGACTATCTTAAGAACACAAGGATTTCTTGACTCATAATGGGAGTTCCTTCAGGGGTTCAAAGGATGCCTTCAGGAGACTATCTTCATCTCCAGGTCCCAGGCTGACTTCCTCCATGTGGCCGGCAAGGCTGCCCTAGAAACTCCAGACCTAAGTCCTCACAGCTTAGCAGTTCCAATGGAAGATGCTGGTAGCTCCAGAAAAGGGTCCCGGGAAAGGAGGGGGTGGGCCGGGGGTTCTTGCCGCTCTCACACTCACCGGGGAGGCCAGTTTGTGAGCCAGGCCTCGGCCACCTGTCCCTGCTCTGCTGTCCTCCGCTGGGACCCAGGGGCATTTCCTTTCTGCTCGTTCTGGAGTCTGTGTGAATGCGCCCCTCCCGCCTGTCCCCTCCAGCGTGTCAGTGTCTGGGGCTCAGGCCGCGTGCTGATGCACGGGTCTCCACGGCTTCGGACATTGAGCGTGAGGATTCTCAGTATTATTTGCCTTTATTGTCCACGCCTTTATTTCTAGGTTGGCCTTTCGCTTTTCCTGCAGTTAAGGGATGTTGACCTGGTGCCCTCCAGTGCCAAGATGTCGGGAATAAATTCAGTTTGGCGACACAGGGAAGTCAGAGCGCAAGGTGCGGAAGGGTAGCTTTACTCTCTAAAGCGAGAGCAGGCTGCCAAGAGCACGGGAGGACCGGGGTGGAAAGGGAAGCCCGTTGAACTCCTGCCTGGCTTGGGGCAGACCCCTTGCCAGCTCCTGAAGCCAGTCACCTGGCGTCCAGTGTCCGCTTGAATCCACACAGTGTGGGAACCAAGTCCCCACCACCCCAGGATTTGGGGGGGCCTCAGAGCACTGGATGGAGTGAGATTATGTTCTGAGAACTTCCCGAGGGCAAAGAAAGGATATTTTGGGGCAGGCTACCAAAAGTGTGATCATACAGCTGCAGGCCTGTCCAGGTCACCCAGGTGATGGGAACTTGCAGGCCCAAACCAGAGCTCTCAGCAGCTCCTCCCTACTTGTCTAAAGTAGGACAGAATGAAGACTTGGGCTTAAGTCTAGAAAATAGAATGAAATAGCAAAATAACAAAGACACTTGCCACTGGAAGAGCTCAGAGCCAAAAGGTAGTAAGCTGAGCAGTGAGAAGTCTCTAAGGCAAAGAGTGCACTCAAAGGAAGAGGAGCATGGGCACCCTCAGAGAGGAGGCGCATTTAGGGGTTTAGGGTGTGGGGTTTTATGGGGCCTTTTGGGTAGGGGTCAGCATAAGGTATGTTGTGTACAGGTGATTCATAATTCCTTTGAAGTTTTGTCTTAATAGGGTTATATTTAGTCCAGATTTTGGCATTCTTTTTACACTTCAGACGTCTGTCCCCCGTCCTGGTTACATAACTGATTAAGGGGCTGGAAGAAGAGGAAGAACATCGTTATAGATTAAGCTGAAGGCTAAACTGGGCCTTTTTCTCAGGCTGAGTAGAGTTCACAGTGGCATGGCCCTTGGCCCACCTCCCTGCTCTGCTTCGTGGGGCAGAGAAGTCCTTGACTGACAGTCTCTGGCCTGGGAGGCCTCATGTACGTGGAACCATAAGGACATGGGCCGCACTCTGATACTTTCCTTTATCTGGGGAATATCTGGACATTCCAAGTCACTCCTGGCCTTTGAAACTTCAACTAATTAGCTAATTAACTCTGTGAGCCCTTTCTGGCTCTCTGGTTTTATCTGGTTAACTCTTTGGGTCCCTTACAGTGGGCATTACTGGCTTTACGCTCTCTCCACCTGCTCATGTCTGTCTTTCTGCCTAACAACGATTCCAAGTTGTCCCAATGATGCGGAGGACGTAATGTGTGTGGTGGAACCATCTCTGGTGCTGTGCACACTTGTGCCATGACTTCACCAAGATGCCAGAAATGTCACTTACTGGCTTTTCCCTATGCCAGGTATTTAAAAATATAAATAAAATCATTGTAAAAGTCAGACTTCAAAGTGATCTAATAGGAGTGAAAGAGGTAATAAAATTAGTATAAATCTGTCCATGTGTTTTGCTTCCTCAAGACATTAGCCTCAGTAGTTACAGTAATGTTGCTGCACTGAGTTTTTGCTAGTATGATCACATTTGCTCTTCTAGGTTTTATTTAGTTGTCTTACAGACATTTTTAAAAATTAGGATGCACTGAAAACTCAGGGGCAAGAATTATAACCTCATGTAAGATTCCCACCACACCAGTACATCCTGTCAGAGCTTGAATGACGACGTGCTTACTTCACATTGAACTTTCAGACCACGTTTTAAATACAGAGTAATAGGAATAAACCCACAAACTATTTCATAATTGTTCTGGCACACTCTATTCTCAGCCTTCCACTTGTAAGCATCTTTGTAAATGGACAAGTTGTCAATATACCCTAGGAACAATTATTTAAGTTTGTTTTTGCTTTTGTTAACGTTCTTGAGTCTAGAAACAAGGTTTCAAAATTTGCAAAGGAAAATGCTCCTAATTAGCCTTTTACATTCAGTGATGAGCTGTGAAAAATGCCAGGGAAGCTCATCCTCATGAACTTCCATTAACTGGTATTTTATGGCAGATCTTTGTGTCCTCAAAGTATTTCGCTGTTAGTAACTTTTAATTTTTCACGTTTATGGAGGAGATCAATGATGTGATGAATCAAAAATATTTTGAAAATCATGGACATTGACCATGGAATAACTATAGTCCTCATCACCACCTTAATTTTTACTTAACATACAAAAGTTAATTTCTGTTCCCTGGACCCATGCCGAATGATAGGGCAAGAATGAAGCCAGGTGCAATCTGGTTGCCAGGATGGAGGAAACACCATTTATTTTAAACATGCACTTATCAGGGAAAGGATTTTAAAGGAAAAGCTGACTCTAAATGTGCCTGACTGTCCAAGCTAGACCTGCAGCGGCTGAGCATCTCAGGTGCCATCTGCCCCTTGACCGTACCGAGGCCCAGCGGCTCTGCCTCCACTGGGGCCAGCCTGCTCCTCTGGTCACGCCTGGGCTGCAGAGAACGCCGTGCCGCCTGAGCTCAGGACCGCTCTGTTCCTGAGTTCCTGCATTTCCTGAGACGTCGCTTACCTCTTCCATCTCGGGCGCACGCGCTCCATTACTGCGACTTGCAACCAGAAGGTGCTTAAACGGGAGGATTAAGTATTTATCAACTTATTTTTCATGCAAAAGAAACTAATTTGGGAGACAGCAAACCGCTTGTTAGCATCTTTGTAAATGGATAAATTGTCAATATACCCTAGGAACAATTATTTGAGTTTGTTTTTAAAGACTTTTATTATGAAAATATTGAATGTATTGGGTGATCAAAATCTAACCAAATTCAATTTGTCAAATATTAATCATTTAGAAATACCACATTTCTAATGGTCTACACATTTTTCCTGAAAGTATTTTCTTCACACAAATTAATTTGAAATTCCAGTTTAGGTATGATTGTAGAAACATTTAGAAGTTAGAAAATGTCTTGTTTTCTATGTCAGTTCCTAGATTATCTATTCAGCACACATTCACTGAAGGCCTGTGGCTTCATGGAGAGCTGGCCAAGCCAGGAGCAGCGGGACCCCGTGCCCCGGAGCCGCCCCGCAGACCTGCCCAGTGACTTGGCATAACGGGCCTGTTTCCTCACCTACACAGGGTTCTAAGGGACGGAACTAATTTTCTTTCTTCTCAAATTCAATCAAGAGGTGAGTCAAAAGTTTAATAGGCTTTATTGCTGCTGAAAATAAAAGCTCTATTTCTGTTCTACGAAGAGCAGCAGAGCCACTTACAGGAAAGCAGATGCCCACTTACTCCCCACACAGGACGCAAGAGGAGGGGACGCTTTATTCTAACGCTGGATTTGACTGACTTTCCAGCTTTAAAGAATCCCAACTCCACTTCCAGAATACATCTGCTAACTAGAATCATCAACAACTGACCCCACATATCACTCAGCTCCCCCGGTACGGCGTTCAGCATTTGTACAGTACCTCCGCGCGTTAGCTGGACCGATCCCCCTGGTGGGCACTCGCGATCCCGGGCCTCGTTCGCCTGGGAGGACACCGGGCTGAGCAGCAACCTCCTCCAGTTAGACTGCACGGGCAAGACTGTCCTGACCGAAACCTTATTTCCAATCTCCTGCTGATTCCAGAACATTCTGCATCTAGTAGATCACTTAGAACGTTGTGGTTAAATGCAGTCTTCAGATAGGGCCGGACAGGAAGTGCTATGCCAGCGCGGCGCCCCTGCACATGCACGGCTGCTCTGCTGAGCACCGAGCTTCCTTCGGGCCAGAAGCCCAGCAGCAAGGACCCGGCTCTGACCACCCCGGGCTCCTGTTACACCTCTACTCTGGGAGCCGGTGAGGGTCTTCTTTTTCAGTTTTCTCAGTCACAAATACAGGGTAATTCCCTACCACACCAGGCAGAAGACATAGTCAAGATCATCGTGGAAACTTAGCTCCACCCCTGGCATCGATTAAATGGCCCCACAGTGCCAGGGCCTGACCATGAGGCCAACCTCCTGCGCAGGGCAGTGGTGACAAGGTACAGGTCTTCAGCCCAGCATGGGATGCATGTCTGTGTGCAGATCAGGTCCCCGCACCTGGGCCTGAACCTCCACACCAGCACACTAACATCTTGGGACAGGGTTGTTATCAAGATTTAACATAAAGTATACACAGTACCTAGACAGTGCTAGCACGTAACAGACAATAAAGGGTGGCTGTTATATGTCAGCCAAAAACTGAGTGACTTTATTTCAAGTTGACCCGCTTAAAAAAAAGCATTTTCTTGTTTAATAGAAAACCTATTTGAGGAAGCATCAAATGGTACAAATCAAAATTTAACCTATTACTCAAAGTTTACAGCGACTTCTTTTTGTAAGGATTTTAAGATGAAAAAGGATATTACGAACAAAACCAGGTAATACAAAGAATTTGAGGCAAGAGAAGTGACCCAATGGTTTTCTTCATTCCCTCCTAAAAACCTTGCAATGCCAATTTGATTTCGTAACAGCTCTTCTCATGACTGTTCTTGCTGAGCCCGCCCTGCCCCCATGCCCATCAAATGAGAGTGAGGACTGAGCACCTCAAAACCAGCAGTAAATCACTAGCACTTTCTCCAGATTAAACAGGACCAGACACCTACCTCCCAGACTGCCTAAAAACATTGAGATTAAAGAGGAATGGATTACAAGCTAAGAGACAGGGAGATAGACAGTGTCTACACATTGTGGTTCTATACATGCCTGTGAGTGCAAAGAATCATGAATTACAGTGGACGCGACGATGTAAAGAGCTAGATCCGCAAAAGCACGATGCCTTTAGAAGCGCGCAGCTATTCATTTTGCCTAACAGGAAGTTTTCATGTCATACATTCTACATGGAACACACAAGCATGAAACACAACAGGGTGCTCCAAGTAAATGCCATACGGTCTGAAGCAGCTGTCAGTCGTACAGAGCGGCTTTTACTTCGGCAAATGCTTTATTGCTTTGGCCCTTGAAACCGCTGTCTCAGGTACGGAGACACCCACACCACAATGTCCAAGTCGCTGGGAGGCTCGTGGTGGGGGTGGCCCGTGAGAGCAGCGCTCCTTGGGGCACAGGGCCCATCCCTGCCCGGGACACCATGCCAGGGGACTCAGTACACGCCAGTGAATGGATGAACCACGTGCCCTAAGTCCAGTTTAAAATAAAGTATTATGTTCAAATGGAAACATTTCAGACCCTTTATTCGAACTGTAATAACCTGGTTATTAAATATAAGCAACCGGTGGTTGCCACAGGAGGCGGGCAGGGATGGGCAAAATGGGTCAAAAGACACAAATCTCCAGTTATAAGTCAGTCCTGCGATGTAACGATGTAAAGTATAGCACAGTGACTACAGTTAATGATACTGTACTGCATATTTGATAGTTGCTAAATCTTCAGAATCCTCATCAGAAAATGCAATTTTTTTAAACTATGTGAGGTGACAGATGTTAACTAGACTTATTGTGATCATTTCAACAACATATACAAATACTGAATCATGTTGTACACATGAAACTAATGTTACATGTCAATTAGCCTCAAAAGAATTTTTAAATAAAAAACAAAAATACAAGCAACTTTTCAAAAAGAAGCCCATTTTCAGCATCCTCCAGGGTTACATGATTTTTCTGTTATCTACTCATGATCTAAAGCCTAAAATCTTGATGTTCTAAGTACTTGTCTGCGATTTTTAACTGTCCCCTGGAATAAAAGTGATTGCCAAATCCAACATCTACCTCTCTAATGTTCCTCATCTTCTAAGAAGACTGTCTACCCACCTGCCCTTATGGGAAACCTCATTAAAGGTAGAGGAAAAATACCCAGCATTAATGAACTATGTGCAGTCTCTTATTCACTTAACCTCATGTATTTCTCAGAACCACCCCCATATGTAAGAGAGATTTTAAAAGTGAAAAACCATGGGTTAAGAGTTAAGCCATTTACAAGACTAAACCCCAGAGGGATAAAGATGGGTTCAGATCTGGGGAGGCCTGGGCCCTCTTGTCTTCTCCCTACCGCAGCCACCTACACCCTAACTGAATGAGCAGGAAGAAATCTGGTATTAGCAACTGTGTTTTTGCAAATCTTCACCCCTATAACTTAATTTTCATTATTAGCTCTAACTGAAATAGAAGTGAAAACCATCAAATAGTTTTATATAATCAGATTCTTTTAAATTACATCTATTGCCACCAGATTGTTATCAAGTATTTTAATGAATTAATTTAGTTTATTGTTTACCTAGGTCTTATCAAATTTAAACACTCAAGATTCTTAAATGTCTTAAGAGTTTTGGTGGACAGTAAATTCCTATTTGTAGGTATCGTATGCATGGTTCACATTTTAATGTAAGACCAACTACAATCTGTATTTCTCAACCAAGTAACTCTTTACAATGGAAATTCACTGTAAAACAGGAGCTATGCCTGGTAGAAATGAAATTTTCAATGATCAAATGAAAAAATCAGAAAACTAGGCGTTTTACTTACAATAAATATATGTCATATAGATCCTTAGGGGCTACAGTGGTTACTCAATTCTTCCTTGTGGTAGTTTTGGAGACTGTAAAACAGACTGGAGATAAACAAATTCTACTACATGGTTAAACTGCATCATACAGATCACTGAGGTGAACCATAGTATCCCTCGGAAATGAAAATTCTGTTGATCCTTTCAGTAAGCGGGCAGTTCAGGACACAGATGGGCACGCTCAACGAGTCCAAGTCAGGCCGGCAAACCTCTGCATAGGGCCAGAAAGTAGTTTCAGCTTTGTGGTCACACGGTCTCTGCTGCAGCCCCTCAACCCTGCCATTGTATTGAACAGCCACACATGCATAAGCAAATAAGCGTGGCTGTGTGCCAATAAAGCTTTATTCATGGACACTAAACTTTGAATTTCATGTCACAAAATAGGATTTTGAATTTTTTAAAAAACAATGTAAAGATCATTCTTGGCTCACAGGCAATACAAACAGGAGGAGGGCTGATTTGGCCCGTGGGCCAGTAATTTCCCAACCCTTAGTCAAATATATATATATGTTCTGTTTTGATACTTACTTGCCGGCAACTAGGTAACTTCTACTTCATTTTAAAATGAGAACAGTTAATAGAGAATTTGCTTAAGGCTTTGTCTGAACTGCTGGTGTACAAGCTGTTAAGACAAAAATTTAAAGATCACTCGTCAAAATTAAATACATTGCTAGCAGTACAAACCGGCCGAGTTTCATTTATTTCTTGATGTCACAGCCATACCTGCGTGCACACAGCAGGGAACACACCTCAGCTTCCCAACAGCCTCGGGCGGCCCTTTTGATCATGAGACGGCGTGTCCGCTTGGAGAGGTACATTCACAGGCCTCGTGTGAACTGACGCTCCCCTGGGGTTTGTGATGGCAAGAGCATGATTTGAAGCCCCACAAGCAGACCGCTTCTATTTGGTTTAATAACAAATGTACCAAATAATCTACAATTGGCCTTTTGGGAAATGGACCATATGTAAAATTCAACCACTTACATTTTTAAAAAATAATCTTCAAACTTAAAACCTTTTTATTGACTTGTCATATGGATATACATTATTATAGTAAGAAATAAGTTTGCTATGGGCTATATGTATTTTTAGCAACTTGGCTAATTTTTTAAAAATTTGTTCATGAAGTTAACATTTTCATTAAAATAAAATTGCTAAATGAAATCTTTTTTTCCCCCCACATTTAATGTGTTAGGTTGCTTCCACGTCACTACCCGCCCCCCACACAAAAACACCCCCGGCCCTGAGCCAAAACCAAACCAAATCAAACCCATCAGTCCAAGACTCTGCTGGGGTGTTTAATTCAAACCTATATTTGTAGTTTCTAAAATGTTGATCCACAGACCACCTTCTCATTACACATGTGTACCAATGACAACAAAAAAAGGCAGACAATCAGCGCCACTCGACCAAGGGAATGGCTCCTTTGCTAACATTCTTTAAAAATAGACACTGTGCAGTCCTGGCGCCTCCCCCAAGGTGGGGAGGTAATAAATACACGGCCCGATCACCTTCTCCTCCCGGCTCGGCAGGTCCGCCGACTACCTGTTGTAAGCCCTCTCCTTTTTGGATTTCTCCAGCGCTTTGTCCATGGTCTTCTCGTTCTCCCCTCGACATTTGGGACAGTACCACTTGCCCTTTGGTTTATGGTTCAGTCCGACGCAGGAGAAGTGGAACCACTCAATGGGGCACTCGTCGTTGTCGCAGCCTATCATCTCTCCATAGGAGACCTGATTGCACAGACAGTACGTCGGCTCGTTGGGGTCGATGGGGAGGTCTGCGGGGGACGCTTCCCTCTCGGCTTTGGCCTTGGAGCGTTTCTTCTTCTTGGAGGCCTTGGCCCTCTTCTCCTTCGGCGTTCCTGACGTGATGTCATCGTGGTCATGGTTATTAGCCGCGTTCTCTCGGTTCTCATTGTTGCGCTGCCGCCGAGACCTCTTGTTATTGGGCTTTTCCGCCTGCGGGACTGTCTCATTCTTGGACTTATCCTGGCCAGCTTTGCCGCCGTGGCCAGTGCTGTCACTGACCTCTTGGTGTGCCTCAAAGAGCTCCACGTGACTGTCCACCTGCCTGGCCCGGTTCTCCACCAGCTCCACCATCTGACTCACGATCTGGATCTTCTCGTCGCCCAGCTCCTGGCTCCGGATCAAGGCTCTCTGGATGCAGTGCAACACTCTCCTCTTCTGGACGCCATCCGTCTCGCGCTTAAACTTCTCATAATACTCATCTAGCTCCTTCAGGATTTCTGCAGGGGGAAAACAAGCATTAGCTCCATGCTCTGAGCACCACTGGGACTTGTTCACTATCTAGGCGTCCGAAAAGTACGGCTGACCCTTGAACAGCACAGGGCCATGCAGTCAAAAATTCACGTGTAACTTCTGACTCCCCAAAACTTAACTACTAACAGGCTGTGGTCAACCAAAAGCCTCACTGGTAACACAGTCAATTAGCACATGTTTTGAATGTTATACGTTTTACATGCTATATTCCTATAATAAAGTAAGCCAGGGGAAATAAAATGTTTTTTTCGTTTTGTCACAAATCTCCATAAAAAATTCCAACATATTTACTGAAAAAAGATCCATGTATAAGCAGACCCTGGCAATTCAGACCCATGTTGTTCAAGGGTCAACTGTAATTGCAAAGGACAGCAATGGTCAATTTAAGGCTTCCTAGTATGAGAATCTTACAACCTGTAGGCCTTTCTAGTTGACTTTTTTTTCTATTGGAAAAAAATCTCTGGAACTATATACAAATGCCAACACAGTCCCCTTTTAGCAAAGTGTCACTCAAAGCTCCCCAAGGGACTCTGTAGTGCATCAGAAGCAAGGGTAACAAATACTCTTTGGATGAGCAACTAAGAGAAATCTCAAATTTAGGGGAAAGGGCTGGGGTCGAAACTTTTATTTTCTTTAAAATTAATGATTGTGTCCTATATTTACATTGTTTTTGTTCAAGTATTTTTCTAATAATTTAAAGGTCTCTATTCTCTTTATTTTAATGTACCAGTGTCTAGAATACCCTATTAAATTAAAGAATGTATAAATACTTAGTGGCAAAGGGCCTCAGCTGACCAGACGTCATTTTCTTCACAGCGTGTTATCTTCTTCTGTTACTGAAAACAAGAATGTGCTGGCATGTTGTCATGGTACCAAACCTAGCCTTGCTTTAAAATGAAGGTGGTAGATTTTACTTTTGTATTTCCTGCTTAAAACAGTAACGTATTTATATTTATAGAAGTCAACAGATTCGGAAACATCATCAAAAACAAGTAAAACCTTCAGTACTAAATTTAAACTCTCCTGGACAGGCTAGAAGACAGTGTATATGATTTTAAAAGTATAATTTGACAAACATAATTAGGTAATTTCTCAAGAAATAAAAGCTGTTAAATATTCTGACTGAATTAAGGAAAGTAAGTATTCTTGCTAAAAGTCTATTTAAATACACAACTAGAAATTCCCATAGTCACTGTTTCCCAAACAGTAAAAGTTAATCTAACCAGTATCAGATTTTTCTCCTGAAGTCTTTTTGCAGGCTCTTAAAATAAGACAATTCTCCTCTCCACTAGGAAGTGTGTGTGGGAATGTGGGGGGAATTGTGTAAGATGTGACCATCACCCCTTCTAGATCTTACCTCCGAACAGTATTAAGACATACACCTAACACGAGAATAAACATAATAACTTAGTTAGACCAATACCGGACCTACCTAACAGTAGTGTTAGGCAAACAAAAACAGATAGCGGGGTGAAAAGAGAATAAGGGCCAGGAAAGCCCACTAAAAAAAGACCCAGAATTAATGAGCTAATCAGTTAAAAACTCAAAAAAGCCAGGAGCAACTTGACCTGGAAGTTTGAATACTCCCCAGGTAAAGGAGGGTCCCTCAGCACAGCCCATGTCTTCACTGTGTCAATTAGATCATGCCATTGTAGCACTGACTTTAGCCGGCTAAAAGGCCCAACTTATTTTTTTACTTTACCCAGATGCTGCTTTTCCTCCTCCAGCCCTAATCAAGTAACTTACAACCTGGGCAATTAATATGGCAAGCAAGCCCAGCCATAAACAACAGTAAAAGCAAGAAGGATTCCATCTTGAAGATAAAATTGCATTTTAAAACCCAATTATTGAAAAGTTTCTTAACATACTCGTTAGCAAACAAACAATAATTCAGCCCACCTCAGGGGGAGGCAGGCCTTCTTGCTTGAAAGCTCCCAGACCAAGACACCGGTATCTCAGAACAGTAAATTTTTTGTGTTAAGTCTTAACAAGTCTGCACCCCCAGCCCTTTGTCACATTCCTGAAAAATCCTTAAAAGGGGGAACCCTAAACCTTTTAGTGCACTCCTCTCTCAGAGGTCACCCGCACTCTCCGCACTAAGTGCATAACTTTAACAAAACACAAACAAAACCCTTTCCCAACCTTTCAGTGCACTCCTCTCCCTGAGCTGCCTGCACTTGCTAAGCACAGAGCCTTAAAAGTCTATCTCAACCTCTCAGCGTGCCTCTTCTATGAGGTAGCTCACACTCCCCTTTCTCCAAGTGCACACTTGCTCTCTTTAAATAAAGCTTAAACCTTTCAGGGCGTCTCTCCTCCCTCAAGTCGCCTGCTGCACTTTTTCTCTGTTTAACTAACTTTAAATAAAAATTTTACTCTACTTCATTACTGTGTCTCTGCCCTTAAATTCTTTGTTGCGGAGGGAACAAAAACCGAGGAAAATACACAACCCTCTCCCAACAGTAGTGTTATTTTCCAGGCTATCTTCTTAAACTAAAGACAGCTCTTAAGGTATTTCCTGGGGGAACATTTAGACTGCCTCCACAGCTAAGCCATGCTATGGGTCTCACAAGGGTCTTAGGGTAATTACTTCTGAAAATAAACAGCTATGTTCACTTACACAGGTTGCATTTCACGGGCATTAAAATATGAGTTTCTGCTATTTATTTTTTAATGGATTACACATTACAAAACTGTAATTTGCTTTAATCAGTAACCAAGTTTCTAAAGTTAGCATTTCATGAAAACAATTCCATCATGCCACTGATTTAAAATTTATTAACAGTCAGCTTCTTTTACATCACAAGCAAGCTTACATCCACGTGGAACCTCACTTGTGGGAAAGAAACAAACATCCCACCACAAAATTACCAAGAAATAATTCTATCATCTACACGATAGCACATATTACTTAAGATGCCCCAAAGCCACTTTAGTACAGACTTCAGGCAGGACACCAGTTCTAACTAGAAAGGCGTCCTGCCAGGACACCCAGCTCCTTCAGCTCCATCTGCTCGGCTGCCAGGGACCTTTCCTTCCGCACAGGCTCCGCACCACATTACTCTAGGCAAGCAGTGGAACCATGGCAAGAATTTAAGTATTAAATAAGATTGCAGCAAAACTGAATCTGATCTGTCCAATAATTAGAAATGTACTTTAATTTTACAGAAGAGCTGCACTTCGACTTCAATAGTGGGTGGGCGGGTATTTAAAAAATAATGCTTTAAAAATAATTTTAAAGTAATTTTGAATTCAGTAACTCAGAAAACCTCAAACACCATTTGAGTCGGTTAATTATAACCCATCTTCATGACTTAATCTCCAAGTGACGCGTACTCGGCAGTCTATCAACCTCAGCGTTTGACTTGCAACGTAGTAGTTCCTCAAAAGCACAAGCACAGGCTTCCCCATTCAGGGCGGCGCTGCCCCTGGGCGCGGCTCCCTCGGCCGGGCCGGGCGCCCCGCAGACCTGCCCAGGGCCCCAGGAGGGGCTCTTGAGGCGCTCTGGCGTGGACGCGGGGAAGCAGAGGCACTGTCACTGGAAGTGGCCTGCAATTGCCAATAGTGACGGTGACGCGTCCCGCAACCACTGAAACCTTTCGAAACCCCGCGATCGTCACACCAGCCGAGTCGTTCGAGCTCTGCGCACACGGGGCTCGGGGCCGGCCCAACTCCTCGTCCCGGGCAGCGCCCACCTGGATGAGCCCCGGCCGCGGATCACTCACACTTCCCCGGTTCCGCGCGCTGCACTCCGAGCCAGCGGAAGGACTGCCCCGTCCCGCGGGTTCTTAAGCTGCACCCTGTGCCACAGGGTCGGTACCGCCACTACTCCGAAGCCGGAAGTGACTGAGCTCGGGCCCTGAGGGGCAGGGGCGGAAACGGGACCCTAACCAATGGGAAGGCGGGCAACGGGAGGCGCGCCCCGCCCCGGGAGCGGCCTAGTACTGGGCCCGCCGAACCAGAGGGCGGGCTCCGAGGGGAGAGCCAATCGCAGCACAAGGCCAGAGAACATGGCCCGCCCCCGCAGCCCCGATGGCCAATCCGAGGCCGGAGGCCAGGCGACCCGAAGACATTCAAATCAACTCAACCTCCTCCCTCTTCCCCGCCCCTCTAACGAAAAAAGAAGGGAGAGACCCGTGCCAGTCATGCGCAATGCCCGCCCCCATCCGGCCCAGCAGCCAGTGGCTCAGCAGCGAACTGATAAGGACATTCCGTGGGGCACACCACAGCCAATCGCTAGGCCACCAAAGCGGGATGGTCGCAATATGCTAATGAGCCTCAAATAAAAAAACGCAGCAAAGGCGAGCCTCGGTTAGAGCGCGCAGGGGCGCCTTCCTCGTAGGGTTTTCCTATGCGCTTGGGGTTAGCGGTGGCTTCCCACCTCCCCCCCGCTCTTCCGTTTCCCTGCTGCGCAGCCCTGTAAACATTAGTAAACTACGAGTGACGATACACGTTCGGTGCACAGCCCCCCAGTGCCGTGCCTGACCTGGCAGGAAAGTTTCCCTAACAGCCAACAATTCCCAGCGGACCGCCTTTCTCCGACACTGTGCGGCCGCGGTTGCAGAGAATGACCCACAGGTCCTCTCCTTGCCACGTTTCTCTACAAGCCGACAGTCTTTGCCCCCGAGCACAGCTCACAGGGGCGACTAACTCGCCCCATGCCTCCCTTTGCCCGCCGAACGCACGGAATAAAGCCCTCGCCCTCCGCAAACTACACCCGGCCAAGTCCCCTCACATGCCGGCCCTCATTCGGCATCCAGCGCCACGGGGAGGCCGGGGGGCTGGGCGGGGACGACTAGGGCTACATCGTGCGGAGCACCGACCCCGGACTTTATGTAACACTCGGATTCGGGACTATACGGGGGTGGCTCCAAGGATGGCGAGTAGGGCCGGAGGACCCCTCGCCCGCAGCGCCCTACCCGCAGCCCTGCGCGCAGCCCCGTCCCCGCGCCCCTAAGTCCTAGAGACCGCGGCACAGCTCTCCCTCGGCGCCGTAGCCTGCGCCCCCTACGCCCCCTCCCCCGCAGCACCCCGCCTCGTCACTTCACTACAAAGAGCGCTTTGCTCGCGCAGCCTGGCATTGAGACCTCTCGTTCCTCCTTCCTCCTCCGTGTCCGGGCTGCGCGCACAAGGACCTTGGGCGAATCAAAGACGCTCCAGACCTTTTGTTCCTGCCCGGCCACGGCCGCCCCGCGGGCCCGTGAGTCCCCCAGGCGGGGAGTAGAACGGCCCGCGGCCCCGCAACGTCCGCGATCAGCGGGGATGGAGCGGCTGCCCCCGCCCATCCATCCCGCTGTACCTTGGTATTTCGCGTCGATCTCCCGCATCAGCGAGACGTTTCTCTGCAGGTCGAAAGGCAGAGACTCGATGGAGTCCAGGTAGTCCTCCACATAGTTCACCAGGTGGACCTGCTCCCCGTTGGCAGGGCTCAACATGGTTCACCGAGGTCCCCGGCGGCTCGGCGCGGCTTTCCGCTTCCTCCAGCCCCCGCCCCCTCGGAGCCCAGCGCCGCAAAATGCAAAGCTCCCGCCCGCCGGCGCCCCCCCTCCGGCCGACCCCGCGCCGCTACATCTGCGAGCCGCGCCGCCTGGGCCCGGAGACCCGGCGGCTGGCGGGCCGGGCCGGCGCTCGGCGGCCTCAGGCGCGGGGCGGACGCGGGTGGCGCGTGCGGGCGCGCACCCCGGCGCAGGGGCCGGGGCCGGAGCCGAGCGAGCGCGGGAAGGGGCGCGCGCCGCCCGCCGCGCCGCACTTGTCCAACGTGGAGAACCCAAATACCAGTTTCAAACACTTGGGAAACATTCGGCCCCCCGCACCGCGCATGCGCCCCGCTACCCCCACCGCCCCCTCCCCGCGGGCCCCGCCCCCGCCGCATTAACGCCCCTCACCGGCCGGGCCGCGCGGGGGTGTGGCTTTGTCTGTCACTTTGGCTGGGGTGGAGGACGCGGGGGTAGGGAAGGTGGGCGAGGCGCAAAGTTTACTAGGAGTTTCGTACTTGGAGGCACAACCTGCCGTGCAGCGGTGCACGAGGGCCGGGGAACGCGGGGAGGCGGCTGGACCCGCCGAAGACCCGGCGGGAACCGACCCAGCCGCAGGACTGCAGGCAGCCTCCGATGCCGTCGCCAATCCCACCAGCTCCCCTCCCTTCAGTCGGCCCTTAGCTCTCCGGGACCACGGCGCAGCGGGGTATAAGTAAGGTCCAAAACAGACTGGCAACCCCAACAGCCAATCCACTTGCCGCCCTTACCTCGGTAGCCCAATCAGGACGAAGAGAAGGCGGGCCGAAAGCGGAGAAGGCCTCCCGAGCCCAGACTACAAGAAACCGCGGGAGGAGACAGAGGGAGGGGGCGGGCCTAGCAGGGCGGAAGTACTGGCGCATGTGCATTTGCACTGCCAGGGCGGCCGCCGGCCCGCGAGGGAGGAGACCTACCATTCGTCGGCCGGACCACCTCTCCCGGCAGCCTCGGCGGCTCAGGCGCCTGCGCGGTCCACACCGCCCGCCCTTTGTGTCGTCGGACAGATCCCAGTGCAGAGCAGCTTGGAGACAAAGGAGCTGTGTCCCCGCAAAGGGCGGAAGTCCCGACCCTTTTCCGCCTGTGCCCTGGGATCCGCTTTTAAAGTCCTCTCCCCCACTTGGAGAGACCACCCAAGCCGGGGTGTGTCCTGGGGTCCCCCTCTGTGTCCTACCTGCTTCTCTCCCCCTCCCCCCGCTCCTCTCCCCGCCCTAAACTCCCGGATTTGGGCTTTCAGTACAGCCGCTACGCAGAAGTCTCGGTTTCCTAGACAACGGGCCGAGCGCGGGGCCGCCCCTTCCGGCGGGGACCACGCCTTTGTGGGCGTGGCGGCGCCCCGCCTTTGTCCTGCCGGCCGGGCAGCAGCCTCCGTGCGGCCGGTCGGGCCGAGGGCTGCGGCGGTCTGGTTCCCCCTCCGGGCCTGTGTGGGATCTCAGGCGTCCCTGCTGGCTCCAGGTCACCCGGCTTTCCCGGGCTACGCAGACCGGCGCCCGTAAACCGAGACCACTGGAGTGGAGTTCCCCAAATTGCTGTCTGTAATGGTAGAATGGGACCGATCCAGTTTTCATAAAGCAGACTATTATCCGCAGTGGCGCTCGTTCCAGCCGTTTGTGGGGCATTTTGTGATGCGGATGTCAGTGACCAAACTGAACTGTTTTGTCCTTAAAAATGGGTGGTTCATGAAGCAAAACTGAAGGAACAAAACAGCAGCGGACTCACAGACTCCAAGAAAGGACTAGCGGTTATCAAAGGGGAGGGGTGTGTGGGGGTGGGGAGGGAGGGAGAAGGACTGAGGGATACTATGATTGGCACACACGGTGCAGGGGGGGATCGTGGGGAAGACAGTGTGGCATCTTACTACACTAATGGGCAGTGACTGCAGTGGGGTGTGGGGGGACACTATAATATGAGTGAATGTTTATATAATATGAGTAACCACATTGTTTTTCATGTGTAACCTTCGTAAGAGTATATCAATAACACCTTAATAAAAACAAAAGGAAAGAAAAGGCAAATAAACCAAGACAATATTAGTGAATTTAAAAAAAAAGGTTGCTCACTTTGGACGGTGCTGCGGTGATGCAGGGGTTACACGTGGAAGTAAATGGATTTGATCTTCATTCAAATCCCCACATCCCCCGGGGAAATATTTGGGAAAATGGTTGCTATTTTACTGATGGATTCACACTTAAAGTCTTGGCCCAGTTTAAGGCAAAAAATGAGTAAAGTTTTGTTTCATACTACAAAATTTATTGGCCGACGACTTCAATACTATGATAAGTGGCAACAGAGATGGTCTATGGAATAGAGGGAACAGTTGAATAAAAATTATGCCTTTTCTCTTAACAGCATGTAAATAATTTTAAAGTACGGTATCAAGAAAGGCTCTTAAGTTCTTGCATTCATTGGTTCTGGAATGAGTAGTGTCTATCTGAATTTAAGAATAAAGGTTAGAAATAATTTATCCCTTCCAAAAATAATCAAACCGGAGTTTGACCTAGGTTATCTTCTTAAAAGTCATGTTTTTTCATGAACTTCACAGACATATGAAACAAAGAGGTGTCTTACTCATTCAACAAGAAATAGTTAATGAGTGCCTACCATGCCCTAGTGACTGTTCTATGCACTGGAGATTCAAGTAGTGAAATGAGCTTACATTGTATGAGACATTTAATTTATCCCTTGGGCTAAAAAAGAAAATATTTATTAGTTTCACAATGTTTTTTAAATATATACCAATAGTGTTATGGTTTTCTGAACAAGGTTAGAAGACCAACAACTAAAACATAATTAACTGTGATCATGCATTCTTAAATATGCCACTAAGGAAAAGTACTTACTTTTGAAGATACATTGAAGAATTTTGATTGTTCCAGATTTGCTCTTTGGAGAGTTGCAAAAATAGATTTTACATTTTTTTCTTAAATTATATTTCTAGTTTAACTGGAGATAATCAAACCTATGGGAGTGAAAGATAAGAGATGAACACAATTCTTCTGTTAGGCAGAAAGACAGAAATGAGCGGGATGAAAAGGAGAAAGGACCCCCCAAAGATGACTCAGGGAGTTGATCAAATAGAACCAGAAAGCCAGAAATGACTCAAAGAGTTAATCAGGTGAAGCCACAGGGTCCAAAAGTGACTCAGGAAATGTCCAGGGTCCCCCCAGATAAAAAATATCAGAGGCGCAAGCACAGCACAGCCCCTGTCCCCAATTCACCAATCAGAACAAGCCTAGAGAGCTGACCGCTGTCAATCAAGGACCTCTCTGCCCTGGCAAAACCTCGTAAAAGCCTCAGAATGAGCATCCACACCTCCGTGTCTCACCTTAGGCAGGCCCGCTCTGCTACTCTATGCAGAGTGTATTAAAACCAACTTTGCTTCCTTGACTTTGGTCTCTCATCTCACTGTTTCTGACTTCCCTGCGACACCGAGCCCTTTCCTTCCTAACACTTTGACTTTAGATGTGCTTAAAAAATACCCTAATACATCTATTTCTAACTGCCCCAAACAATGTGTTACCTTATCTAATCTACTTTGGATTTACAAAGTTTCACCTTGAAAGAAAATGTAATAGAACTACGTTTTTTATTGTCATTAAGGATTAAGAAATGGCATTCACAATATTTTGAAATCATTAATTTTAATACACTTCTTTGTTCTGCCCTAGATTGGGAGGAGTCACTTCAAATTAACAGGATTCTTTTTTTGGGTAATATGCTAATAAATATTCACAGTCATTTTTACTTTACCTTAATATTCAAGTGGCAGAAGGAATCCTATTTTAACCAATAATGGGTATGTGTATCATTGTTTTGTTACGGAAAATACTGAAAAAAACCTGGACTGGATCACCCACGGAAAAAACCAAGCGGCACTCGGAGGTCTTGGAGTGTTGAGGCTTTATTTCACACCGGCGGGCTCAGAGGGGAGTAATTTCCCAAAAAGTCTGAGCCCCGAACAAAGGAAAAGGGAGCAATTTATACCTTTCTGCTTCCTTATCTGTAACATTCCTACGTACACAGCAAGCGAGCAGGCAAGGGGGAGGGAGTTCAGGGAGCGAACCTTGGGACGCGGTGCTCGGCAGCACGGGGAAACCAGGGGAGTGTTCTTTTTATGTTTGGGTTGAGGAGGGGGCGAGGCAGAGGGGAGCCACCTCGTAAATTACTGTCCTTGTAGTGTTGTTTATGTTGAGGAGGGAGGGGTGCGACACAGAGTGGAGCCACCCGCTAGGTTGCTGTCCTTGTAAATTTTCCCTATCATTCCCCCCTCTGATGCCCCTTCAAACACTTCGTTTTAGGGGGCATCATCTCCTTGGCTTATGACAGGGTCGTAGTGGCTCCGCATATACATGAGCTGTATGGAGGAAATGCATTCCTCGATAAAGTTAACGAGCCAGTTAATACACAGAGTTCTACTAATAGTTTAAGGAACAGCAGAATCGCCGGCCCAGCACTGCCAAGTCAGAAGAGTTGTCAGCCATGGATTCTATTCAAATCATTCTTGGAACTAAGACTTTTTATTTTCTAACATTTTATTCCTATGCTGGATGTTTTTTTTACTTTGGCTAGATTACTCTTAACTATGCCAGACTTATTTGTATAAAAACAACAATCTTCTTTGAGGGCTACACATAAGCTTCCCTGTGACATGAACAGGAGGTCCAGTCTTCTACAATTTTGCAACACTTTAGCCAGGGAATCAGTCTGATCTGATCTTGCGGCTGAATCATGGTGGTTTCAAGCTGCTCTAAACCTTGATCAGCTTCCTCTGTTAGGGCATCAGGCCCTAAGTCTATTAGAGCTGCTGTGTCTACTGCAGCTGATCCGGCTCCACTGAGCCCGACCAGAGCAGGGATCAGTAAAGGGGCAGCTTGTTCCGGGGAAAGGAGGTAGCCCCCGTTAGCCCACTATGCACTTTATAACTTTTGTACAATTAAACATTACAGAGAGGTACTTTGGAAATGCAGGTTGAGACTTGGGTCCAGCTAAGAGAGACAGGTAAGCACAGTAAAACAATTTAAGATTACCCAATAGACAATAGAAAGAGCAACTTTTTGAGGAATAGTCCAGTCCAGGGGTGCAGCAGCACAAAGTCTAATGCCCAGAGTGCAGGTGTAGTCAGAGGGCAATCGTGGGATGCCGAGGCGCAGAGGATCTGGAGGTATGGCTGGGCCTCCTCCTGATGTGCTTCCTTGTCAGGGTGACAGGCTCCTTTCACTCAGGAATGACGGACCCCTGGAGTGACGCCTGCAACCTTGAGGGCAGTAGGAGTAGTTAGAACAATAATGTGGGGCCAGTCTACTGAGGTTTGAGGGGGTCTTCTTTCCAATCTTTAACTCAGACTGAGTCCCTAGCCTGGAAGGAATGTACTGGGGTTCTTTTGAGGGTGCGGTTCATTCGCTCTACTTTTCCTGAACTCTGTGGCCTGTATGCAGTGTGAAGTTTCTAGGTAATATTGAGGAATTTAGTTAACATTTGCACTACATCTGCTACAAAGTCAGACTCATTGTCACAGGATTGTGGATGGTAGGCCAAACCAGGACACAATTTCTTTCAGGAGGACTTTGGCTACCTCCCGGCTCTGTTCTGTGGTTGGGAAGGCTTCGCCCCAGTCAGAGAACGTACACACTGTCACTAGGAGGTATCTGAGTCCCCACGGCTGGACATCTGTGAAGTCCATCTCAAGGTCTTCAAAGGGGGCAACGCCCATTCTTTGGACACCAGGTGGGAGTCGTGGTGCAGACCGAGTATTATTTCTGGCACAAGTTACACACTGTCTACTCACCGCTCGGCACAGCGCTGGCAACTGGCTGATGTATTGCTTTTGAGGAGGGCCTCCAGGGCAGTTTTTCCCAGGTGGGTGAGCTGGTGGTATTTGCTGACTAGTTGCCTCCCGGTTGCAGTCGGGACAAAGATACGTCTGTCTGGCAACACCCACCATCCACTGTCAGTTAAAGTGGCTCCAGTCTTCCTCCTTTTCAGCGTACCTGGGTGGAGGGGCCTCTACCAGGGTGTTAGGGCCACAGCGAGGGAAGGAGCTCTCCCTGCCTCCTCACCGGCTGCTGCTGTGGCAGCTTCATCTGCTGCCCCATTTCCCTGTGCTGTAGGGTTGTTTTCTTTTTGATATTCTTTGCAATGCAGAATTGCTACCTTTATTATGTAGCGAAGAGACTGAAAGGCCTTTTCATATCTGGCAGGCCTAGGGCTGGTGCCTGTTCTGAAGCAGTTTTTATTTCCAGGAAGGCGGCTCTCTCCTCTTTTGTCCAGGCAGAGGCTTTCAGTCTGGCCCCCCAGGAGGTTGCAGAGGGGCCTTGCCATTGCTGAGAATCCGGAAATCTAGATTTTTGCAGAACCTGGGGCCCCTAGGAACTTTCGCATGCCCCCCCTCGTCCTGGGCTGGGGCAAGGAGTTAACGACCTTTTTCTTCTCTGGCCTTGGTGCCCCTTTCTCCCTGGGTGAGGAGGGAGCCTGAGTACCGGACTTGCTCCTGGCAGATTTGTGCCCTTTTTTATGAGGCTCGGTATCCTGAGTCTGACAGGAGTTGCAGGAGGGCCTTTGTGCCTTTTGCACAATTTTCCTGGGTGTCACTGCAAGGAGGAGGTCATCTACGTACTGCAGGAGGGCTCAGCATGTGGCATCTCTCGGAAAGCTGGCAAGGTCTGCAGCCAATGCCTCTCCAAAGAGGTTGAGTGAGTTCTTGAACTCTTGTGGAAGCCGCATCCATGTTAACTGCATCTGCGCCCTTATCTAGTTCAGTCCATTCAAAGGCAAATAAGAGCTGGCTTTGGGGGGCCAGACAGAGACGGAGAAAGGCATCTATATGTCTGTGCGAGTGAACTATTTGACAGACTCTGGGATCTGGCTGAGGAAGGTGTGCAGGTTTGGGACCACTGGGTGTAAAGAAACAGTGACTCTATTAATGGCTCACAGGTCTTGAACAGGCTGGTGCCCTCCTCCTGGCCTTTTGACTGGCAGAAGCAGGGTGTTCCAGGGCGACTGACACTCGATTAGAATGCCTGCCTCTCTGAGTCTGATCAGATGTTCCTGGACGCCTGCTCTCACCTCTTGTGAGAGGGGATACTGCCGCTGTGTTTGTGGCTCCAAGTGTAAGAATATAGTAATCTCTCTCTCTCTCTCTCTCTCTCTCTCTCTCTGTCCTGCTTTCTCTTTCGTGTCTCCTGAGTTGTCCTGGGTAAGCAGGGTCGCGGCGACATACCCTTTCACCGAGAATAGTTGCAGTTTTTTTCACTGAAGAGGGCTACAGGGAGAGTGTTATGCCCCTGTGTTAACTATGAAAGTCATGTTTTGGCCCCTCACTTTCATTCTGACCGTGGGCTCCCGGGGGCCGAGTGCGAGAGAGGCTGGTCCTTGTCAGTCCTTGTCTGCTCCTGCCAGGCTAAGGAACCTTTCTTCAAGGGGCTCTTCCGGGCAGCAACTGGGCTTTGGGGCTTTGCCTCGTTTGGGGCATTCATCTTTCTAATGCCTTCCCCCCCTCTTTTTTTTTTTTTTTTTACAGTAAGCACACTGGTCTCTGGCTAGGGGGGTCCTGGGCTTCCCCCCTCTAGGTGGCTGGCTTCTCTCTGCCTTCTGCCCATCCGTCTCTTTCAGGGCAGCTGCCAGGAAACTTGCCTTTTTATTTTTCTTTTTGCCTCTCTGTCGGCCTGAAATTCTCTGTTTAGATATTCTTTTTTTGGCAATTTCAGTCATCTTAGTGAAGCACTCAAGCTTTTGGAGCTTTCATCTGATGTCTGGGGCAGCTTGGGCTATGAATGTGGTGTTTACTATCTGCTGGCTCCCAGGTGACTCAGAGTTGAAAGGGGTGTAGATGCCATAAGTTTCACACAGTCTCTCATCATAGTCTCCAGGAGCCTCTTCTGGTTGTTGAGTGACTGAAAAAACTTTAGTCATGTTCATAGGCCTTTTGGACCCAGCTTCGATCTCCTGGAGGAGAGCGTCCTGATATCGGTGGATCTGGTGCTGTCCCTCAGGGGTGGTGAAGTCCCTCTTGGGGTGCTCCCCGGGAACAGCAATTTCAGCCTATGCACCCTGAACAAGGACCCCAGCTGCCTCCTCTCTTCTCTTGTGAACAGGGTACTGCTTTCAGGCCCTGCATCTCTTGCACTGGCATCTGAAGGGCATCTGCTCCCAGCTGAGGGTGCAGTCAGGCTGCTGGTCCAGGGAGAAGTGGGTTCACTGGTCTGGAGTTGGCAGGGAGGCTGACAGCGAGGAGGTATCAGGGACCAGGGGCTGGGTGCTGCCGGCCTTGGAGGCACATAATGCGGGGGCAATATTAGCTTTTTCTCTGGGTCACCAGTAAAAATGTGCAGAGGCTCAGGCTTCTGTTGTTTCTTTGCAGGCTTCCTTGTTGAGGCAACTAAGACCCTACCCTGCCCCTGCCTGTTGTTGCAAGTGAATCGCACCCAAGGGGGAAGGGTCTGGGCAACTCCTAACGGGGAGTCAGTGTATGGGAACTGATTAGGATGATCTGGATCTCTAGGGATGACCCGCCAGGCTCAGTGGATTGTTGGGACATCTAGGGTTCCTTCTGGAGGCCACCCTACACTAAAGGTTGGCAATACAGATTCACACAGGGTTTTCAACCTGCCAGGAATTAATTTTACTCTGTTGTTTTCTGAAAATCTCTTTCTGAAATTTTTGATCATAGTGTCAACGACTGTGGGTTTACTATGCCCTGATGCCATGACGTGTCCGTGGACGGTGCCGTGACAACAGACAAGGGAGGGGTGCCTCCTCTAGAGAGGAGACCAGCCAGATGCCCGTCCGTTCGTGCTCCTCGCGGAGACTTTGGCCAGCCTTGGCTAAGGTGCACCTGCATAAGTCCCAGGCCAGGTCAGCCGAAGCTGAATCACCGATACGCCGTGCCGGCTGGCCGCGAAAGCGGATGAGGGCCCACTCAGATTCCGTAGCGCAGGCCGTGGAATCACAGATTCAGTGCAGACTGAATGACTTCAGCCGCCCTGCACACTCACTCACACACACACCCAGACAGACCAGAGTTTAAACATTCCCCCCTGGGAATGTCTACCTGTGAGACTTCTAATAAGTCTCCCGGGAGGTGATCAGGCTCCCCTTCCACCCCAACGGGTGGGACTGGCTGGGTCAGGGGCCCCGGGGCCTTACCGGATTCAGTGTCAGAACCAGGTCCTCACCTGCCAAGCCTGCTTGAGTCCCGCGGGAACAGCGGAGCGGGGCTGGCCCAGGGCGACCGGGTGGGAGACTGCCGAGGGGTCAGGCAGGGCGCGCCTTCTCCGTTGCGATCTCCTGTTCCTTCACCGCCCCGCCATTGCCCCAAACCGGTGGCAACAAAGGGCCAGCGCGGTTGGGTTTCCCGGTGAGGGAACCAAATGTTACGGAAAATACTGAAAAAAAACCTGGACTGGATCACCCACGGAAAAAACCAAGCGGCACTCGGAGGTCTAGGAGTGTTGAGGCTTTATTTCACACTGGCAGGCTCAGAGGGGAGTAATCTCCCAAAAAGTCTGAGCCCGGAACAAAGGAAAAGAGCAATTTATACCTTTCTGCTTCCTTATCTGTAACATTCCTACGTACACAGCAAGCGGGCAGGCAAGGGGGAGGGAGTTCAGGGAGCGAACCTTGGGACGCGGTGCTCGGCAGCACGGGGAAACCAGGGGAGTGTTCTTTTTTTTGTTTGGGTTGAGGAGGGGGCGAGGCAGAGGGGAGCCACCTCGTAAATTACTGTCCTTGTAGTGTTGTTTATGTTAAGGAGGGAGGGGTGCGACACAGAGTGGAGCCACCCGCTAGGTTGCTGTCCTTGTAAATTTTCCGTTTTAATGATGCTCAGAAGATGGAAGAAAAGGTAGAACTGCTGCCAGTCAAGGGCTGAACACATTACAGGACTAGTTTTCTGAAGGCAGAAGATGCAGGATTTGGTCTTCAGTATTACTGAATCTGTTTTCAAAACGTATCTTTTCCTTGAATTCTATGTGTTCTCAGAAATTGCCTTTTGTTCTTTTTCTTATTTTACTGGCACAGCTATTATCTGGGTCAGAGCTTTCCCTATCAGATATTTTACTGCCCATATTTCCTCCCACCTGCAAAAATAGGTGAATTTCATCAGACGTGAATTCAGCAACCCTTCTATGAATTTAGTGCTGGATACAGTAAGAATGTTCAGAAGAGTTTATAGTATAAAGTACTCAGGTGGAGAAATATACATACTGTCTTAGAAACAAGAGACAACTACAATATAACATCAAGATAAGTATGCAGGCAATATAGGAAGGGATAATATACTCCAGTAGAACTTTGAATAGTCAGGGAGCACATGCTTACCATTGATATAGTCGTCTCCTAATTCTTAACAACAGGTTCTAACATTTTATTTTTGTGCACTACAACATAGACTCCAGTTTAGCTTGAAACAGAACTGCAGAACTGCACTATAGAGATCTTGAAAAAAAGTATTTAAAGTGTAGGAACATACCGGTGTGTAGGCATTTGCTTTTCAATAGAAGGACCAAAACCAACCACACACACAATACACAAAGAACTGAGGAAGCTCTTTGCTGTTTAAGGCTGCAGAAGCAAAGGGGCTTTCTTTCTGAGACTGTTTTGCAAGATGTCAACAGGGGAACGTTTATCGACACAATTTGAACGTAACTTCAAGAGAATCTACCGTTTAAAAATCCAATTGAAACCTCAACTCAGAATGTTCGTTCTCAGGAGACCGGAATATGTACTTTCAACCTTGAAATGAATCTCAAGCTGGTATTTCTTACTACGCTTACTTGATGAATGGGTGGTTTCGTAGCAAGTGTGCCGGCATGCAAACGTGTGTGTGTGTGTTGGGGTGCAAACGTAGCGCGCGTGTGTGTGTGTGTGTTGGGGTGCAAACGTAGCGTGTGTTGTATGGGGGCGCAAATCTGCCGTGTGCTGTGTTGGGGTGCACACGAGACGTATTCCACGAGCGGACGAGGAGCCGGCACCGGGGCCCGCAAGGTGAAAACCAGCTCGCGGCGGCCTCCCGCGCCACCGCGGGGGTGGGCGGGTATTCGGAGCGCGTCAGCACAGATGTGCCTTGCGACCGCCGCTTACGAACCAACGCACCCCTCCCTCTGGCCTCGGGATGCGGCCCGCTCTTCCCCGCGGAGTGGCGGACTCTACGTGGTGGGAGGGAGGCGCGGCTGCAGATTCCTAACGCCTCTTCCCGGACTGGCCGCGTCGGCAGCGTCCCCTGCCGGAGTGGACGGGGCTCTGGCAGACATCCTTCCGGTTTAGGCTGGTATGGGTGGGCGGGGCATGACAGACCTCTTTCCGGTCAGGGCGGGGACAGACTCTGTCCTCTTCCGGAGTGAGCGGCCTACGTCCGGTTTGGGCGGGACCGGGGCGGGACCTCTTTCTGGTGGGCGGGGCGCGGTGAGCCTCCAGAGCGCGTGCGCCCTGCTCCGAGCTGCTCGTGGGCGGCCATGCTGCGGACCCGCGTGCCCCGCGGGAGCGCCCGAGTGCTCCGGGCGGCGCTCGGCCTGGGGTCGGGGCCGCGGCCGCGCAGGCAGCGCTGGCTTCAGCCTGCGGGCTACGACACGGGCGTCAAAGTGTACAACAGCCTCACTCGGAGGAAGGACCCCTTGATCGTGGGCAGCGCGGACGGCGCCTCCTGGTAGTCCCGGGGATTGGGGATGTGGGGCGGGAAGGACTGTGGACACGCGTTTCCGAGGACGGGGCTCGGTGTTGAAAGAGGCGTTGGTTCTGAAAAGAAAAGCATTAGTGACAAAATACTTTTGAAGACGCGGTGTAATTACAGTGATTGACAGGGCTTGGCTGTGAATTTAGCGATTCAACGAAGAGAATCCCGGCTATGCATTCCCCAAAAGTGGTTACTTAAAAAAAAAAAAACAAGGCTGATCCGGTAAACGTAACCGAGAACGTGGTGTACTTGCGTGCAAACATATCTCATGGTGGATTTTAAATTGTTCCCAGGTATAGCTGTGGACCCACTGTCTACGATCATGCACACCTTGGCCACGCTTGGTGAGTGCCCCGAATTTGAATTTTTACCCTCCAGGAGACCATTGATTTTGGAAAGACTTTTGCAGGTTTTTTCTATCTTTCAAGTGGCAACTGCAGAACACTTAAGTAATTACTATATTCCAAGTACTGTGGGAGGCAGCATTCTAAGCTCTTACAACCCATTTCACAGGCGAGGAACCCCAGGGAGGCAGTGAAGAGCAGTGTGGAATGACCCCTTTAGAATTAGGTGTTTCTTGATGAGTTTAGTGTGATGAGGTCTTTCCAGGGGCCCTGAAGTCAGCTGGTCAGGAGTTTTTTCTTGCCTCTACCATTTTTATTCCCAATTTTGGTCGAACTACTTTATTGCTTTGAACCTCGGTTTTTTCAACTTTGAGATGGAATGATAATAGTCTCCATCTTTTGGAACTTAACAGTTCTGTGAAGTCATGCCCGTACAGTGCCGCTTAACACAGAACCTGAGGTGTGACCTGGGGAGACTCAGTGAGGAGGAGGAGGCAACACTGTTAGGACCGGGTGGGGCCTAGTGTAGCTCACTTTCGATGCTTCCCCTTTCTGCCTCTTAACTGTGATCTGCACTGCCTCCTACATTTGTCAGAATTACCACTTTTCTGAGCATTTTACATGTTCTCTTGTACGTCTGCTAAATTTGTTATTCTCCAGACCTAGGCCAAAAGGAAAAAGCTCCGTTTACCCAGTACTCTTTTCACAAAATTGTAATTCACCCAGCAAGATCAGAACATTTTTTGTGTTTTGTTACAATACATGGGCTAGGAATCATTCTTCCTTCCCTTTGGGATAACTTACCATCAATTGTAAAAAGTGTATTTTGACCCTTTTACTACAGTATATAGGTATGTATGGAAAATGATTACAGATAAAATCTCACAACCTGGAAACCTCTCCACAAAGGCAGAAGAGAAAGAAAATTTTATCGTTGAATAATCATTAAACCAGAATGGGATGTAGTCACAGGCAGCCCGCTAAAACGATGGCCAAGACAGGAAGGAGTCTCACTCTTTTCTCGAGCTAAGTGGATACAAGTCACTGGCTCAGGCAGGGTTTGCAACGTGGAGTGGGGACCAGTTGAGCCCTTGGGTGAGAGAGCATTACCTTCCTTGGTGACTTCATTTCAGAGATGGCTTCCAGATCCTTGAAGTTTCCTGAGTTGTGAGACTGACAAGAGGCTTATTTCACCATTGAAAACATTTACATACATTTTAAAAGGACTGAGGAAATTCTGAAATTAAGGGGGAGAGGGGAGAGTCTCTTTCCTCATCTTCGGACTTGGAGAATCAAGCTTCGCAGTGATCACCTGCATTTGTCCTTACAAATAGAGCAAAGAGTACAAGCCCTAAGAGTACCGCTGATGAATGTCCACAGCTCTTAGCTGGGGAAACAGAATGTTACCAGCACACAGAAGGCATCTCTGCAATCCTTTCCTCACGGCCGCCCCTGCGCCCACTCGGATAACCACCATGGAAGTGTTGCTTGTGAATGGGACCCATTCCTCAGAAGAGTCACGCAGGTCCTGATGCCCCCAAGAGCAGAGAGCCTAAGTCCCCCACGATTCTGGACACGTGTGAAGCCTCAAGGGCAGGGGCGGCCAGGCATGGCCCCTCTGCCCCTGAGTAGAGTTCAGAGTCCCGAGGACACCTGCGTGGTTCTGAAGGACTGTCCCTCCTTACTCTCCAGGTGCTCGCCACGTAGCCACACTAGCCTCTCTTTTAAAAAGATACGCACTTTTTTAACACACACAGATAGCATGTGCTTGTGTGCATGTTCTACATGCTTGACGAACACCAGCCAACAGAATCCTAGCAACACTAGGTGGTGGGGCTGTTATCCTCAAATTTACAAAAAAAATTACAGCACGATGCCGAGAATGACAGCCCCAGCCCAGGTCCCACAGTGGGGCAGAGATGGCCGACAGCCTGGCTGGGTGCTGGGCTCCCCCCCACCCGGCCCCGTGCCCTGTCGGCGGTGCACGTGGAACGGACCCTGGGGAGCAGCCTGCGCGCAGCAGCTCAGCGCCTTGCAGCCCCTGAGCTCCCCTGGGCAAGCATGTGACTCTGGTCTTGTTTCACTTTGTTTTGGGTTCCTGTTAACTGTCTCAGATCTTATTTCTGTAGAGTCTTTCCCAACTCACCGTGACTGAGGGGCCTAGTGATGGTAGTGGAGGTAACAGCCCCCACCGGCTGGAGCGCGTGCCCAGCCTCTGGGCGGCAGCCTGTGGGACCGCGGGTCCGCCCCGTCTGTGAATGAGCCGCCTGAGCTGCAGAGGCTCAGCTCTCGGCAGGGAGCCTCAGGGCTCGTTTGGTCACTAGAATCAAGATTTGGGCCCAGCTGGGTTTGGGGTGGACACAAAATCAAGGCTCGTTTTCAAGGGACAATGATTCATGAACTCAGATTGGTCGTGTGGATGACAGATGAGCGACAGATTAGCTGACCTTGAGTTTTTTGAGGTTGCTTCAATGGGAAATGAGATACGTGAGATTTTAGATGGATCTTAATGGATTTGAAGCCCTTTTGGTTTTACAAGTCCGAGTGGCGTCTGTGACTAAGCTGGTGTGTGCACATTCCCCCACGGGGACACATTTTTCAGGGGTGATCTCGTACAGCTTGAGTAGGCATGTGCTTCTCTTTATTTGTTGTCACTTGGTTCTGTTTTGTCATACGAAACGCGGTCATTCCAGGACATGAACAAAAATGGTAAAAGCCTTCAGCATTTTAACCAGTGAGATTGTGTTACACATGAACTTTGTGTATGATTAAGTAGATGTAAACTCACTTAGACAATAGCTCTCAAATTTAAAATGCTAATATTGTATCCTGAAGTTGAGGCCATACCTTGGTTGATTTGCTGAGAGGCCCCCTGTGGCCTGTCAGTAAAATGCTTTTTCTTTTCTAGCTGCCCCGGAGCTGTCAGTGTCACATTTGAAGTTACGCAGCCGCATGTAAGAAGGAATGCATTTGTTTTAAAGATCACGATGACTTGCTGTATTAAAGACGCCCTGACGTTTTGTTCTTGCAGCTCGTACGTTAGATTCGACATAATTCGAAGGATCCTCACCAGGGTTTTCGGATGCAGCGTCGTCATGGTGATGGGAATCACAGACGTGGATGACAAGATAATCAAGAGGGCCGGCGAGGTAAGCACGGGCGGCAGTGACGGCGACCTGAGCGGGGTCTGCCCGTGTGACAGTGTTCCTAGGTGTCTCACGAGCCCCTTGTCTTGCTGTGCACCCGTGGCTGAAGGAGTGTGTTTTGACAGACTGTCAGAGAAGTCTCTTTGCTCTGTTAGAGGACGTTAAGGTCTGTGTGGCTTGGGGCCCCGACGCCGCTGGTGCGCCGTGTTGCTCTGGCTTGGTGTCTGGGTGGCTCCGTGACCCTGTGCCCGGCTGCTCAGCCTCCACGGGAAGGCCCCCGTCACAGGGGAGGTCAAGGCTGCTTTGGGGCTAGGGAAATAGCTCGGGAGGTTTCATTTTCTCTTTTGTTAAATGAATAGGGCATTTCTCTTATCTTACACAGCATTTAGAGGAAGTTTTTTGGGGAAAACTTTAACTGGGGGATTAAATCATATTTATATTTTTAAAAGTCTGATTTCAAAGTTCATGTCTTCTGCTTTTTATAATTAGGAGCTTTAATGATTATCCTTAAAGATCCCTAAAGATTTCTAATTTATTAAATTATCCAATTTACAGGAATACCTATGTTGAGTGCTTTACATTCTTGTAATTTTTTTAAATGTATGTAAATATGTATAATACTTTTTAAGAAAACCTGTTTATATTGTAAGGTCTGCTTTTTTATGTTCTTAAATATTCTTGAACATTTTAAATAGCTTTATAATGTTCTGCCACATGGACACAGCCTCATTTGCCAGCCTTATTTCTGCACTCCTCGGTTATTTCAGGATTCTGCTGTTCTCTCAGGTTTTTCCCTAGAAACCACATCTCCTGGTCTACAATTGAGCAGATTCCAGTGATGACTGGATAGCATTCCACCCAGGAGCTATTCAGTGGCCCGTCACTGACCACTTGGGTTGTTTCTGGCTGTTAAAAACAATGCTGTTAGGAATACCTTCCTTTCCCTTCTGTCTTGTTTCCTTAAAAATTTTTCCCAAAGTGGAATTCCTGGTCAAAGGAGTTTATTTGGGTAGTTTCATCCTCCTAAAGTTGATCATTTTAGAGACAGGCTCCTGGCAGAGCTGAAGGTCGGTCCCAGCTTTAAGTACTCCTTGCGTCTCCAGCGCCTGGGGCCTCCTGTCTCCGTCGCGTCGGGCGCTCGGTCTGGGTGCCGCGCTCCCTCACAGTGGGCTCGACTTCGGTCCGCAGTTGGCCCTTCCTTGCCTGGCTTCGTGGCAGCCCAGCCAAGGACGACACTTCCCACTTGCACAGTGTGTGTCTGGTGAGGCAGACAGACCCACAGACAGATGCTCTGTATGGAACATGGTTTATTTGTAAGCCAAGGTCGCGGATGCCTCTAGGCTCCCTGGAATTCCGAAATGACTTACTGGAGGAGGTGAGGCCACATAGGATCTCAGGCATTAGGAAGGGGCTGATGCATGAAGGGAGAGCCGGGGGTTCTTGGCAGAGGAGACAAGAGAGGCCCCTGAGGGGCGTGTTCTCGTGGTAGCCGGTGATTCTGATGTTAAGGAACACTTGGCAGGTGCCCGGGGAAGGGGTGCCGGCCGGGGAAGGGGTGCCGTCTGGGGGAGGGGTGCCGGCCGGGGAAGTTGAGAGGTTGTATTGAGGACTGGGCATTTGTTCATGGGTTCACAGGACATGCTGGAAGGGGTCAGCTTGATCCAGTGGAAACGGTTCACTTGGGGCGGGGGACACAGTAGAGACAGGCCGCTGGGAGGGGTCAGCCCTGCCGTGAGTGGGGGCGTGCTGGAGGTGCCTAACGACACGCTGACCAACAGGGATGCAGAGACTGGACTCAGTGAGCTCAGGGCTGTGGGCGATGACAAATACATCCCTGGCCTTTGTCCCCGACTCCCCGGCGCACAGCTCCGGAAATCCCAGGGCTCTCTGGTGTCTTCCGTGTGCCAAGAGGTGACGGCTGTGGGCAGCGTCAGGACCAGAGGTGGTGCCAGAAGGACCAGCCGCCGCCACCTGGGAGGGGAGAGGGCCTGAGGCTGAGTCCATCACCATTGGCCAGTGACTGAATCGAGCTTCCTAAGTACTGAAGCCTCCCTAAAGCCCCCAAACGACACCGAGCACAGGGAGGTCCTGGGAGGGGCGTGCCTGCAGAGGGCACGGGAGCCCTCCCTCCTGTACTCGCCCTGGGCAGCTCGTCCAGCTAGGGGTTCCCGAGCTGTGTCCTTTCGAATCTGGTAACAGTAAGTGGGTGCTTCCCTGAGTCCTGACACTCATCTCCCAAATCCCCAGATGCGGTCAGTGGGCAGAAGTGTGAGTAGCCGGGGGACCCCACTGTGGCTGGCATCTGAAATGGGGACTGTCTTGTGGGCCTGAGTCCCTAGCCTGTGGGTCTGCGCTGCCCTGGGGAGTTAGCTCAGAACAGGCTGGGATTGTAGGACACCCAGCCGGAGCTGGAGAACGGCAGTAGTTGGTGCTGGAAAAGACGCCACACGACTGGTGCCAGAGACAAGCCCCGTGGGCTGGAGGGGGGACTGGGCGGGGCTGCTGGCGGTTCTCCCTGGTGGTGGCGGTCAGGCCGTTGTCGCCATCTGCTGCTGTCACTGTTCCGTGTCTAAGCCCCCCATGGGGTTAGGGGTCCACCCTGGTCCAGCCCCCTAAGGCCTTGGAGGCGAGGTTGGGAGGTGCTAACCTGGCCAGGGGGCAGCAGGTGAGGGGCATGGTCCCCAGGGAGCAGGCGGGAGGCAGGGTGGGCAGCGAGGGGTTGCTCCCAGTGACCCTGTAGCACCTGCCACGTGGGGCACAGGAGGACGGGGGTCTGAGATGGAAGTTCTTTGCCCAGGGCTGTATTTGTGCTCAGCCACTTGCTGGGCTGGGCCTGGTCCTAGAGTGAAGTTTTGGGCAAACGGGGTGGAGAAAGGAATGTCCGAGATGCCATGGTCAGGACGGACCTGGGGCAAGAGCCCCACTGCCCCGCTGGAATCGCGTGTAGTGATCCACGCAGGAGCTGAGGGCAGGGCCCGGGGCGGTGCTGGGAAGGCAGATGCCAGAGACGCTGAGAGGAGGCCTGACGCGGCGAGCGGCCGAGCGGCGGGAGGAAGCCCCACAGCAGAGGTGGCACGTGGGACTGCAGGTTGGTGTTCGTTCTGTCATCACACTCAGCCAGGACCCGAGACCGTGCGGTTGGGTCCCTGCCCTTGGGGAATCGGGGTCTGCTGTGAACCTTCAAAATGGGTGGGCATGTCAACCCTGGTGACGTGGCTAGTGGGAGGCTGGACACTGGTCAGGCTGGGGGGCCCAGTGGGAAAGGTTGGGGGTTGGAGAGGCACAAGAACTGGGGGATGCGCTGGGGTGGTCGGAGGAGCAGCAGCGATAAATGAGGGAGGAATCGAGTGATTTCGAGGATCTCACAAGCACCTCGAGCAGGTGTTGGTTGTCACTTTTAAAAAGTCTTAAGAGTATTCACCATCAGTAGAACAAAAAGACATCCTACAGTATGGGAGAAATATTCATAAATGACATCCGATAAGGGGCTGACATCCAAAATATATAAAGAGCTCACGCACCTCAACAAACAAAAAGCAAATAATCCAATTAAAAAATGGGCAGAGGATCTGAACAGACACTTCTCCAAAGAAGAAGTTCAGATGGCCAACAGGCACATGAAAAGATGCTCCGCATCGCTAATCATCAGCGAAATGCAAAGTAAAACCACAATGAGGTACCACCTCACACCAGTAAGGATGGCTGCCATCCAAAAGACAAACAACAACAAACGTTGGCGAGGATGTGGAGAAAGGGGAACCCTCCTACACTGCTGGTGGGAATGTAAGGTAGTTCAACCAGTGTGGAAAGCAATATGGAGGTTCCTCAAAACACTAAAAATAGAAATAACATTTGACCCAGGAATTCCACTCTTAGGAATTTACCCTAAGAATGCAGGAGCCCAGTTTGAAAAAGACAGATGCACCCCTATGTTTATTGCAGCACTATTTACAATAGCCAAGAAATGGAAGCTACCTAAGTGTCCATCAGTAGATGAATGGATAAAGAGGATGTGGTACATATACACAATGGAATATTCAGCCATAAGAAGAAAACAAATCCTACCATTTGCAACAACATGGATGGAGCTAGAGGGTATTATGCTCAGTGAAATAAGCCAGGCGGAGAAAGACAAGTATCAAATGATTTCACTCATGTGGAGTATAAGAACAAAGGAAAACAAGGAACAAAACAGCAGCAGACTCACAGAACCCAAGAATGGACTAACAGTTACCAAAGGGAAAGGGACTGGGTAGGGTGGGTGGAAGAGAGGGAGAAGGGGGAAAAGAGGCATTATGATTCACACACGTAACATAGGGGGGCCACGGGGAGGGCGGTACAGCACAGAGAAGACAAGTAGTGACTACAGCATCTCACTACGCTGATGGACAGTGACTGTGAAGGGGTGTGTGGGGGGGACTTGGTGATGGGGGGAGTCTAGTAACCATAATGTTGCTCATATAACTGTACGTTAATGATACCAAAAAAAAAAGTAGCGAGTTGCAGAACAGCAAAAAACAAAAAGGTCTTAAGTATGAAAAAGTTGCAGAATTGATTTAATGAGCTTAAATACAGAATGTTTAATTTTTGGCATATTATGTGGCAAGATGCTGTTACAGCATTGAATAGTTTTTTATTTTCATAGTGTCTTAACTTTAAGATTATAAACCACGTATTTGAAACCCAGTTATGAAAACACGTTTGTTTTTTAGTATCTAGCAGAAAGGCTATTCTTTGTATCTGATGCAGGCTTTTTTAACGATGGAGATATCCTTCAGACCATCTGCTCCAACACTTGCTTTTAAAATATTTTAAATTGTAATATTACACTTTTCTGAATCATCCCCTTGACTTTAATTTTTGTCATAGTTTTATAGTTTGTTAGGGCTAAATCCACAGGAGGATTTCTGGAGTAAGATTTAGAACTAAGCATGGAATATTCACGAAGTCACATTTCGTATTCAGAAAAATCACAGTGAATGTTTCAGAGTGATTCAAGCCAAAGCTATTGGTTTTG
The DNA here is from genome assembly GCF_030020395.1 of Manis pentadactyla. Lineage (NCBI taxonomy): Eukaryota > Metazoa > Chordata > Mammalia > Pholidota > Manidae > Manis > Manis pentadactyla. The sequence goes on along the minus strand of NC_080035.1, from coordinate 64,470,305 downwards.
TGCTTCAGAACCTGGGCCCTGGGGCCCTTCTCTCTGGGAAGAAGGCTGGACATTCAGTCTGAGTGCCGAGGGGCCCGGCCAGCAGTCGCCTGCCAAGGAGAGGGCAACCTGAAATGACTTAGGATGATGAGAGGCAGCCGGACATGAATCTGAAATGACAAGTATGAGGAGCCCATCGCAGCACCTGCCTCCTGCATTTGTTTGACAGACAGTGACAGCAGTGCTTCCCCACAAGTGCTATGATCAGCTGCTTACAAATTAAATTTAAACTCTACTTTCAGAATATGATCCCCCAGGGCCAGCAGTAGAGTGGCATTCCACCCGCATGCGGAAGCGTGTCCTCCGGGTTGTGTGTGAGAGCTGGAGAAGCCCCCTGGGCACAGGGACTGCAGGTTTGGGCGATGTCATCCTTGAAAAGCTGTTTGAAAGGCAGCGTGTGTGCCTGCGTGCGTGTGGATATGTCCATGTCACGCCCCTCACAGAACTGGACAGATTGGTTCTAAAGCTCATACGGGAGAGCAAAAAACAAGAATAGCCAGGGAGAGTCCGGAGCAGAAAAGGGGAGAGGAGGGGGTGGCACCACCACATGTTAAAGCGTATCTTCAAAGCTATGGAAACTTTCTCATATATTCTTTTATTTTTGCTCAGTTTTATTGAGGTGGGAACAGGCCTATGACAAGTGGCACAGTGCACACTAGGCGTCCAGCATGAAAGGACTGCACACCTGTATACCCAGCACCAGGGCCAGGACACCCCCATGCACCCGGCGCCCCGTCACCCTCCCTGCCACCCAGTCCACTCATCTGCCATATGCTGTCCATGTCTGTGACGGCCGTAGAAACGGAACATTACTGTATGGATCCATGAATAAGCAGTGGAACACTCTAGAAAGTCCAGAAATAGAACAAATAGTGGAAATTTGTTTCATGATAAAAATGGCATTTTGAATCAATGGGGAACAGCTGAATTATTCAATTAAAAGTGTTGACAGTTGGGGTAACCATCTGGGGAAAATAATCAACCAAAGCTGGATATATGCCTCACAACCAAATTTGAGGCAGATCAGAGATTGAATATAAAAGACATAGAACCACAAATGGCTAAAAGGACCTTGGGGCCCTTTTTGTAGCCTCACATTTCTAAGTTTGTTTCTAAACCTGAAGCCATTTATGGGAAAAGGTTGAGAAATAGAAAAGATTGCTAAATATAAAAATGAAATCTACATGTCATAAAACAACCAGTTGAAAGACTAAAAGGCTTATGTCAGAGCCAAAAGGTCAATTTCTTTCCTATGAAAATACTTCCTGTAAAGCAGTAGAGAAGCTGATCACAGGTCCTTCACTGGGAATGGTTGCATGAGCAAGAATGTTCAAGCTCAGTCAAAATAGAGAGGTACAAACGCAATTGCAGCCAGAAAGTGTATTTTAGCTGTCTCACTGACCAAGTCTGAACTGCCTGCCTTGAGCTGGCTTGGAGGTCAGCTTCCTACTGGCGTGCTTCCCATGGGAGGCGGTGGCATAGCCAGCAGAGGCACGCGTCCCTTGGTCAGTGGGTTCAGCTAGTCTGTAGCTTAGAAACATACCTGCACCATGTGAAGGGCTGGGTAGGCAGCTGTGTGTGGCCCAGCAGAGGCGGAGTGAGTAGTCGGAGAGCGCTAGGGCGAGCGTTCCTGATGGGTGAGAGGGCAGGCCATCGCCCGTGAGGCCAGAAGCGCATGTCTGCGAAGGTGCAGTCGTGTATGGAGGGCACCTTGTAGGAGGAGGATGCAGACACGGTCCAACCCGGTCACGCTCCCAAGACGATTGGTGGCAGCGCTTGCGTCTGGAAGGGAGCCAGGCCTGGACCCTCCTTGTGTCATTCACACTCTCTGCAGAGGGACTGAGTTACCTCTATAGAGAACAGAAATTACAGATAAATAAATTTGAACTATCTACTGACCTTTAGGTCCCAAATTGCATGGCATTTGAAACTTCTGAAGTGGCAAGGTGACCTTGAATTTGTAGGTCTTCTGTTTGTTTGGTCTTTTGCCCCCCGTTTCTTTTCTGAGAGGTCTGTTCTACCACAGAGCTGTAGGAGGAGGGCTGACCAGTGCTGCGCACCAGCCGCGTCCTGTGCCAGGCCTTCTGCCTCTGTAGTAGTGATAAGCAGCACAGCGTTCTCCGTTCCCACAGGTGACCGCCCAGCGTGCACACTGAGTCCTCAGCGCGGTCTAAGGGATTATTAGGGGGATTATCTCTGTGCTGCAGAGAAAGCCTGAGGCATGGAGGTTCATCGTCTTGCCCAAGAGCACGCAGCTAAAAGGACAGTGTTCGCCAGATTTTCCAGGTCACTTCTTTAGTACATGCTCACTGGGCAGGGTTTTTAGGATGACTGCCATGCTCAGACCCTGCGCTGGCAAGAATGTGGAATTCGGAGTGAGCAGGTTCCAGACAGCATTTTGCTTGAGGATGTTTCTCGGTATTCTAGAGCTGAAATTTCTTTTCTACAAACTGGAGTCCTAACAGTGTGGGGAGGAGCCGGGGAGTCGGCAGCCTGTTAGTGTGCCGGCCGCTCTGAGAATCTGGAGCTCGGGGTACATGCCGCCAAATGCCCTGCACTCAGAATTCAGTGTCCGTCTCTCGGGGGTTTTGCTCATCCCCAAAAGCACAGCCACCGGCCCTTGGGGTTGAATATCCATCACAGTCCCTATTTTCAGGTGTTACATTGCTTTCAAAATATTAATTACTGATTTCCTCTTGAATGTAATTTTGACTTGTTTTCTTTTCCCCCTGTGCTCAACTTCCTGGTAATGACGGAGAGTAGATGGCTCTGGCTTGCCCATTTTTGCATGTTTTGGGGTTTTTTTTGGAATTACGTAGAGGAAATTATGACATTATATATTCCTTTTTTTTTCTCTCCAACCAGAAAGTGGTCAATAAAACCTTTCTGACTAGCCAAACTCCTAGTATAAGTGCAATACCTAAAATTAAGTGCCCGTTTTGTGAGCAGGCAGTGCCGGGCGGGGCCAGCCTCCTGGTGGCCCCTGGGGGTGGCTGGCCCTGTGGCTGTCGTGGACTCTCCAGACCTCACTAATGATGCGCTCTGACCTTTTCACAGATGAACATATCACCTGCCTCCCTCGCCAATCTTTACGAAGAAGATTTCAAACAGGACATGGCAGCCTTGAAGGTAAGGCCCTGGGGCTCCTGCCGTGGGGTGGGGGCCTGTGGGCCGGGGACCCCCCTGAGCCGCACTCAGCACCTCTGCTTCCTTCCAGGTCCTCCCACCCACCGTGTACTTGAGGGTGACTGAAAATATTCCTCAGATAATTTCTTTCATTCAAGGAATAATCGCTAATGGGCATGCTTACCCAACAGCAAGAGGTGGGTGTGCCAGTAACACCGATTGTTGGGTGATGCTGAGGAGTTTGAGAAAATTTGAGTTGTTGGGATGTGCTGAATGCTTTGCTGTCGGATTCCTGTGGTGTCGCGCGGCGGGACTCACCGAGGAGGGGAGGCCGGGTGTCTCGTAGAACAGCCCGGCTTCGGACCGCTTCCTCTGGGCAGGGGCTTGTGGGCTTGGGAGACGCTGCTTTTTGTCTGGCGGCCTCAGGGACGGTTGGCCCCACGGTGTTTCCCTGTTCTCAGCGTGCCCCATCCGTCCAGGCCTTCTTCCGGGCCCACACTCCCCCCTAAACCCTGACCGAAGCTCGATCTTCCAGGAAGCCTCCCTGCCAGGGCCAGACAGGGACTCCTCGCCCTGAAGGCACGTGCCGTGCTGCCGGGGCCGCCAGTGCCTTTCCCTCAGCACGTCTTGGGCCACAGAAGCCCCCTGCTTTCAGTGGAGGACCCTCCTGAGTGCCCAGCCGGGGTCAGGCATTGCGTGGGCTTGGGGGTACCTGATGCCAGCAGAGTGCGAAGCGTCCGCGTGAGGACGGACAGTCGTGGGGATTTGCCGGACGTCGGTGCCCTCTGTCGCGCGCATCCTCCTGGGGTGCAACCCGCCTGGGCCTGTCTCAGCATTTATATGAACACAGACCCCATTAACTGGGATTTAGTGACAATTCCACAAAAGCTTGGTTGTGATTTGATGCCTGAAGTCTTTGTGAAGAAACAGTTTGCTCAGCGAATTGATAACATTAAGCAGAGGCACAGGAAAATGCTTCCTTCACCAAAGGGCGCAGCAGCCTTTCTTCTCCGAGCGTTTCAGAGCGCTGTTCGCATTCTGACCAGCAGCCTGTCCGCTTCCCCCGTGCTTCTCCTGTTTTCACCAGTTTATCCCCAGCCGCGGTTTGAGCCCAGCCCGGCTATAAGCTCTGAGTGAACAGGAGGGGCCCGGAGGGGTTGCGGCCAGCCTCAGGCGGCGGGCCTTGTTTCCCGAGCCCCTCCCGATTCGGGAACGGGGTCTGATGGCCACAGGCCCCTCTTCTGGGGAGGGACACAGCCTGATCAGTCGGCTCTGACGCACCCTGCGTGACCTCTCCACCCTGCCCAGCTGGAAAGCGGTGCCCTCAGTCAATGGGGGACAGTCAGGGGGAGATGTTTGTGATCTAGGGAAAAAGGGAGTCAGGCCGCATCTGGGTTGCGAAAGGGTTTCTCTGTTTATTGGGTGTAACACGGAGCCCAGGGCTGCCTGCAGGATGAGACACATAGTTTCCCTTTTCCTCGTTGAAAATAGTCTGGACAGCGACACCACTTCTTAAGCTTGGGCTCCCACCTCTCCGTCAGGACGGACATTCAGCACGTGTCCCCGTGCATGCTTTTATGAGACAGCGGCCAGGCGTTCATTCGGATTTAAAAATGCAGCACAGAGGCCAGATGAGCGCCAGACGCCGTATTCTGGGTTTAGGTCCCGCTCCTCGCTAGCTGCAGGCTGGTGCAGATGCTGGTGCGTACGGCTGAGGACTGACGATGTCACGATTACCACTGTCAACCAGGCAACGTCTACTTCGACCTGCAGTCCCGAGGAGATGACTACGGCAGGCTGGTCAGCGTGGTCCCCGGCCCCGCCGCAGAGGCAGGTGGGTGGCCCTCGGGCTGGGCTTATGTGTTCCCCGTGCTCGGTGGAGAGCAGCGACCCCCTCCCTCCCAGACGTGACGGCGCCGGAGTGTTGATCACATCCGTGTTTTAATTTGTTTTTTTTGAATAGAGTTCACACAGCAAGTTGCCTGTGCCCCTCTCACACCCATCTGGCCGGCAGCTCACTGCCCTGGGGCCATTACGGGGCCCCCGGAGCTGTCCCTGAACGTGAAGCACGTGTGAATTGGTGGCATGTTACCGCACTTCTCCATCTTGCTGTTGTGTACTAAGTCCCCCGGGGTACTTTGCCACATATTATGTTCCTGGTGCGTTTGAGTCTATTCCATATACTCTTCTGCCCTAGGGGCTATTAGATCACCCTTTTTTTTTTTTTTTTTTTGAGAGGGCATCTCTCATATTTATTGATCAAATGGTTGTTAACAACAATAAAATTCTGTATATGGGACTCAATGCACAATCATTAATCCACCCCAAGCCTAATTCTCAACAGTCTCCAATCTTCTGAAGCATAACGAACAAGTTCTTACATGGTGAACAAGGTCTTACATAGTGAATAAGTTCTTACACGGTGAACAGTGCAAGGGCAGTCATCACAGAAACTTTCGGTTTTGATCACGCATCATGAACTATAAACAGTCAGGTCAAATGTGAATATTCGTTTGATTTTTATACTTGATTTATATGTGAATCCCACTTTTCTCCCTTATTATTATTATTATTGTTATTTTTAATAAAATGCTGAAGTGGTAGGTAGATGCAAGATAAAGGTAGAAAACATAGTTTAGTGCTGTAAGAGGGCAAATGTAGATGATCAGGTGTGTGCCTATAGGCTAAGTATTATAGATCACCCATTTTTATGGAGAGGAACTAAGTATACAGAACTACTACAGAAATGTTAAAAGGGTGCAATTTAAGAGAACCAAACAAAAACAAGCAAAAACCCAAAAGACAAACTGTCCAAGATATTTCTGTCTACAGGCATTTTCGTCCTGCCCTATAACTATGCTGTTAAAACCTAATTCCTAATGTATTCGACTCCTCAGAAATGGTGTTGCTTTTACTCAACCCGGAATGTCTGCTCCCTTCCCAGAAGGCATCCCGGGAGGGGTGGTGTGCCTGACGGCGGAGTTTCCGAGGCACACGTTCTAGCGTCAGCAACACACTTGTTTTTAATACACTTTATTTTTTAGAGCAGTGTTGGGTTTATAGCCAAACAGGGGGCAAGGTAGAGACCGCACAGGCGCCTGCCCCCAGCCCCCGCACCGCCCGCCTCCCCACCAGACGGGACACCCGCCGCCCCTGAGGGGCGCACACGGGCACCTCTCCCGGCCAGCGTCCACACTTCTCATCAGGGTCACGCAGGTTGGACATGTGCCCAGTGTCCCCGCATCCGACGGGAGCGGCCCTGCCCCGAGGCCCCGGGCTCCTGCCCCTCCCGCCCTGCCCTCCCACCCCATCCCGTCCCGGTGGCTGTGCCCTCCCCAGACTGTCACAGAGCTGGGATCGTGCAGGCGCAGCCTTCTCGCACTGGCCTCCCCCGCTCTGCACGCCGCAGTCAGGGCTCCCCCGGCCGCCCCGCCGCCCAGGGCTCCGTTTTAGAGCTGGGTGACACCCCACGGCCTGGCGGTGCCGCAGCGTGTTTGCCCACCGCCTGCCGGAGGGTGCCGCGGTTGCTCCCACGCTGGAGCCGAAGGAGCACCAGGCCCTGGCTTGTAGGGCCTTGGCCGTCATCTAACCCTCCTCCTCTGAGCCTTCTTCCTCTTTGAATGTGATTGATACTTTGGTAATTTCCTTTTTGCTCTATTGGTTATTATCTTTTTGGGGGGAAGTTTACCCCTGTATCTGAAACTCAGGCACCTCTATGTAGAGCTTTCCGCAGGAGGCAGAATAAGGAGGAATGGGTGCTCAGCCCCATGCACCCCTAGGAAGCAGCAGTGTGTCTCTCGAATCTCCACGTTTACTAACCTGGCCTCTCCGCTGGTGGCCTGTCCCGGTGGAAGCGTGCACTTGGCCGTCTGGCTGTCCTGTGGGGAAAGAAGCCCTCTGAATGCGAAGGGTCAGGTTCCTTTGAAGACGGAAGAGGATCTTGGGGGTGGGCCTCCTGCCGCCATCTGGGGCGCTCCGCGGTGGTCTGGCCACTTTGGGTTTTCTCCCCAACGGAGCATTCGCTCTTGCAGGTGATTCTGACAAGCGGCACGCCAGCGACTTCGCTCTGTGGAAGGCAGCCAAGCCCCGGGAGCTGTTTTGGACCAGTCCTTGGGGGGATGGACGGCCTGGCTGGCACGTCGAGTGCTCTGCCATCGCGAGGTGAGGTTCCCTGGGTCCTTACCAGTCGTGTGGACGCAGCACACTGGGGTGGCCGCCAGCCTGGCCACGGAGGAGGCAGCAGGAGCACATGCCCAGCCCTCCAGCCAGGGCGCTGGCAGTCCTGTGCTGGGAGCCCCCCCGGGCTCGGTTCTGCGGTCCCTCACTCACGAGCAGGTGGGGCCTTCTGCCTGTACCCCGGCCCGCCCCAGAGGCCCCTGTGGCCGCCGGCCTGGGCAGCTCCAGGCACACACTACCTCTCTGAGCCCTGTGCCACGCCCCTCTGCTGCCCTCCTCCCCATCTGCCCAGACCTGCTGCTGCCCACCGCCCGGCCCCCCGAGGGCATGGTGGCTCTGCTCTCACCGTGGCTCCTGCGTGGTGACATCTTCCGGTCTCGGCGTCTCTGCTGGCCCTCCCCACCTTCGCGGATCTCTGGGGCCTGTTGCTCCGGCCCTGCCTTGGGTCTGATGGTGGCCAGGTGCCCCTTCTCGTGTGCGTGGCGTGTGTGCGTGCATCACGGGGCACAGGAGGTGGCCCATTGTGTGTGCCCTCCTGTGCTGGCTTTTTCCCTCGCCGTCTCATGACCCCACATACCCTTTCACCATGCCCGTCATTGTTGGCACACGTGGCCCCTTCCCTGTATGCGCACTCAGCTATCCTAGCATCTTGCTCATAGATACCTGCGGGGAACAACCTTGGGCATCTATTTCTCGGGTGGAAGTGAGGTAAGGGCTTTTTAGTATCATTAGTAACTTACGGATTTTGATGTATTTGATGGGTTTCAGTTCATGGCAGGTATTAAATATAATAACTATCTTAAAAATTAGAAACATGAAGTATGATTAAGGTGAATATTCCAAACTGCTAGCTAACTAGCTACACCAGACAGCTTAGATCAGCCAACCCAGTCGCCTCAGATGGTCCTGGCTGGGCACAGACGTGGGCATCTGGAGGGACGGTATCTCTGGTGGCGTATTCCCCTGCACTGACCCAGACAGGTTCTGTTTTCAGTGTAGCTCACCCCGTTCCTCCACGACCTGCCTGTCCACATTTTCATCCTAGGGGACACCTTGAGAGAGTCTGACTTTTCCACCATGTCTAACCGGTTGTCCTCACCCAGGCTAACATCCGTGTGACGCATACGGAAACATATCCATGGATCTGCAAGACAGCTGTCTTATTAGCATGATGCAGGGGTCCAGCTTTTCATTAAAAAACAAACCACTTAGTCCAGCCTGAAGTCTTGCTGTAAACACCTGTATTTATACTTATTTAACAGCAATGTGGGATGTTCATTGGGTTGTAAAAAGGTGCTTACTTTGTAGATTCAAGTAATTTCTCTAAGGCATGTAGAAAAAACATTTAGTAAATTTCAAATGCAGTGTTACCATTAAGCATTTTATTTTTGGTGAAATCTAAATAATGAAAATACACTTCCATACCTTCTCAGCTCTCTCTTACTGTAAAATAGCTCTAATGTACAGGAAGACTAGAGGCCGGTGTAGTGCACATGTGGTCCTAGTTCAGCTTTATTAAACCTGCACAGTCATACCGGCTGCAGGTCGCAGTGAACGTGAATTACTCGTCACAGACGCGAGTGCGGCCCCCGGCGCTCCCCCAGCCCTGGGCCCTCCCCTCCCTTCGTAGCGTTTGAGCTTCCAGGACTCAGAGACATTCTCTAAAACCCCTTGCCAAGGAAGTGCAGTGAGGGCTCACCTGCTCGGTCATACTGCGTTTCTCTGCCGCCACCTAGCTCAGGCGTGATGGCTGCACCCGTGGTTTTTCTGGGTTCGGGAGGCCAGACCAGTGGGAGAGGAGTCAGCCTGCAGCAGGATGGCCTCAGCAAGGCTGTGCACCTTGAAAAACATGCATTTTGAACCATTTTTAGAAAATTCATGAGAGTCTGCGTCTCCACCATGCTGATTGTTGCTTTTTCATCAATGTTTGCATTTCGTGTCCTCAGCAGCCACCACTAGCCTGACTGCTCACACTGGTGCCCACGGTTTTTGCAGGTGCTGTGGCAGCAGCTGTGCAGGTGTTAGCGTCTGTCCAGCGCCTGGGTCTGGGAGCCCCAGTCGTGCTGGGGTGCAGTTTGCAGGATGGGAGGCCTGTTAGGCTGTGGCGCACAGCAATTCAGCAGAACTGGCGCTGAAACGCTGCTCTGAGTCCCGTTACCTTTTTACTCTAGTGACCACTAAATAGGTGTCTTCAAAAGCCAAATTAAGGGTTCTCCTAATTTTGTAATTCTGTCTCTGATGGTTGGAAAGCCACTAAACCTCTACCTTTTGAAAGTAAGAAAAGGTCATTTTGTTAGGATTTTCCAGACCAGATGCTGTATCTGGCACAAAGAGAATTCTTCTTTCCTGGGAAGAAAAGCTAAGAATTAGGGCTTTCTGAAGTTTTCAGTTATGAAGTATTTCATTTTCCAGTGGCATCAGTTAAATTATCATGCATACTGATAAAATAGAGGTATCAAAATCGAGGTATCTGTTCCAGTCATTGCACAAAGGCTGGCGGGGTTAAACATGAGATGTGTCTGGAGAAACGCGTCTGAATGAATTCCCTGCTCCTTGCTGTCACGCAGCTCGGTGTTTGGCAGGTGCCTGGACATCCACTCTGGGGGCATCGATTTGGCTTTCCCGCATCATGAAAATGAAATTGCACAGTGCGAGGCGTTTCACCAGTGCCAGCAGTGGGGAAATTACTTTCTACATTCTGGTGAGTAATGGCGGCACATTAAGTTGTTCTATTTTTATTTGTCAATTTTGTCTTTATTTCTGGAACAGCTACATTTGGAAACATAGGTCAGCTAGTAGGCCATGCAACCAAGTTATCTTTTAAAGAACTTGTTCTTGAACTCAGTCATTTGGACGTGAACTTCCTTGGACTGGGAAAAGTAGTTTTCCTTTTTGGACCGCAAATACGAGCCGACCAGAATGTGGACACTGTTTTGCAATGCTGTCCTGTGTAAGTTTCTTTCAAATAAGCAGGACTTTTTAAAAGGCTTTTCAAATAGCGTGATGCACTAATTATGAACATGTCATTTTTGTAATACTGTCAGCCAGGTGTATCTGGCCCTACATTCACTATTCAAACAACGTGTTTGGTCAGCACTTGCCAGCTGTTCGCAGAAGCAGATGCGAACATGGAAATGGGGGCATCCTGGGTAGAGCTGTTTTGGAATTCGCTTTCATTGTGGGAAGACTCACGTGCCCAAATTTTGGCAAAGGTTGTGGGGCCACAATGAACTGGTTTTACCACCTTTTTGGAATAGACAGTGAAGATATTTGGGGTGTGGAAAGGTAAAGGGTGTTCAGTGGTGATGGGGTTGGGAGATGCAGATAATCAACATCTCAAGCAGTGAATGAACAAGTACCATTTCTTTAAGCCCTTGAATTGAGGAGATTAGGTTTTCCCACGAGGGCACGGTGAAGGCAGACACGCCCCAGTTCCCTGATAGCTGCTGCTTAGCATCTGCAGTAACGGCTCCCTGGGGTTTCCTGACAGCAAATAGGCTGCACACTGTCCCCCAAGGCCTCTGGGGTGCCCTGCACATGAGGGGCACAGGCCGGCCAGGAGGGGTCACCTCACTCTGTATGCCTTACAGCCGCCTGAAAAGAAACAGCAGAAATAAAGCCAGTCAATGGCAGCAAGCTGTTACCTGGGGTTCCCCTTATTTCTCTGGATAGAAATTAACAGTGGCCCAAATCCAGTTTATTTCTGCCAACGATGTGACTTGCTGGGCAGGCTCCCTGAATAGAAGAAATGTGGCTCCACTTTAGCAGGTGGTCACCAGGGGATGGGGCGGCAGTGCCCTGGGGTGGCATTCTCAGAAGTGACTCGCGGCCCCCATGTGTGCAATAAGGCACCCACACTTCACTCCAAAGTCCCCCAAGATAGCCTGCCTGTGAGTGGACTCAGGGAAAGATGCAGCTGCCTACAGCCTCTGCGGAGGGCATCTCTGGGCCAGGAGGGCTGTGTGCCAGGAACGCAGGTGTGCCCACCCTCATCTCTGGCCCTGGAACGAGTCACCGTGGCCAGTGTCCGGGACGGGAAAGCGCGAGGCCTCCGCAGACACTGTGAGGTCGGTGCTCCAGATGAGGCGACATCTGCTGTCACCCGTGAGACACAGAGCGCCCCGCAGCAAGCTGTGCATCTAGGTGTCAGGAATGTGGCACCCAGTGGTACTGACATGCTTCTTTGACCTGTCAGTTAATAGCAGGGTGCTTGGTCTGCACAGAACTGCAGGTCTCATTTGCTTTAAACATGGGAATGGTAAAGGGTTCATGTTGCTGTTTTGTTAGGATGGTTACAATCTAGTAAGACAGTAGGAACCTCATTCCGATTTCTCCCTGTACTGGAGAAACAGCTATTTCCCGACACATGGGAGATGTATTGCTTTTTTTGAAGTGGTTGGAAGATAAAGAGTTAAGTAGTCGGCCGTGTTTCATTTTCCAGATGCTGTCAGTTTTTAAGTTTTGTGTTTGGTGTACATGACAGAACTGCACATTCAAGGTTTTATTTCTCTGTGGAAGTAAACCTCATAAAAATGCAGCCCAGTGAGAATTCAGGTGTGACTGGAGGTTCCCGCCATGGGTTTGGTGCTCCTCCTGTGTCACACACACAGGGTTGGAATAACCAGGGTCCTGTTACTGGGAAACAGTCCTCCCAGGACCTGCGAGCTCCGCCAGTCTGATCAGCAGTCTGGGTGTCCGTGAGCTCTCGATGCCTGGTGCCTGGGCTGTAGACCAGAGATTTGATCCTCCTGGGGAGCTTCCGAGTGACTGGAGAGGGGAGAGTGACCAGTGCTGTCCGGGTCGCCCTCTCTGTTCTTGTCTGAGTCCTCAGAGCTTCCTTGCACCCACCCCCATGGGGTTAGGGGCTAGACGCCCTGGAACAGGCACAGCCCTGGGCTCCAGCTTCCCAGAGGGTCGAATGTGGGACCTCAGATCAGCATATACAGGGTGTTTTGTGCAGTGTGTGCTCCGTGCGGCGCTGAGCCTGGCCCGCAGTGCCCCCACCCCAGGCTCAGCCATCTGTCAGAGAAGCACCAGCCTTCTTCCCCTTTCTTCCCACCCAACTGAGAATGATTTTGTTTTTGTTTCAGGGCATTTGCATGTGAAAGGCAAAGAAGAAAAAATGTCAAAATCACTGAAAAACTACATTACTATCAAGGTACTGTGGTCCTCGTGCTCCTGCACAGCTGCCAGTGTGCCAGGCCCATCTGGAGCGGCCCCGGGATCCCAGCCCGATCACCAGTGTCCTGTGGCCCCACTCGCTCCTCCCCCTCCTGGGCTCAGGTGGCTCTTCCTTCCGCACAAGCAGGGACAGTCCTACACCCTCTTCTCTTTCCCGTGGCCCCTGCTCTGCTCTCCGTGCCGGCTTTCTTGGGGGACTTGTGCCTTTCTCTCTGTGCTTCTCTTTTCATGAAGTCTTTGCTTTGGAACCACATTTGCTGGATCCCCCCTTTTTCACCCTGCCCCACTCGCCTCCTGCCCAGCAAGCCTGTGCGGCGGTCGGCCTGTCCACATTTGCTGGCGTGTTAACCTGCCTGATAAACTTCCGTGCTGTGTGGTGAAGGCCAGACTGTGAACGTCCATCTGGACAGAAACAGAGAACTAACACTTAACTAGTTTGGTCTTTCTTTGGGCCTGTAAAGCCGAATTTCATCTAATTGCCAATTAAATGGACAAAGATAGGTAATCAGACCTCTCACCTGTATACCCAACGCTGAAAGTTCCATGCGGTCAGCATCTGGCCGTTCCATCCACTGTCCCCCTTATCCCCAGGTTGAGTTGCCTGCGTCACCCATGGATGGGAAGCAGACCATCCCCCTTCTGACACACGGCCCAAAGGTCACTGCGTCCCTGCCGTCCACCTGCCCCTGCAGGTGCTTCGCCGCCTCCCACCATCCCAAGAGTAGAGGAATGCCGCCCAGTCGGGCGTTCTGAGAGAGACCACATCCATATACCTTCCGTTACAGACAATGTTATAACTGCTGTTTTTTTATTGTTACTCTCTTCTGCTCCATTCTTAGGTCAAACTTTAGTATAGGCGTGAATATACAGGAAAAACTGTCGAAGACGGTTTGGTACCAGCTCCTGGCTTCCCCTGGGGTCTTGGAGAGCTTCCCCACAGACGGGGGGGCTGCTGTGTGCCCCTGTGGGCAAGGGGGATACTGTAAACCAAAGGCGGGTGCCCTCATGAAATGATCTTCATGAACACTTCTTAAATAGCAATACTCAGTATTACACAAATTTTCTAATACACGAGTAGTCAAAAGAGACACTTAACATGCTCAGCACATGGATTCCAGGTGGTTGTTTTGCTGTATTTGCTACTTTGCCTACAGGGCACTGGTGAATGTGTTTATGTGCATCTGTGGGTGCAAACAGGCGCATACTTTATTGTTGAGCCATTAGAAAACATGCCACGCACATCATGACACTTGTCTGCTCTGTGTGCAACTCCTAAAATATAAGGATGTTTTCCTACGTAGCATGAACACCTGAAAAGTTAGCAGTAATTTCTTAATATCATCAGTTTTCTAGTTCATATTACAATCTCCCTATTTGTCTCACTATGGTCTTTTTAGCTCTTTATTTCAAACCATGATCCAGTCAAGGTTCGTGTGTTAAGAGTTGTGTGCTGTGTCATCCTGGGGTTGGTTTGTTTTGTTAATTTTTAATAGTGGTTAAAAACAAACTTTACTGTCCGAGTATTTCTGTGTGCAGTTCAGTAGTGTTGACTGCGATCACACTGCTGTGTGACTGGCCTACAGTTGGTCATCTTGGGAAATGGAAGCCACGCCCACTGAACAGCCCCCCGCTCCCTACACCCCAGCCCAGCCGCCGCGCCCCGTGATGCTGACCCTGGGGCCTCATCTAGGTGGAGTCACACGCTGTCTGTCCTCTTGTGACCGGCTCCTTCCACTGAGCACGGTGGTCTCAGGGTCACCCGTGCTGTAACCTCTGGCAGGATTTCCATCTTTTTAAAGGCTGAGTTAAGACTCCATTGTTCTTTTTAGGCTTCGAATCTGCAACGGTCTCTACTTTTATCTTCCCTATGGTTTCGACTTTTTCGAAGAGGCAAGGTCACGTCTGTTGAACGGCTCCCAGTTAGGGTCCATCTGTTCCCGTGCGGTGTCAGTTAACTTACTCTTCTATCTCCTGTATTTCCTGTAACTGGAAATACGGTCTCAAGGCTTGATCCGACTCGGGTTCGTAAACCTTTTTGGCAGGAACACTTCATTGGTGGGCCACGGGCCACACGCTGCCTCCCTCTAGGCCCACAGCGTCAGGCTGTCTGCCAGTGATGTTAAGTTTGACCACATGGTCAAGGAATGGGCCTCAGATCTCCCCTGGCACAGAGATTTCTCTTTCCTTTTCATGACTACGGGTGAATCTCAGAGGTATCACTATGATAAAGTGAACAGCGTGACAGAACAAGTCATTAATTTTCTGGTTTCTCGTAAATATAAGATGTTTACACTAGACTGTTGTCTTATTAACTATGCAATAGCATTGTCTAAAAATACAATGTATATACTTTAATTAAAAAAATATTTCATTGCTAAAATATGCTGACCCTCATCGGAGCGGTCAGCAAGTCATAATCACTGGCCAGTGACCATAACAAATACATTGATGAGGAAAATGCTGGAAACAGAATTACCAAACTCCATCACAGAGACACATAGTGAGCAAATGCTGTGGGGAAAATGTTGCCAACAGACTTGCCGGATGCGGGGTTGCTGCGGACCTTCAGTTTGTATACAGTGTAGCATCTGCAAAGTGCGGCAGAGCGGCGTAGCCCTGTATGCAGCAGCTGGAGGCGGTGTGCCCATGGCTGGCTTGCTCCCAACAGCCTGCCGCCTGGGTTTGGCTTCCTTTGGTGGGCACCACATTTGTGGCATGTGTATTTCTTGCAAAGTCAAGGTGGCCTTTCTTTGCTGCTTTTGCATTTGCTGGTTGAGCGTCTGCATTGAAAAGAGGGTTCCCGTCTCTGTCTCTTGTCAGTACCGCTGTGGAGTTAAGGCCCTGGACTTGCTTCGTGTGCTGTCATTTCAGCTTGTTCTTGTGCTGAAAGCACCCCAGCTTTGGTCGGGAGGGCTCCCCCTGGCTCCTGCACTCCTTCTGCCTCCTGCCGCAGACCCGCCTCTTCTCTGCCTTTCATTTCCTGTCTGCTGTGTCGGGCCTTCACGCTGGGAACAGAACCAGGTTGTGGCAGCCCTGAGCTGACGGCACAGCGGGTCCCCCGCGCCTGCACGGGGCAGGGACTCGGCCTAACTGCTGCCTCCTCTTGCCCCTTCTCATGGACCCAGGGACTGAATGTGGAAAATCCAGCAGGGAAACTGGAAAAAGCACTAAAAGTGGGTTTGGAAACAAAACAGCTTTTCATAAAATTCCTGATTTCTTGGTATGTGCAGTCAGCTCACACACCGTAGTAAACAGTGTAATCTTGGAGTGCCACAAGTGCTTGAGAAGGATTACGCGGCCGTCTCCTTTGTCTCTCGTTAGGACTTCCTGAAGACGTGTTCCCCTGATGTCTTCCGGCTCTTCTGCATGCGCAGCAGCTACAGGTCAGGTGAGCCGAGGGTGCGGCCCGGGCGGGAGCCTGGCCGTGTTTGGGGAATGCCCAGACACAGGCCAGTCCTGCTAGGCGCTTGCTCTCTTGACGTACGTGTTGGGTTCTGAGAGTCTAAGGATGCACCGTCAGGAAGCATGACCCCAGCACTTGGCCAGAGGGTCGTAGAAGCTTCTCCCACGGAGGCCGTGGCTCCTCCACTCAGTCCTCCCCTGCCTCTCCCTCCCTGTGGGGTCTCGACCAGTCTGGATGGACAGCCGTCCTCACCCAGGGCCTGAACTAGAAGCCCCTGGAGGGGGCCACCCCAGCCTCTTGTGCACAGTCCTGCACGCTGCTCTGGGTATCACTTTACACTGCGTCCCAGGGCCAGACGGCTCCTCCAGCCAGGAAGGCGAGCTCTGGGTGCATGGGCGATGCCTGCTTGCTTTGAGGGCTGTAGTGGCACCATGGCCCTGGCATCTGACTGCCACTGTGGGAAGAACAGTGCCCTTGAGGGACAGGGCTCCTCAGCTCATACTGGGCATGACCGTGTGACAGTGATGGCAGACAGGTGACATAGCTAGGAGCCAGGGAACTCCTGGGCCACCAGGAGCTGGCAGAGACCAGGAAGGATCCTCACGAGAGCCACTAGAGAGAGCACAGCCCTGCCTTGATTTGTCTTCACTTCCAGAAGAGAAAACAAATTGTTGCTTTGAGCCCCAGTCTGGGGTTAGGCATGGCAGCCCCAGGACCTTGCACCCCACTGAATTCTGGCTGATCCCGCTAAGGGGCCTGGACGTGGTGCCTGGGGCCAGATGGCCCCGTCCCACATCGAGGACAGCCCCGCTCCTGGAACGTTGAACCTGTCCTCCTAGCGCCTGTTGGCCACCTCCTTGGAGGTGCTGGAGGGATCCGGCGGGTCTCCCACTTCCCAGCCACCTGTCCTTGTGTCAGTGGGAACGAACCCCTCTGACCAAAACACAGTGGGAAAGGTTTCCGTGTTTCTTCCAAGGTGGTGGGACCCCAGTCAGGACAGACCCAGGGGGTCTGCATGGGGTGGGCTGGGGGGCAGCTGTGTGTACCTCCCCTGCCTGGCCCCTGGCAGATGAGAAGGGCTGGCTCTGCTGGGTGTGGCCGCCAGGGCCCCGCATAAGCGCCTCCCCCCGCAGCCATTGACTACAGTGATGGCACCCTGCTCGAGGCGAAGCACCTCCTCCTGGCCGTGGCCGCGTTTGCCGAGGACGCTCGGGCCTACATGAAGGGGCAGCTGGTGTGCCGCCCCATCGGGGAGGCCGCGCTGTGGGAGAGGTAGGTGCCGCCCTAGGGTCCCCGGTGTGCCCCGCAGGGCTGCCTGACGGGGAAGTGCTTCTGGAGGCTGAGCTCACATGTACAGTGCTGGTCAGAGGGTTCCCTGAGGCTCTGTGGCCCCTGGCGGGTCTGAGGTCCCTTGGGTGAAAGATGAGGCCCTGCCTTTGGGGTGGCTGTGGAGGGTGCCCGCTGGTGTGTGTAAGGGACAGAGATTTTCGTCAGCACCACCAAGCAGTTATGGACTTGTAGATACTGGGCAGGCTGGACGGTTGAGAGGAGAGAGGGGAACAGGTCTTGGTGACCAAGCCCAAGCTCACACCAGCAGTTAACAAGCCAATCAAGGCCCCACCTGCCGTGGCCCCAGCCTGGGTCTGGCTGTGTGGCTACAGGAGGCAGGAGGCTGCAACAGAGGGAGGCACCTGCCCCAGAGCAGCAAGTGGGGAGGGGGCGGGGGCGGTGCCTGCCGTAGAGCAGCGAGCAGGGAGGGTTGTGCTCTGGCCACATCTGACGTAAAATGGGGAGGTGGGTTTCCAGTTCTGTTGTTTCACTGAAGGTTGAACATGCTTATCCTTGTTCTATTACATCTAAAAAACGTTGTAAGACATCAGAGGTGGTGCGAAGTCGGGGAGCCAGGGAGCTCACTGTCCGCACCGGGGGGAAGGCATGCAGTAGTCTGGTGTCCGCCAGACGCTGGTGGTGCACCTGGGTTGCACATGCTTGGAGCCTTATGGGATATGTCCCCCTCCCCCAGTAATTCCTACAAGGAATAAAGAAGTCTGGACTCAGTCTGGGGAGGGAGGGTGTGTAGACAAGGCAGGGCTGCTGTGGAGCCTGTTGCTCACAGCTGTGGGGCCCGAGGACAAGCCCACATGCGGAGCAGCGCATCTCGTGTGGCCAGGAGCTTCCGCAAGGCTCAGCAGCTGTCAGGACGGCAGCCGTGTGGGGGGGCACACCCTCTTGTTGTCTTGGGTGACTGGAGGCATGCCTCACCCACCAGTGTAGAAGATAGCTTCTGTTCTCTCTCGTCATCTGGGTCCCTGGCTGGAGAGTAGCCTCTGCCATACCACCCAGGGTGCTGGGCAGGGGGATGAGAGCTGGAGGGACAAGCGGGGACCCAGATGGCCAGAACTGGCCCCAGGGCCCCACCCAGTGAAATGGTGGCCAGAGCCCAGTCCTTCCCCAGAAAGGGGGAAATCCTAGGGAAGTGGGGTGAAGCGTAGTCATGGCAGACGGTGGGTGTCAGAGGTCTCCCATGCTTGGATGTTCCAGGCTTTTGCGGGGCTCCTCACAACCACCTGTCAGGCCAGGGGGGGTGTCCTGCCTGCTTGTAGGGCAGTGGAAGGGCCACGCCATTCTGTCCCTCCGCCAAGCCTTCCCGTGACACCATGTCTGCACAGCATGGCGCAGTTAGGGATACAGCATTCTTACTCTAGCTCCTAAGTTTGTCACTGCTGAATTCCTAACTGTGTGGCACGCCCACGTGTACACTGTTCAAGCACGGCCCGCCCGCTCCCTCCCTCAGGGCTGCCGGGCGACTCCCAGCCAGCCTGACCCAGTGAACATTTACCTGGAGAGCCAGCTTCCCACTGCCCATGCTCAGGAGCACGCTGTGTCCTGCACGCTGTGTCCTGGGGACACCCCCGGGTGGGGGCCGGGCCGGCCTGGGGGCGTGGCTGCATCCAGGGAGGGCGTGACGTGTCTCCTGGCCTCCCAGGCTCAGCCACACCAGGGGGGCCGTGCAGGCTGCCTTGGCAGATGACTTCGACACAGCTCGGGCGGTGGACGCTGTCATGGGCCTCATTCACCACGGGAACAGGCAGCTGAAGGCGGCCACTCAGGTAACTCCAGGGATGCCGCCAGACAGGGTTGTTTGGCCTCCCTCAGGAGGAACAGACGCCACCTTGCCAAGTCCCTGGGGGGACTTCCTCTCCACAGCCGGTGGCTTCCGGGCCTCTCCTGACCAACGTTGAGCTCCTGGGGTGATGAGCTCCTGGGGCTGCTTCACCCTCATATGGCCCGACTGCCGGCCCTGCCAAGGAGACAGCCGCCTCCCAGAGTGGCACACTAGGCCATCGCTGTCTGTGTGGGGTCCTGGGAGGCCGGTGCAGAGGGTGCTAGTGCCGGGGCCTTAATCACGCTGCTCGGAGGAGCTCTGCAATTTTGTGTTGCCAAGGCGTGAGGCAGGAGGGCCCCGACTGCCCACCCAGCCTGGCCCTCCCCTGGGCCTCAGCACCAGGCCCACTGACGAGGCGCCGCCCTGATGGCCCAGTGGCCTCTCAGAGGCCTGCCTGGGCCAGCGCCACACGGGGGCCAGGTTTCAGCATGCGAATTAGGATGCGAGCGTTAGACCCTAGCCCATCCGCACACTGCAGAGGGTGAACTGAGGTGCTGGCTTGTGAGCGAGGGGCAGCTCCAGGGTTGAGCTCAGGGTCCCCTACCAGGACGTGTGTCCTTCTCAAGTTGGTGGCAGAGCCACAGGCAGATGGCCCGTGGGGTCTTTGTTCTTTCACTGAGTTTCCTCTGCTTTTAAAGAGGCTTCTTGTGGTTATTCATCACAGGAGCCCAGTGGTCCCAGGAGTCCTGCTGTGTTTGGTTCCGTCATGTCCTACATCGAACAGTTTTTTGAGACTGTTGGCATTGGAATTTCTCTGGCTGACACACAGGTACACCCCCCTATTTCTGATCTTCAATTGTGAGATTATATCTACGTGCTAGTCCAATAACTTTTTTCCCTTTTAAAATGTTCACTTAATGGGTAATTACAATGCTAGATTTATTCGCAAGCTTAAAATAAAATACACTTTGTTCCTTATAAAATGGGCTCACTCGGGAGTTGGTGCCTCGTCCCCCGAGCGGAGTGGCAGGGCCTCTGAGCAGAGCAGCAGTTCGCCTCTGCTTGCGCTCAGTGTTGTCTATTTTGAAAGGGTCAAAATGCACAGACAGGTGACAGTAAGAGAACGTTTTCCTGAGGTGCCCGAGTAAGCCACTGGCCTGCGCCCCGTGGTGTGTCTCCTACAGAAAGGCCTCTGTCCAGCACTGACTCCTGGGCCCCCCTGTCCTCCCAGCCATGCCTCTGTGACAGAGGTTCACCTCAGCGTCCCATGTGCAGCCAGCAGTCCGGTCTTGCCTTGTGCTTTCTCTGCACCAAGCTGGGAATCAGCCGCTTCTCCGAGGGGCCGGGCTGCTCTCAGCAGAGAACCATATCCAGGCACGCTGCTCTGGGCCCTCGGTGGACAGAGCTGGGAAGGGACACAGGCGCCGTGTCTATTTCTGTGTGGACTGTGCAGACTGAAACCCAGGGGTACCACCAACACCCCAACAAGCGGCTCCAGCACCTTCCCCGGGACGCTGAGGCGCGGCTTCCGGCAACCAGCCTCCCACTGTCGCTGTCCTTCCTGTGCAGACACCCTCCTCGCTTGCTGGAGCTCCGACCCTCCCACCCCTGCCCAGTCGACCTCACCCCGCAACAGGCCGCCTTCTACATGGACACCCACTTGGGCTCCGACACCCCAGTCTGGGCCCTTGTCCTCCTCCTCCTCCCGTGCTGGACCCCTCCTCCACGGGGCCTACTGGGCTCTGCCGTACCTGACACCTTTAGGACTATTCAGGACAGGGGCAGGAAAGGGCTGAAACAGACATTTTAAAAAACATTTTACATGAACAGGTTAACATGGGGAGAAGGTCTGGGCTGCAGGCAAGAGCGACGTGTGTGCTCTTCCCAATCCCTCTGTGGCCATAGCTGGGTTCTGGTGCCATGGGGCTTGGGCATGGCACAGCTGTGCACTGCTTTGGAGGGCCTGCCAGGATAGCTCAGTGGTCCAGCACCTAGAAGGGTCTCCCTGCTGGGCGGGAGCCTGGCTCCTGATGCTTGGCTGTCCCTGGGCCATGATCTAGGGACACCCCCTAAGCTGGAGAGAGGTACTGGATCGGTGTGGCGCAGGACTCTCTAGGCCCCATCAGCCAGGGCCTCACCGGTCACCCACCCCTCCTGGGTGCAGTCTGTTTCAGGGGACGGTGGCTCAGCCACTCTGCACAGTGTGGTGGAGGAGCTGGTTCGGTTCCGGGTCAAGGTCCGGCAGTTTGCCCTGGCCACGGGAGAGGCCACCAGGGAGGCCCAGCAGCAGCAGCTCTTGGAGAGGCAGCCCCTGCTGGAGGCATGTGATGTCCTGCGTCAGGACCTTGCTGCTCATGGCATCAGCATTAAGGTGAGCTGCCGCGGCCAGGTGACAGTGAGGACGGTCACCTGAGGTGCTGGGTAAATCAGTGCAAACACCAGTGGTCAAAGCTCTATGCCAAACTCACTCTGTGACAAAGTAGGAGGGATGTGAGGAAGGGTGGAGTCAGAGGGACATGGAGGCCCGAGGTGGACATGGCAGACCCAGGTTCTCACTCAGGCCCCAAGGGACCCCAACCCCAGCCTTCAGCCTGCAAAGGCAGCTGTCGGCATGGCCGCTGCTAAGTGTGCAGCTGCTTCTGTAGTGCAGCTTCATGGGGTGGCGGCGCCTCCTGCCCGAGCCCTGGCTCTCCTGCCCATTTACTGCTTGAGCCGAGTGAGTCTGCTCAGCCAGGGCCTTCCTCCCCACCCAGGACAGGGGCAGCACGTCCACCTGGGCCCTGATGACTCCGAGGGCAGAAGATCACAAACCAGGGAGCTGAGGACATGTGGCTGGGAAGCAACAGGCTCACCATGCAGTCCTGCTTACTAAGTCACAATGATTCCATCTGCGGCTGTTGTCAGCGGTGAAATAAACTAAACTGGTAACTATACCTGCAGAATGGATACCTGTAGTGCTGAAGTGCAGCTCCCGGCCAGCATGATGGCACAACCCAGCTGGCCCCAGCCCCTGGGTCCAACACAGCCGGAGACCCACCCAGCCCTGAACCAGAGACCAGGATGTGAGTGTGAAGGGGGTCCCGGGGGTCCCAGAAGACGTGGGAAGGGCAGGCTGGACCCGCAGATGGGGTTCCCACGCTGTAGCTTCCTGGGGCCTCAGGGTCTTAGGGAAGTGCCTGCCTGGAGCCAATACTACACACAGGTCTGTAAGGAAGAAACTGCCAAGTTCATTTAAAATGCCAGACCTGCCCACTGGGATACACTCCCTCCCATAAAGCAAAGGGACTGTAATATTCATGGCAAAAACTTGGTAGTAAAATCCCTAAAAATAGTCCCTATGGAAAATAAACTTAATTCTATGCTGTTTTATTTTCTATGAGAAAAAAAGCTACATTTCAAACTTATTTGTCAGAGCACTTCGTAATTTTGGTAAAAAACCTAACATTAGACCTGCTTTTACATTTTTGCCTCCCTAGTATCTAACATTGTTCTCATTCAGGAAAGTTGATAGGAGGGTGTTGGCTGTTTTAAGAAAAAGATAAAACTACGTTGAAGACAGACATTCTTAAATGGATAAACAACACTCATATGCGTGTTAAGAACCAAATCACAGAGAAATGACAACCGAAAATGATTCACTCTCGGGCCACAGACCACCCCCTCCCCTCCCAAACAAGCATCAGTACACACAACGGAACAAAAGCGTTCAGTTTCAGAGATGCTGGATTCTTTAATGGAACTAATGCACCACTTTCAGACCAGGGGGTCCCCTGTCCTGCTCTCCACACAGGCATGATGACACCATTCAGTCCCACCAGACCCGGCACCTGAAGCCCTCTAAACATCGAGCCTGGCCTTTCTGCCGAGAGTGTGCACCGGCAGGGGGACACCAGCAGCTCCAGAGCTCCGGCAGGCCACGTGCGCAGATGTGGCAGGGAGTGCCCCGCCCCCTCCTGCTCCGCCATTCCCACGGAGCCCCGGCAAGGATATCTACCCAAGCCGCCAGGGCTCAGTATGTCCGCCCAGCCAGTCTCAACCTAACCACTGTTTAAAAAACAAGTGAACTAAGGGATGAATGCCACCACGTTAGGACCTCATTAACAGTAGCACGGCCCATATTCACACACGTATCAGACACTGACTGCTGGACTCGCAAGAGGAGCATCCAATACAGGGAACCTGCATGGGTTACAGAGACTCAGATGTGTGCACAGCGCAATGAGAAGAAAGCAGCTTGCAGGTCGCAGGACGCTGTGGGCCTGGAGCCCCTCCACCCACAGTCAGCTGAGCAAGGGATAGACTGTCAGTCTCATGTGGTCGTCTGTTCATTTTCTTGTTATCGCTGGGATGCGAAGTTCAGGAATACTTCATTTACCGTCATTTTACATCAGTCACCTATTAACTAAGCCTAAAAATAATCACATTTCACATTCCTAAATTCTCCCTGTGAAGCTATGTCTGGGGCACAACCTCCCTGGAGCCGGTGCTGCTCGGGGCCGAGGACACGGACAGGTGGAAAGCATGCCCGCCGCAGGTGCGCGCTCCCCACCTGCCGCCTGCCTTCTTTTTGCAGAGCTCAGGCTTCAAAGAGCCTGCTGAACGCGGGCCCAACCTCGGCGACCATGTCCGTGGTGGTGGTGGAGCGGCCGTGCTTCTGGAAGGCCTGGTGGCTGCACTGCCTCGTGAGGGAGCACGCGCCAAAGGCCGCCACCAGCAGAGGGCTGAGGCTGGGGGCAGAGGGGACTGATGTCAGCCGGGCGGAAGCCCGCGGCCACCACAAGCACTTGTTTTCCCTCCCACTTCTGCTCTGGAACCCAAACTGGCAATTTCCACATTCTGATAGGCCCAGGGCAGGAGGCAGCTTGATGAAGCCAGAATAACCAGGAACCCCTGGGGTTGATGCTCCCCTACAGACAGCACCTCAGGAGTACCTACCCCTCTGGGGAGAGGCTAGGCCACAGCCGTTTCCCCTGGTGAGACCAGACCAGCACTCACAGGCCGGCTGGAAAGGGCTCTTCAGTGACCAAGATGTGAGGGGCGTTCAGTATCTGAGAAGGAAGGTTCTCCCACTATTGGCACAGCTTCCGTTCGCACCACACGTGCCCCTCAGGCCATTTGGGCTGCTGCTTCCTGCCCACCAGGTGCGCCCTCCCCCCGGGCAGGTGCAGCGATCCTGGCTGCCTGGAGTGCAGAGAAGAGAACCACAGGCCATGGGTGGGCACTGCCTGGGCTCCCTCACCAAGCTGATGGCAGAAGCCTGCAGCTCGCAGGCCTGCGGCCTCCTGGGGCAAGCTCACGTTCTTGGGGACCGCACGTGAGGGGAGTGCTACCTCCAGGGCCGCCTTACGAGGCTGCCGAGGACAGCTCTCGAGCGGGGCTGCACACAGAATCAGCTAAGGACTTTGGACGCTGCCCATGCCCAGAGCCCACTGGCACCGACAGACATGCGGAGGAGAACTGCCCTCCAGCACTCCGTCCGGGTCATCTCTCCCCGGGGTCTATCGTCCTGACACCAGTACTGCACTTGAAATGTTCCAAGTGGCTGTGCAGTAAATGTGTGAGCTAGAATAGCCAGGACAGCTCACACGGTTCAATTTCAGAGCAAGACAATGAAGATGCGCCATACCCGTTTGTCTTCTCAGGTCCAGCACGGAGGGCCCAGTGCGCCAGGACGCCCAGGGAGCCTGACAGGAGGTCTCCTTGCCCACCACACCTGCGGCTGCTGCCTCCGCGGCTGCACTCGAGCACTGCAGAGCACAGGGTGGACGGCGTCAGGGCAGAGGCAGCGCCAAGCCAGCTGCTTTTACAGGGGAGGGGACCAAGGCGGGCAGCCCCAGACCCCCGTGTTCAGCACAGGTGGTCAGCAGAGACCTCCCACAGGGCTGCTGGTACACACACACAGACACACACACACACACACACACACACACACGCGCGCGCGCGCCTCCCTTTGGCCGATTTCTGTGACCTGTGCAGAACTCTGCACCAAGGCAACACGTCTTCATGCTAATTTCGGTTAAAGGAACTGGCACGCTTTTTGCCTCCTGATCAGATTTTGGTGATGTGAGGATTTGTCCAGGCAGCTAGATGTTCCAGGTGATCCCTGGCCGTGCACCTCACCGTGTGGATGTGCGAGGGCGCTGCCTTCTGGGCCCCTGCCCCCGGCGGTGCAGTCCCCAGGCCTGCAGAAGGGGCGGCCTGGGAGGTTCACCACACTCAGCGCCTGGTGCTTCCCACCACATGTGTCAGCTCCTAGGGCTTCTTTCCCTCCCAGTCATTGTAAAACAACAAAATGCAGTGAAATACTCAAATTAACTGCTGCTTGTTGCCACAGGTGAGACAGGTGGCAGGTTGGGGAGCCCGGAGCACTGCCTGCTGGCACAGCTGCCTTCCCACGGGGCTTCCTCTGAACCCAGCAGAACTTGAGCCACAGCACCTGGTGTCAGCCAGGACCCACACTCAGCGCTGTCACATGCCCCTCCCCCCCCACTGCCCCGCCAACGAGTGAGGAATGAAAACGGGCTCAGAGGCAGCTGTGCATGGCCCACTCATCAGGAAACCATGGGGTGTGTGCAGGTGTCCCCCAAGTTAACATCCACGCAAGGTGTGAGCGGGAGGGCGTCCTGCAGCTGAGCCCACACGGCCACTGGTTGACCTGCAACAGCAGCCACGGGCTCACCCTGTTTGCCGTCGGAGATCACGTCCCGTTCCCCCTTGTGTACCACGGTCACATTGCCCAGGGCCTGGCTGAGGCTCAGCTCAGCTCGGGGGCGATCACTGCTGCTATCCTTGGCATCTCCCAGCTGCAACATGGGGCACCACGAGCAGAATCATTAGCAGGGGAGCGGGGCCTACAGAGAAGGACACGGCCAACCCCCTGCTCCATCCGCCCTGATCCTCAGACTGCTGTCTAAGGGAATCCCCTGGGCACTTGCTACAGCTGAGCTCTGGCCCATGCAAAGGTGCACGGTTCGTCCATCCGGGAGGAGGCCCAGGAGACCCAGGCAGCAAGTTCACCAGGTGGCACTGGTGCCAGCCCCCACCATGTCAGACCAGAGGGAAGGAACACCTCCCAGAGTTGCTGAGATGACACAATTCAGAACAATGATGAACTAAGGTTTATGGGTACTTGACCTGTAAGGACTCGTGGATTTACACGTTACTTGATTTCATCCTCACAGAGCCTGGGAGGCAGATGCCACATTAGTTATTTTACAGACAAGACAACGCAAGACAGGGATGCAGTGATCTGCCTGGAGCACACAGTGGGACAGGCTGCCTGACACTGGACCACCACCCCACCTTTAACCCAATTAAAGATGCACTAACTGGGAGATGCCCCATCATTACAGGTACCACGAAGAAAAAAAACAGCATGTAAAAGCATCAAGTCTGTCTGCACAGATGCACCAGGGGCAGAACCATGGAGCGTGTCCCTACCCTCAGGTGAGGAGGGCTTGCACCCTGTCTTTTGGGTGCCCAACGAACTCACCACTGCGTCAGAGAGTCTGCTGAACTCGGCGTGGTTGGGAGTGAGAATGGCCTTCTGGTAACCCTGGATGAGTGCTGGCTGCTGAGCAATCAGCCACAGCCCATCCTGTACAGACAAGGATGCAGTCACTGCGTGAGCTTAGGGGCCTTGCAGTGAGCAGGGGGCAGGAGAGGAGAGGCCACACTCACTGCGTCGATGACAATGGGGATGTCCCTGGCCTTTGATGCTTCTAAAATGCCCTGCAAGACAAGAAAGCTTCTCTGAGCAACAAGCCCATTTCCTGTCACAGAGAAAACCGTGAAGTTCCTTGATGAATTTCTACCACCAGGTTATCAGCAAATGGAAACATTAAAAGAAAAGAATAGTAAAACAAAATACATGGTAAGCAGAAATAATTTAAAACACTGAAAGATAAATCCACACATACTTAATAAAAGTTCTGAAAAATGACACTTTTAAACCCCAGGAGGCAGGAGCTGCCTTGCCCCCTAGACTCAGTGGTACTCTGCTGTCACTGGCCCAGTCACTGGGAGCAGGTCCAAAAGCCCCTCAGAGGAGGGTCAGGGCACAGGAGCCTCATGGAAATTCGTCTCCTTTTACAATGAAAATGCTCTGCTTGCCTTGAGTTTGGCTTCACTGCTAAAACTGATTTGGCTTTTGCGAATTCAGGTTTTCCAATCCCCGGTTTCATGTTTGGTCACAACACCAACATCTCCATTGCTTTGTGCTTTTCCTACAAAGTTATTAAAGAGACCAGTAGCCTAAAGCGAGTATGCAAACCCTGGGGAAGGCAAGTCAACAGGACCGGGTAGTATTTGAATGATGCAGCATCTTGTAACGCTCGCGTCCCCTGACACGATGAGGCGCACAGCACAGACTCACCTGTCAGTCACCAACGTAAGGAGCGATTTTGCTTCCATCATGCAGAGGGTCTGTACGAAGTACGCTATGCAATGAAACCCCAGAGTTCACTGCATATGTGAGGAGGGCGCACGTCAGCGGCTGTCAGCCCCGAGCACATGCTGTACAGGCAGCAGCTCCCAGCAGCCCTGGCTGACTGCGTCTCTGCCTCTCCTCCCTGGAGCTGCGGCTTCACCCTCTGTCTCGTTAGTCATCTACCCAAAGAATGGCAAAGGGGTGGGCAGGCCACACACAGATCAGAAAGGCTGGGTGGCGGTGGGGAAGCAGCACGGTGCCCCCAGTAATAAGGAGCATTCCTGTGTGAGAGGCCAGGCAGAGGCCTGGCGACAGCAGCCTGTCGGAGGGATGGCGAGCCCTCCCAGCTTTCTGACTCAGCAACAGAACTAGTAGAAATGTATTCTAAGGAAAACACCCGGAACTGGACACATACCCAGAAATGTTCAAGAAATCACTAATATAGTAGGAGAAAGCTGTAAAGCACCCAGCGGAAATGGCTAAATACATCATTGCATATTATGCTGCACAGGTAAACATAATGAGGACATCTGCGTATTCTGCCAGGACACACTGTGACTAACAAGAGGAAGAGCACGCACAGCATGAGGAGGGGGGTCAGGAGCCTATGCTCTCGAAATCCAGAAAACAGGCTCAAAACCAGCTTGAACTGCAAGACTTAATAATGTATTTGTTGAGGCAGCAACAGTCCTCGGGGCCCCACCCAAGTCCCAGTCGCCTCCGCTGCGAACTGACAGGCTGATCCTCAAACTACCGTGGAAATGCACAGGGACCAGAATAGCCAAAACAATCCTGAAAAGTACAAAGTTGGAGGGCTCACACCTTCAGATTTCCAAACACTGCAGTTAGAGCATCAAGACAGTGTGGTCCTAACATACAGATACCTGTGCAGACCAACGGGAACAGAATGAGGGCCCAGAAATAAACCCTTACATTTATGCAATTGACTTTACCCAAGGATGCCCAGACAATTCACTGGAGGAACAACTGGGTATCCACTTGCAAAAAAATGAAGCTGGACCCTTCCTTCCATCATACATAGAAATTAACTCAAAATGGACCACAGACCTAAACATAAAAGCTGAAACAATAATGCTCTTAGAAGAAAATACAGGAGCAAACCTTAGCCAGGCAAAACCCTCTTAGGTAAGACACCAGAAGTATGAAAGACCAAAGAAAGACAGATTAACTTGGACTTCATCAAAGTGAAAAATCTGTGCTGCAAACAATCCTAGCAAGGAAATGAAAAGACAACCCACAGAAGGAGGGAAAATATTTGCAATTCCCATCTCTGATAAGGAACTTTAGTATTAGAGTATATATAAAGATTCTAAAGCTCAGTGACAAGATATGCTTTAAATGAGGAAAGAATATGAACAGACACTTGTTCAAAGAAGATCCACAAATGGCAATAAGCACATGAAGAAATGCCCAACATCATTAGCCATCAAGGATAATCCAAAAACACATGGGAAAACACACTCACCATGAGGTACCACTTCACAGCTATGGGGACGGCTATGATTAGATAGACAGACAGGACAGGTGTAGGAGGATGTGGGGAAATTAGGATGCCTGCCCACTGCTGATGGGAATATAAGATGGTGCTCCTGCTACAGAAAATACTGGGGATTCCTCAAAATGTGAGTCATCACAAAATCTTGTAAAAAATGTTCACAGCAGTGCTACTCATAATGGCCCCCCATTATGGAAACACCCCCACTGCCTACCAGCTGACAGCCTGGAGAAACAAAATGCAGCCGACCCTCACAGGGGCACATCACACAGTGAGGAGAGCTGACACGCTACGACACACATGGCCTTAAATTCCTGCTGAGTGAGCACAGCCAGTCCCAGAGTGCCACGTGACCCATACTGTGAAAGGTCCAGGACAGGCCCGCTGACCACCTGGAGACGGTTGGCTTTCAAAGGGAGACCCCACGTGACTAACCTCCCTTCACACAACTGCAAGGTCAGGGTTCTCAGGCCACCTGCGCTTCTGACCAACTGATACAAATGTGAGGGTTCCCACCACCCCCTCAGGTCTGATGATTTGCTAGAAGGACTCATGGAACACACGGAATACCTGTGATTACAATTCATAAAGGATACAAATCAGAAACAGCCAAATAGACACAAAGGGGTGAGGTCTGAGGAGGACCCCTGGGGAGCTACCCAGGTTCCTCCTAAGAGTCAGAACACATCCCCCTAAGGCACATCCATGTGCCACCAACCAGGAAGCTCCCCCGACCTCACTGGGTTCTGTGTTCCAGTAACTGAATCAGTGGCCACAAGGTTGGACTCAATCTGCAGCCCCCTCCCTCTGAACATGGTGGTGGCAACACTCTGACCTCATGTCCCTGGGGTGGATGGCCCCACCCCGAGTCAACTCTTCAGCATAAACTCAGGTGTGGTCCTAGGGGCCTGCCACAAATAAGACATTCCCATCACTTGGGAAATTCCTAAGGTTCAGAGCCTCACAAGAATAAGGGGACAAACACCAGGCAAACCCACTCATATACTCTTGCCAGTACAGGGTGTGTTCCCCACACACACAGCACATGCAGCAGAATTAAAATAAGTACGCTGTTAACTTGGCCGCAGTAGATGCTCTGACGTGCACAACCTCATTCGTTTCTCGGTGCGCAAGTACCGAGAGGACCGATGCTAACGCTTGGCGTCCTACCTGGGGGGCTGCGGGCATCTAGTGTCTGCAGGGACAGCATCCGTCTGTGTGAGCTCCTTCATTTGGAAAATGGAAGTAACACCAGTCCCTCCTGAGAGGGCTGCAGTGGGAACCAAGTGGGCGCTCGGACAAGTGCCCAGCATACAGAACGCGCAGCGTGAGCGAGTGTCTCGGGTTCTCCTCGGCGCAGTGACCCCGCAGCGGACTGTGAGACTGAGAACACAGACGAGGCCAGCGCCAGGGGAGTGGCATGGCCTGTCTCGGGTCCCCTCGCTAGCTGCTGCCCCAGGCCAGTGCTCATGGCCCTAGCACACATTTTGTCCCACAGGAGAAGAATGCTTATGAGCAATTCTGATAAAATCCGAGTACATTTCCCATTTGTTTAAACTGTTTCAAAAACAAGTTCTTCATTTTTAATTCCTGATCTTAAATTTTCTCTGTGCATTAAATCCTATATTAAGGAATGAATCATCTATGCGGAAATGCTCACAAACACCAGGGAAGACCGTGGTTAAGAGTGAAGCGCCAGCCCAGAGTTGAACAAGTCCTGACACGGCTCGAGTGGAGGAGCACAGGAGGCCAAGCCAGGACAGGACCGTCGGGATGGTGGCAGGGGCCGGGCAGGAGCCTCACATCAGGAGGCATGAGCAGCTAAGCCCCAGGCTGTAGGCACAAGGGAAACTTTCCATGTTTTGTTCAGAAAACACACTAACAAACGGCTCCTTGAAGTAGATCATGGTCAAACCATGCGTCCCAAGCCATTCAGGCCGCTCTCACAAACAGCAGGGAATTAGTGCTCAACGTTCTGGAGGCTGGATCACCGTGCAGGTGGGGTTTCTGCCTGGTCGCAGACCTTGCTGTGTCCTTACATGGTGCGAAGACCGAGGGGCCTCTCTGGGGTCTTGTTTGTAAGGGCAGGAATCCCTTTAGGAGGGCTCCACCCTCACGACCTCAGCACCTCCCAAAGCCATCACCTTGGGGGCCAGCACTCCAACGGGAATTTGGGGGAACGTGAGGTTCAGACTGTACCATGTGGCATCGCCACCTCCACAGTGTGGTCCCACCAGCAGATGGCGGTCAGCCTACAACCCAACCTGCCGGCCAGGGAAGCACCTCTGGATTGTGAGGTCACACCGAAGTCAAACAGACGGACACCAACAGCAAGTGTAAGGAGACCTGTAAGCAAGGCCACCACGACTTGGGAACCGAGGGCAGCAGGGCACTAAAGGAAGAGGATAAAAGGTGGACAGGACTGTGTCATGAGCTCACTCAATCATGACCAAATGGGGCCAGAGCGTAACTGGCAGGTCACAGAAGGTCACGCACCCCGTCATGAGGCCCACGAAGGGACCTGACACCCTGGTGCCTGCCAGCAGGGGCCCTCATGTGCCTCCCGGAGGACAAGCCATCCAGCAGGGGCCCAGCAGCCGTATCCCACCCCTGGGGCTCAGCCCCCGCAGAGAGCCCCTACTTGGGACACAGGGCACAGCAGAGCATGATTTATACATGGGCATCCCAGTGCCAGGTCTCCCCCTTGGAGGAACCCAAGGGCCTAGCACTCACTCCTCGGCTATGACTGCTTTTAAAGATGGGGTGGTACCACCAGTCCCCCACTAACCCCTGGTGGCTGTGGACCAAAAGCACCCTAAGGCCTCTGCCGTGCAGCGTGCCATCGGAGTTCCTGCCCTGGCAGGCCACGTGTCCACTCTCAGATGGCCCCACCCCAGCATGACCACTGGTCACTCAGCAGTCCTGCCACCCAGCTCCCAGTTCGTAGTCCAGGAGTGAGTAGCACCGAGCCCCTGGTGGCCACTGTCCAGCTCATTCCAGAGCCGAGGGAGGCTCAGAACTCTCAGCTCCCAGCACCCCTGATGCAGCTGGCTTCTGGTGCTACACACTGGACTCCTTTCCTTGTTTCAGCAATTTCCATCAAATAAAAAACTTAAATCCAAACAGAGGGGAGATGTGCAGGCATCCCCAGCTCAGGGTGTGTGTTTAAATTTCCCCCCATTTTACTGAGGCACAGTTGACAAATAAAAATTGTGTGCACTTAGGTGTGTGGCTTGTGTCCTGACCTATGTGCGTGATGTGAATCACCACCACACTCAAACTGCTGAGCCTATGCATCACCTCACACAGGCGAGAACCCAAGAGCTGCCTGCTTGCGGCCAGTCTCAGGTGGACGACACAGCACCACTGACCGGCCACCGCACCGCCCACTGCCCCTCCGAGCTCAGCCATCCTGAGACCCGGAAGCCTGTATGTAGCCCCTGCCCCACATCCTGACTTCCCTGAACCCTGGCCCCACGGCCCCTGGTGCTCCTCTCTGCCTCCGAGCTGGAAATGCTGACTCTACACGGCAGTGCGGCCCGTGGTGTGTCTGTGGCACACTCAGCCCCATGGTTCCGGAGGATACGTGTGCTTCCACCAGCCCTCAGAAAGGGGCAGCATGTGGGGCCAGCATGTCACAGGACCTTTTCATTTTCACTGCTCCGGGGTGGTGGTTATTCTATTTCAACTCCTTGAAGATAACAGATTATTTTCATCTCTTGATAATCAGGCAGGCATAAGACGAATTTTTGGTAATAAAGAACAGCATAAATGACCAGTGACAATGTACACGAACATCTGTGTGTGTGGATGCACTCTGGCCTCCTGCCCGTCCCGCATCGCCACAAGCCCGTTTGTCTGAGTAGGACGGCGGGGAACAGAACAGAGGTCAAAACTGCAAACCAGCAGGCCAAGGGGTTAAGGCCCAGGGTTTTCCAGACCCAGTGAAAACCTCAAGAAGGCCGGAGAGGTAGCGGGTTAAGAAACAGTCACACAGAGCTTTCAAGAGGACCTGGCCGGCAACACAGAGCTACACGTGAGAGAATACCTTTCGGGTTTTTAATCTAAATGTACAACTTACAATGAAAACAAAGTTGCTAGAACTGCTCTCAGCTACATCCTCTCCCTCTGTGATGATGACTTCAGCTCTCCCTGCCCATCTTGTGTGCTGGGCCTAACAGCACCGTGCAGAGTGTGTGGCCCCTGGCAGCCCCGGGGACACAGGCGCCCCCTTCACGGGGAAGGCGGGAGGCCCCGCAGGCTAAGCTGCCACGGCCCCTAGCAGGAAGGGCACACTGGGAGGTGAACTCGAGCCTGACCCAAACCCTGGTGCAGTGCTAACAATGCTCAGCCCGAACACGGGGATTTCCTGTTACGTTGGGAGTGAAGTACCTGAAAGTCAGGGTGACACCTAAGAAAGATCGATGACCCCACAGTGACCCCCGCCTCCTGCCACAGGATGAGACAGCCAGTGCCCCAAGAGAGACATGTTCTGTCTGGTTTGGTTTTGTTTCCAGGCTCATTAATGCTATCTTCATGCCTAGTTCCTCCTCTGTCCCCAATTAAGTTTATCCATCTTTATTATTCCATTTCACAGAGAACACTAAACAAAAAATCCAAGAAAAATACTTCCGATGTCACAAGATCTAAGAGTCGAGTCCCAGAAGAGGTGCATTTAGTAATTCCAAACATTACCTTGACATTATCAAGAAGAGTGCTGTCTCTACCCAGGCCGGGTCCCACGACCAGCGCATGCAGGCGGGGCAACCACTTCTCCACGTCATGAACGGCGTCAGGGCTGTCCCTAAATAAGGACAGAAGGGCAGAACAGTTACTTGAAACTTCCACTTACTTGGTAAGTGCAGTAGTGAAACTACAGCTTTTTCTGAACTTCTCCAGGGCTTCCGGCATTGTTCCCTTCGGGCTTCAGCTCCAGAACCCCACCCTGCATTCTCTGCAGCCGCCTCATCTTCTAAGGCCCCAGGGCAGGTGTCTAGCTTTCAACATCTAAACTAAGTGAGAACATGACATCATGACTAATTTCAAAATTATCTTTGCCCTCTACAATAAGCCACTCTGTTTCCATCCCACAGGAGTACTTTATACATTTGCAGAACCCCCCCCGACCCCCCCACACACGGGGACCCCTTCACAACACAAGGGCCTTGTTCACAAGTCCTGATGGCTGCACAGGACCAGGTCATTTCTCACACATTGCTGCTCACCATGTGGCCCCTTAGGCTCCCAAAACACACCTGCCAAGGCTCTGCCCCAAGCCCCCATCAGGCACCCTTTTTGAGGTCACCACACCCCATGCTGAGACCCAAGCACCCACCCATTCCTAGTCCCCATTCCATGTCTGCAGACTGCAGGGACATAGGCCCTTCTGGAACAGGCTGCAAACTGTTCTTCACTTGGTCCAGGGCACACTCCTGGCCTCTCCCGCCACCTGCTCCCACAGCCTGCATGCCAGGCCTTCCCTGCCTGCACGCACGCCTGGGGGACCTCCTCCTTGTCTCCTGGCTTTAAACACTATCCACACAGTAACAACTCCAGGATGTACAACTTCCCTCACCCCCCACCCCCGCCCGTGGCCGCCAGCAATGTCCTGCTGGACATCCAACAGGCAACTAAAGACACACCCCAAACCCGGCCCCACAGAACCTGCTCCTCCGCTTTCCCTCCGTAACGGACCACACACTGGAGCAAACCCTGGGTGCCCTTCACGACTCCCGCCTTTTCCTTGTACCCATACATGTCACCACTGTCAGCAGACCCTGGGGCTGTCCTTTCCAAACGCACCTGGAATCTGACCCCCTCTCCCGTTTCTCCCCATCACGTTTGCCACCAGAACCCTTACAACCGCCTCCCAGGGAAACCCGTTCCTCCCTGGGCCCCAGGAGTGTATTCTCAACGCAGTAGCCAGACACGCTCTGAAGCATGAGTTGGTCCCATCCTCCCTGCTCACCCACGTGTGAGTCAAAACCCTGACAGCAACACCCACCACCAGCGAGGCTTGGCCCCAACCTCTGCTCACTTGCCCAACCCTGTGCTGCCAGATGCCCCCCCACAGCCTAAGGTCTCGTGCCAGCTCCTCTGCCACGGTCCCACTGGCAAAACTGCACACACGCCACGTGCACAGCCTGCATCCCGCCCCCTTCCCTGCTCCCGTTGTCCCTGTGGGCCTTACCACCCTCTGACACATCGTCTGTCTCCACAGCTATGTGTCCCTCACGGTACACACCAGCCACATGTGCCTATTTAAATACAAGAACGGAAAAACTCCACTCTGGAGTGCGACAGGCCACATCTCAAAGGCTCAGGAGGGTCGTGTGCTCAGCGGCCAGTCCTGAACAGCACAAGAGAAAATGCTTCGTCAATGTAGACAGTTCTGGGCCACGGGGCTGCCCTGAGGAGAACACTGTGCAGCAGGCTTCCAGTCTATTCAGCATGCGGCGCCGTGGAACCCAGAGCAGGGTCTGCCACATGAGTGGACAGCCTGGTTGCTGCATTACAGGGGCTATTCCTGCCCCAGGGTCCTCCTGCCATTCCGACAGGCCACAGGGCAGCCTGGGGTAGTCGTGCCGGTGGCCCAGATCTTGTCCCATGCTGTCTACAGAGCTCTCTGTCTGCTTACCACAGACAGGGTTCATTAGTCTTCTTGCTTCTACAGCACCGCCCTGCCAGATCCCAGCCCAGAGCAGCCCACAGAGGCTCTGAGCCCGTGACAGCGCCACAGATGGGGTAGTGCTGCTGTGTGGAGCCCTGCCCCCCACGCACAGGACTGGGTGAACCCCACTCACAGGACTGGGTGAACGATCAGCTCCGGGCTGTACGACTTGATCACGGGTGCGGCCTCACGGGTACAGAACACATGGGATAAATCCGCACCCTGGAACAAGCACAGGGGCTGACTCAGCGGGGCACCTGCTCAGCAGACATGTGAGACGGCTGCAGCACAGGCCCTCGCTCAGGACACATGGCGCTCCACCATTCAAATGCCTCAGCAGGGTCCGTAAAAGACAATCATCCATCCAACCAGAACAGCTGGGCGGTGAGAGGCTTGGGGAGGGGGGGGGTATGGACCCCAAGTGAAGGCCGGGAAGGAAAGGCGGGCTTTTGCTGCCGCCTGAGAGGCAGGCCGACCCAGGGCGGCTCAGGCTGTCCGCCCAGGTCTGCAGTAGCTCTCACACTCCGTGTTAACCGGGCGAGCCGGGCATCGGGACTCCATCAAAAGGCACAGTAACTGGGAAGGCTGAGGGAGGGGCCGCCGTTTACTCGGGGACTGAAAAGTCCTCCCCGGATCACTCTGGTCAAGTATGATTCTGAGGCAACTTCAGTTTTAGAAAAATAGCTTCGGTTCCAGTTATTCTGTCATTGCGCGGGAGGTCAGGATCCACTTAAAGGTAATTATCTTACCCACAAGTACCCTAGGATGTTAGATTTCTACCAGAAAACATTTTCTCAATCATATTTAACAAATCCCACTCTTTACTTGAAAAATCCCCATAAAGAAGCTGTGAGTAAACATACCACTCTGAGAGCTGAGATTGCCGCAAAATAGGGGGCTCCAGTGTACCTAAAAAAGATACTTACAGTCAGAACCTCTGAGAATGAGGCAAGTGCCTCGGGCTGATGGGTAAGTCACATAGCACGGGCCCAGCGCCTCTGGGCAGCGAGTGACCCGTGGATGGGGCCCGAGCTGGCAGTCTCTCCACACTGCCACGCTCAAATGGAAGGCTCGGGACAGCACGAGTCTGCCGAGGCCTCTGCTGGGAGACACCGCGCTGGAGGCACCCCAGGGGGACGGCGTGCCGAGAGCACCAGCACAGAGGCAGGTCAGCCTGGGTCTGCGGCCACCTGGGACAGATGAGAAGGGCCTCCCACACTGCCCTCTGGCTTCCGCCCACTTGCTCCAGAATGCCTCTGACTCTATTTCTAACATTGCCGCAGGCACAGAAAGGAAAGTCGTTGAACTGGTCACTAGACGAGGGGCCGTCTTGTACCGACCGACCCCAGGCAGGGCAGCAACCCCCTGAGCCAGGAGGAACAAACTGGCCAAAGCACGTGAGCGCCCTCTGCAGTGTGACTCTCCCCACAGCGGGGCCACCAAAGGGCCGGAAATGCCAAAGGACAGAATACGTGACATTCTCCTGCAACAGTGAACACAAGCCTCACTAACAAAGGAAATGCATTAAAACAAAGACAAATGGCTTGCCTGCTTGCTGCTTGGCAAGCAACGGCTGCCCATGGGGCACAGTGCCTGCTGGTGGCAGTGCACACGAGGGTGGTCTGGTGGGGGAACCCTTAGCAACGATCAACAACATGTTAAGACGCCTATGTACTCTGCTCCAGGAAAAATCCTTCCAGGAATTGGTCCCCTAGAAATAATCAGATGGGTGCACAAAGAGAGAAATGAGCAGGGATACAGCCGTTATGGTTACTTAGAAAAAGAAGAGGGGTGACCAACTGCCTACTATAGGGAATTGGCTCAATAAATTATGGCCCACCTTTACAATGAGTATCATACATCCACATATAAAGAATTGGTCTATGTGAATCAATATCTGTGATATAGCATTAAGTGAAAAGCTCAGATCACCAAACAGTACGTATATACAGTTACAATGTGAAACCTAACAGTTTTTCTCTTTTTTGCAATTTAAGTGCCCAAGTCAAGCTTTGACTACCAAGGCTCAGACAGCAGTCCTACCCGGATGAACACACCGCCAGACACAAGACCAAGTGAAGGGCCAGGTCCTGTCCCCCTGGGGCCCCGTGGCTCTCGAGGTCTCGGTTGACTCTCATAATGGATCTTTTGAGCCACATGTGTTTTCTACTCCCACACTTTAAATTCCTGCTCTTACGTTTTACATTCCCCAATAAAGAGTGAGCCCGAGAAACCCTAGGCCCCCACCCTCATCAGCCTCAGTAAAAGCAGAACCCCCACCCATGCTGTCTCCCTCTCTGCCTGGGACCTCACTGTGTGGCCTCAGGTGTGCTTTGTAATTTCCAGGTACTGTAAGTAATAAACTTTTTTTTTCCTCAAAGTATCCTGATGGTTGTTGCTGAAGACTGTCTTGCAATCGTCTAAGAGGCATAAGAGCCACAAC
This sequence comes from Manis pentadactyla, assembly GCF_030020395.1. Lineage (NCBI taxonomy): Eukaryota > Metazoa > Chordata > Mammalia > Pholidota > Manidae > Manis > Manis pentadactyla. Next base: position 64,432,217 of record NC_080035.1, on the reverse strand, counting down.
ACTGGCCACTGAGAGGCTGAGACTGGCACACAACAGCATGACAAGTCCCAGCTTTGAAAAAAGGTTATATGCACAGAAAAGTCTGGAAGGCTGCGATGTCCCCACTGCATTGTGGGGCTTTCACTTCTTACATTTTTGTAGTGCATGAATGTTTATGACAAGCAGATAATACTTTTATAACCAGAATATGTTCCTACTATAAAGGTTAGTCCCTAAAGCTAAGTGACACATTTTAAATTAGACAATTGTACCCTAGAATGCTACACTATCAGACTTGTCTGAACATAAGACCTGATGGCCAATCCTTCCCACGCAGACTACCCAAAATACAAGGCAGGAAATGAAGGAGATCTCAGAGATGAATCCCTGGATCTGTCAACTCTCTGGAGGGTTGAAGGACCAAAGCCCCAGCTCCTTCTGCCCCACAGCACCGGCAAGGGCCACACGTGCGGCCTCCATCCCCAGGGTTGCGGGGAGGGCTATGCCTTGACCAGGGACCCAAAGGCAGAAAGGCAGCTCTCTGTGACTGAGTTAATGATCCAGGAGTCCAACACGCAGCAGGAGGAGGAAAGACAAGATGAGAAGTGAGAAATGAGTAGGTTTGCCTCACCCAAAGGGACTGTGTCTACAGATAGGCAGGCTCACCAACTCTGTGGACGATCTGTGAGAGTAAGGCACACCCCAGACACATCCTAGAGAGGCTGCAGAATTCTAAAAGACAAGGAAATTTTACAAACATCCAAGCAAGAACAAATGACTTATAAATAAAACTAAACTTCATGAGACATTCCAGGTGCAAACAGAAACAGGAGGTCACCTAAAGGAACTACTGCTCCCTGCGGGTCCCAGACTCGGCCCAGGCACAGCTCAGTCCACCTGCCCCACCTGCCACGGGAGGACACAGGGAACGTGCAGGACCACAGTGGGCCACCTGTGCCCTCTGCCCAAAGAAGATTCCGGAAGAGGCCGAAAGCTCCTATCCAAACTGCAGACCACTCAGCCAGGCCAGACAGCAGCAGTGTATCCGGCAGAGCACAGGCACATTCAGTCGTTGGGTTTGCTAGGGATTCTTAGACCAACTGTTAACTATGGAAGCAGGACACCAAAACGGGCAAGGCAGGGACGAAAGGCAGTCTGCCACCTTTGCGGCACACAGTCACTGACACTCTAAGGGGCCCTAAGGGGCATTTTGAATTCATCGAGGTAGAGCGACCACTAGCTAAATTTGAAAGTATAATACAATATCCAAATTAATAATAGAAAGTACCCAGAAAAGGGAAGGAAAAATGGAAACACAGAGAAAAATAAAGAGCAAACATACTGAATCTTAGAAAGTACATCAGGCAGATTCTAAATGTTAATAGGCTTATTTCCCTTTTAAAAAGAGCAGGCACTCCTATCAGGTTAAGAAACAAGATCTAGCTACACACTATTACAATAAAATATCATGGAGTTACATGATAAACTGCTGAAAATATAGGGCCAGGAAAAGAGGTAGCACATGTATGCACAAAGCAAGCAAGCAGAAACTCAAATGGTAATCGAGGACACATTTAAGTCAAAGACAGCCTCATTCACAAACAGGGACCAATTATAAATGTCTATGTGCCAAACGACACAGCAGTAAAATACATAAAACCAGAAGGGAAAACAGGCCTTGAAAGAAGCTAGGATCTGTCAAATTTTTTAAGTGACTTCCAGTAAAATCTTTAAATTAACAAAGTAAACCAAGCAGATGCCGAGTGTTTTTACCCTGACCTGATTATAATTACATGCTTATGGCAGGAAGTCTGGTCAATACAAAGAAGTATAAAATAAGAAAAATAGAGTCTCCCCACACTACAGGCAAAATCTTAACACCGACACACACCACTGAGCTGCTCAATCAGGGCCGTCCAGCCTTTTTTCCTGTACTATCAAGAAGTTCATCACTAAAGAACACAAGACAGACGGATGGCTGGCCAACTGATAAGCAGGTAGACAGCCAGGTAACAGAAACCGTTTAGATACAAACATGCTCCAAGTGACTCACTCTTGGCAGCCTCCAACGATGCCTATTCTTCCATCCTGGCCCTTGTGCTTCTTGGTGGACAGAGGAGGGATGATATTTCTCACCAGCTGAAGAGTGTCTGCCATATTCTTCATTGAGCGTGCTTTATGCAGTGAAAATGCTCTTCCTAAAACTGCAAAAGAAAACAAAACCATTCAGAAACATGAATATCCATTTGTATATATAAGGAACAGAGACTTAAACAAAATGCTCCATTAACAAGAACACTTACCAAAGTTGACTTAATGTGAATGTTAGAGATTTTTATCTGGGAGTTTCATTATTTTATTTCTGCTAACAGATGATGTTTAGAAATTACAACACTAACACATGCTGTACATAACATGCTTGTTTCTGAAATGTATCAGACAAGACTGACTCCTCTACTTAAACTTTCAGAAATTTTTTTTAAAACCATTTTTGCTCAATGAACTATACATACTTCACTTCAATCTTCCTGTAAGTCTATCAGGCCTCTTCTCTCAAACTGGAAAAGCACCCTCCCATTTGTTGCCTTCCACTGTCATATTCAAGGCTGACAGACTGACATTATTCCCAATTTAGTTTTCCAATCCTATTTCTGATACTCAATTAAGTAACTAGAACGGCATTCTAAACACACAACATACCTTACAATGGGTTCAAAGTGGCATTTTAAAATAATTCGATCATTTTGAATGGTCTCTGAATGTATACATTTTAAATGGCCTTTCTTGAAACACTTGCTGTACTTTCTGTGTTGCGTATTTCACTTTAATATTTAAACCAGCTCAGCGGTGAGAGAACTGGAACGTGTCTGGAGAGCCCAATGTGTGAACAAGTGATAGAAGCAAACCTTTTCTCAAAAATTAAAGGATCTTTGTAGATATAAGCATCATATCAGCAGCGAGAAAAACTAGACATGTCACAGGTTCAAATGAAGACTGAAAGCTGACTCGGTCCACACAGTAAATCAGCTTTATCTCTAATAACACTCCTAAAGTTTTACTTTTTCTTTAATAAAATGATTCAAGTAACTTTAATGAATAGCTGTAAGTGCCTCCTTAGCTGATATATTAGATGCTTAGACCACAAGATGTAAAGAGAGTATTAATTATCACCAATCCAAATACTTTCTCACCTTCCAAACCATGGCTAAAACTCAAAACAGAATGACTGTAAACCTTCAGCCAAGAAAATGCACTACTAGGCTTGCTAAAAGATCACTACAACCGGCTGACCCTTCTGCTCCGGAAGGCTTTCCTCATGAGCCGTGGTCTGTTCTGGCAACACGGCCACAGTCCTGCCTCCACCCTGACTCACAGCCCGGCCAGAGCACTGGGATAACACTCCTTGCCCCAGCCCACTCAACTTTCCAAAGGCCCGTCCACACCCCGAATTCCCAGGCTTCACACTGTGCAATGCTCTTGCCCAGCACTCCCTGACGAGCTGCCTGAAAGGAACTAGGTTCTCAGATGTAAGGATGGCATGGAGGAGCACCTATGCAGTCATAAAAACACTTGCCCTGCCCTGGTTTCAAACCTGAACATATCTAGCATAACAACATGACTGAGCAACACAAGAAACCTGAGAATGGTCACTCCTTCAGATTCCCCAGAACAAAAAACACAGTTGCTTTCTAAAGTCCAGAAATAGAAGTAGAATCCAAACCTAGCAGTGACTCAATGGCTCTTCTGGGTTCCCTAATATGTTTTGGGTTTATCAGATACCATCACTTTATACTAAGCACCTAGTCGTACACAAAACATCTCTAAGGACCACCCCCTACCCTTCACTACACTTCGCCTGCAGGTACAGCCCCCACCTGTGGCTTAGGGGCAGGATCCACGTGTTTTCACGTTGCATCCCCACCCTCAATCACCTCAAACAGAGTCTGTCACAGAATGAGACACTCACTAAATGTCTGATGAAGTAAAGGCTTCTTGGTCCACTCTTCTCATTACTGGCCAATTTATCTTTCTTATACATCCAAGGAAACTGAGGCCCAGAGAGAAAGCCCTGTGAAAATGCTCTGGTCAGTAATGGGTAAGCCAGGCCAGAAGATGCCACTGTACCAAAAATCCTGCCATTTCAAGCAAAATAGATAATTTTTCTTTAGCCAAATATTCACCCCAACAAAACCAAAAGACAAGTCAAATCCTTCTCGATTGCTCTCTGAAACCCTTTGGGAGGGGAGAAAAATCAGTGTTGAGAACTACAGCATTATCACTTTTTAACCAGAACTGTATGAATGAAAAATAAAATCCACACTGCTCACGATCATCTGTCCCATCTACCCAAGATGACCATCTTCTGTTAGCATAAGGGCCAAAAGAAGGTCCATCATATTTCCTAGTAATTCAGTGAATCAGTTCCAGTTGGCTTACTAACGTACACCGTTTAGAGTGACCACATAAATATTCTTATGAACATAAATTCTAAAGGATAAAAAGGCCTTGACAACAGTTGACTTTAAATTTACCCTATTAAGTATCTCTGTCTTCATAACAATTCTGAGTCTGGAAGAACAGGTCAAACCTGTTTCTTTGTTTCCTTCAAGTGTGGCTGAGGCAGACTGGAGAATTAGATTTCTTAAGTCTGGGCTGTTTTCTAAAATTATTTGCTACCTACAACTTTCTGTGATACCACTGTTTCTTTGTGCCAAACATGAACCATAACTAACTTAAACTGGTTGACAACAATCCTAAAGATAACTGAGATGCCCTAAAGCTAGGATGGAAAGTCAGCGTCACCCGGTTTTTTGGTAAAAGTTCAGCAGTCTAATCATGAGACTGTAAACAAACTCAAATTGAAATCTTTCTAACTAGTAATAGTGTGAGAATACAAGACAAACAGCTACCAACAGAGTCTGAATGAACTGTGCCCAGAAGCACCTTTCTTGCTGGTGCAACTGAGGTGAAGCTGAGGGACCCCTCGATGCTCCTCAAAGCATTTGGACTGTGCTGAAAAACAAAAACCGAAACTCCCTAACAATTACTCCCTGCCATGCCCAGCATGTATACAGTATAACCTTTGTAATGGCTTCTACAGCAAAAGGGCATTTTGCCATTTCAGCTTTTCACTGGCTGGGGAACCGTGTCTTGGCTAAGTGCCTTCTTGTCTCTGAGCCTCTGTCCACCTGCTAACCAAACGTGGGCAGACAGAAGCATTCTTTCCACCATGTTGCCTGAAGTGAGATAATGCAATACACAAGGTATTTAGTGGGGGTCTAAAATTAGGTATATTACAACCTAAACGGCAGAAACAAGGAACACACGAGGGGGTCAGGGGCTCCGATTAGGAAGCCCTTGCTCTGTTTGCACCTATATTGGCTGCACACAATCCGTCGCATGTAGTGGCGGGGTGGCCCCCTCCCCGGACGACCCCTGTCCACACGCCCGTCCGGCCGGTCCGAGCTCGCGCGGGCGGCCGGCCCCTGGCCCCGTGGTGCCGGCGTTTCACCGCCTGAACGCCGCTCGCTCTGCTCACGAGCCCCACAGCAGCGCCTCCGCGCGGACGGCGGCTCGCGGCAGGGTACCTGCGTCCAGCGGCGGCCCGTACAGCGCGAGCGCAGCCGAGAGTAGCGCGACAACGGCCGCACCGGCCACCGCGGCCAGAGTGGCCATGCCCGGGAAGGCCGGCGCCGACCTTACCTCGCGGGCAGGTCCCGGCTACCGCGCAGCCGGCCCCCACGGCCATCGGCGGTTTCCGGCTCACGGCTGCCCCCACGCCGCCGCCGGAAGCACAGCCCGCGGCCAACTTCCGCTCCGACCCCCCGCGCGCTGCCGTCCGAACTCCCAACTCGCGATCTTTCAGAGTCTCGCCCCACCCACACGGGCCTCCACCATTCCCACGCGGCTCAAGATGATTGACAAGCTCCGCGTCCAACCGAGTCTGGCCCACCTCTGGTTCCGGGAGTGTTGGGGCAAAGCAGGTTACATAGCCAAGGTGCCCCTTAATGCTCTAGGGTTTGGGTAGTTTCTGTCGTTCCTTTGTCTGGGCAAGGGGCGTTATAGGGAATGATTGAGGCCGGAGCTGCCCAGTCGACAAGCAGGTTGTCCTCGGGTCACCCGTCAGTTGGCGTTAGGCCTCAGAAAGCAGGTGGAGGCCTTTGAGCGCCTGCTTGCGAAGCTGCCATCTATTACCTGCGGGCGGGAGATTCAGGTCCCAGGCCCCCCCGCTACCCTAGACTCTAAACCGGGTCTGTTCAGCTGGGCAGCGCCTGTGAAAGTTAATACAAGGAAGCCCCCCGAAAGCAGAGTTGGGAGGCTAGAAGGGGGAGCCATGCCGCTCCTCAGAATCACGAGAACTGTCGGTTACAGACTCCCAGCAAAAGAATCCCCAACCGGAAGGAATCGTCAGTTAGCGGCCCCAGCAGGGCGAGGTGGGCACTCATCTCCTCCAGCAACTGGCCACCCCTGCAGCTCAGCCAGTGAGACACCGTCACCACCCTGAACTCTTGCTTTTTCCAGTGGAATTTAGTTTGAGACAGCCCTTCCCAACTGCCTCCTTCATAAAATAACCTTCCTCTCCTTTGCTGGACTTGACTGATGGTTTTGCAGAAGCTTGAGTGTTCCAAATTGCAATTCTTCGCTGTTGCCGAATAAACCCATTTTTGCTGGTAAAATAACCGAGTTTTATTTTGAAGGTTAACACTCCCAAACCCACTTCCGAGCTCAGCTCCCACCACCTTCCCCATCCCAGTAAATGGGAGCTCTATCATTACAGCTGCTCAAGTCACCAACCTGGAGGGCATCCTTACTTCTTTCTCCCCCATTTGTCCTGTGATGACCCTGCCTAATAGATCCAGATTTCGCCAGTGTGCACACCCTATCTGAAGCACCATCATCGACAGATGTAGATGGCAATAGCATTCTGTATTAGTTTCCTAGGGCTGCTATAACATGCCCCAAACTGGAGGCTTAAACAACAAATCCATTGTCTCACAGTTGTGAAGGCCCCAAGTCTAGTATCAACCTTTCCGTCTCGTTCCTGGTGGCCATCAATCCTTGGCTGGCATGCCTTGCTTTGCACCTGCCTCATAGTAACCTCTGCCTGGGTTCACATGCTTCCTGTGAGTCTCTGTTCCTCACGTGGTATTTTCCTCTTCTTAGGGCACCAGTCATACTGAATTAGGGTCCAAATAACCTCATCTTACTGATCATCTGCAAAGACCCTACTTCCAAATAACTTTACACTGACAGGTACTAGGCCTTAGGACTTTAACATATTTGGGGAGGACACAGTTCATCCCCTAACTCCGTCTAAATTCACCTCCCTGCTTCTCTACAGTAGCTGAATGACTTTCCTAAAATCCAAATCACAATTTTGAGGCCTTTATAAATACTATTCTTAAAACAATTTTCAATTGTTCATTATTGTATATGGAAATACAATTGGTATTTATATTCTGACACTGTATCCTTTGACCACCGTAAATTCACTTACTAGATCTAGCAAATACTTTTGAAATTTCTTGGGTTAAAAATGAAACAATAGGCTGTGGGTAAAATTGTAATATTTCCAGAATATCTCGCCTGGCTTTAGTACATATGCATATAAACAGGTGCTCAAGGGTGGAGAGAAGTATGGCTTTAGTGCATTTGCATCATTCCTCAGGGGTGGAGAGCTCATCTCCATATTAATGGGTAATTACCTGGGCAACAGAGGGCTTATCTGTGCCTGAGAGGTGAGGGGAGGGGTGGTTTTGCTTCTGCCGGAGCAGGAGAGAGATATGGCCTTGGACTGCAGTTTGTAAGCAATGAACAGATTTTAAACTTTATTTCTCCCTTTGATTTCAGTTTTTAGAGGTATTTTGCCCAGGGATTTCCTTTCCCCGGACTTACAAAGGCACAAAATGGAGTCACTTGTGCTAAGCCCACGTCACCAAATGGAGACTTAATACCTTACCTAATTGCAATTTCAGCCTCCCCCAGAAATGCAATCTTATTTAGTCAGCTTGGAATTACCTGGTCAGCACTAGTGAGGTAATTTGCCTGATAGGCCCCTGGGGTCCACTAAAGGAAGGTGAACTTGCCTGAAACAACCACTCTTTCCCCTTCCTGCCTATGAAATTCTTCCATGTTGCACAGCTCCTCACAGCTCCTTTCTATCTGCTAGATGGATGCTGCTCAATTCACATACCATTGAATAAAGCCAATAAGATCTTTAAAATTTAGTTGAATTCTTTGTAACACTTGACATTTTCTATGTAAACAGTTATCAGTTTGCCCCACTTTTTGGTGACACTGACTTTGTTAACTTTGATCACTTCAGGTGGTATCCAATAGGTTATTTATTACTGTTAGGCAGAAAGACAGATATGAGTAGGATGAAAAGAAAATGGGACCCACCAAGAACTCAGGGAGTCAATTAGACAAAGCCAGAGAGCCAGAGAGGATTCACAGAGTTAATGCCCTTTGCAATGTGAGTTCATTCCACATGCTCTGAATCTGGCCTAACCATGAGACTTGCTCTAGTTAATGAGGGTGAAATAGGGCAGAGACATGGAACAAGCATCACACTTAATTTTCCTAAAAAAAAAAAAAAAAGCCAAGATATGAATAGCATAATAAGAACAGGATGGACTTATCTTAAGGCTAAGATTCCATTTTAAAAGAGAATTGGGAAGTTAGATTCCTGGCATGTTCTTTGGTAATCAGCCAACAACCTATCTTGAGGCAGGGTGAGCAGTCTTAACTGGTAATTTCCCAGTGCTTGAGGGTAGCCACTAACGTGGAGAAGAACAGAAGTTTATCCTACAGAATTATCTGGAGAACTGACTATGGATAATGACATAGTGACTCTCCCAGAAATAGACATCATGAGAATGCATGACAAGCCTTCGCCCCACTAACCCTTTACCTTTATCCCATTCTTGAAAGCCTTAAAAGGCAGAATCCCAGCTTTTAAGCACACCTCCTGAGATGGCCCACAGTGCCCTTTGTTGGAGTGTGATTTTTAAAAGACTTCTTATTGTTCAGCTTTCAACTTACTACATTTTGTCTCTGTGCTCTTCCAGTGGTGTCTTCATCACTTTGCTATTTCATTGTTTTTCAGACTTTAAGCACAAGTCTTCACATAAGTAGGAGGTGCCACTGGGAGCCCTGATTTGAGCTGGCAAGTTCCCCTCCGGCGCGGGCCATGCTGCTCATGCTATTTGACAAGGTCCAGGCACGAGGAGGAATCCTGAAAACCAGGACACCTCGTAGCTGGCCCCTGCTAATTCCCACACTTACTTTTGCAGTTATGATGTTGGTGATTGGGCTCATATATGGGAAATCTTATGTATCTAAGATGGATTCATCTTTAGTAAATAACATAACCCAAAATTTTGATCAAAGCAGCAATTCCGGAAACGAAAGCAGTATTACGGGACCAACTGTTCCAGGCATACTGCCCCAAATAAGGGAGGCAGAGCAACCCAGGCCTCTCTTAAAACTAGACCCAGTTTGTCCTCCCTTTTGTAACAATTTCAACATGACTAACCAGGATTTCTTTAGAATATTGGCAAAGAAGGAGTTATGGGAACCTGGGCCATGGAAAAACCCATTCTCCCAAGAAACTTATATGAAACAGCAAAGCAATAAAAAGAGATTAATAGTCCCCACTGCCCAGGGTCCCCCTTACGTTGCTTATAATATTAGAGGACGCCTCTGGTATCCCCCTCGAGGAAAGAATTTATGAGCAAAATAGGAAGATTTACATTTACAAATATCCCATATATAGAAGTTTACGATGAATCTATGACAAAATATTACTACATTAATGGTAAGGTAGTAAGAGCAGATTTAGTGTTATTATATGAAAGATTAAAGTGGACTGCAAGGCCCTGGTGTCTGTAGATGTAGAAGAAAAGGTGTAAACATCTGAAACTGTGGAATGAATATTATAAAAGAATAAAGTGTTCCTATTGTATTCGTAGGAATGATGAAGAATATCAAAATTTATGGGTAATAGGAGTACCATTCCTAAACTTTAGATGTAAGCCTAAACCCACATGTGTAGGATAAGATTTAATCAATAATATAACATTACACTCAATAACCAAAAGACATATAGCTTGAATTTTATATAACCTGTTTAAACTTTATATAGCCTTAGACACATACCTTAAACTCTATATAATCTTGAGACAGGGACCATGGATGTAGTCAGAGTAGGGTGAGAGCCTCCGGAGGGGGCAGGGTGAAATATTTGCAGTCAGAGCAATGTAACTACATACAAGGAAACCCCCCCACCCCCACCCCACTAAACCTGTGTTAAACATTGAGCTCTAGAATCATTCTTCAGTGAGATCAGTTAATGTTCCCCAGATAAAGAAGAGTAGCACATGTTTTATTATGCTAATCATTTGTAACCATGTGTAAGATTCACTTTAGCATACTAAGAGGCCCAAGCCTATGTGCTGTCTTTCCTCCTTCAGATCTGACAAGGTGATTTTGCAAACTGAGCAACTAACTTAGCATGCAGACCCAGCTGTAGACTGCATGGCAAAAGGCAGGAAGAATTCCATCTTAAAGATAAGATTGCATTTTAACACCCAGGAAGTTCAAGAGGCAAGATTCTTTAGCAAGTAGACAATACCTCGGCCCATCTTGGGGGCTGGGCAGGCAGCCTTTTGATGTGCTCCCGGACCAAGGCACCGGTGTCCCAGAGAGAAATCAAGGCAGGAAATTCCTTACAGTTAATTTAATTTTTAATATTCAGGGACCACTTAACAAGTCCCCACCCCTAATTTTTTTCATGTTCTCTGAAAAATCCTCAACTGCCTACAAAACCCACTAGACAATGCACCAACGACGGAATCTCTTGTCCCCTCCTGGCGTGAGCCGGGAGCTCTGTCCTTTCACTGTATCTCTGAATAAAAGCCTGTACCTTGCTCTCCTACCTTGACTGTTTGTGAAGCTCATACTTCGGCTCCGCAAACAAGAACCCCGGCATCAATCTTACACGCTTATACGTAAAAATCATAGCCCACCCACTGTCTCACGCCATTTTCTGTCCAGCACCTAGCACGTGGCTCACATGAATCACTGATCAAAATAGACTAGGGAAAAGTTAAAAATTAAATGTTAAATGGCTACTATTAGAGGAAATGATGATATTTACTTAAGTAAGTAAATAGTAAGCTGGAATTATGTAGAAACTGACAAGAAAAGGATTGTATTATTCATGATTAAAGAAAAACGTTTAACATTATGTAAACCTTAAAAAGATATAAAAATAAAGACCCTGCTGCTTGATGTCAGGAGATGTTTCAACCTTGATCGGTGTTTCGTCTCCTCATTCAACTCCTCACTGGCCGACGCTGTCCTTTCCTTCGTCACCCACACCTCTGCTGGAGCTGGACCCCGGCACCCCTCGGTGAGCTTCCCCTTCCTCTCTGCTTTATTCAAGTAAACCTGCCGTGTCTGCCCGGACTCTGGCCCGTTCCCCCCTTAGAGCGGATTCAAATAAAGGTTTTGCTCAGCTTACCTACTGTGTCTTTGTGGTGGGGGTGGGGGTGGGGGTGTGGGGGCAAGAACCCAGGGGAACAAACTCAACCATCTAACACTAGGATAGTTTTTCTAAGTTTACAAAGTATGAACTCCTGAATTATTTTTATTTTACTCAGTAAAAATACATGAGTTTTTATTTTATTTTATTCAGAAATTTGATTTTTTTATTTATAAACCTCCAGATTATTTATTTCTTACCAGTATGAATTCATAAATTTTATTATTTATTGTAACTCTGGGGGGAAAATCCCGGGATAAAATACCTTTGAAACTGAAATCAGTCAAATGGAGAAATAAAGTGGGAGAAACGCATTTATTGCTCACAAGCAGTCGTCCACTTCTGCTCTCCCTTGTCCCTCGTGACCCGGCTGCAGAAGAAAGGACCCCACCCAACCTCTCCCATCCAGATAGCCCCTCGCTGGCCTGTGTGCAATTTCCTACTTAATTTGGAGATGGCTACTTCTCTTCACTCCTTGGAAACACCTATTGATATGTAGGTGGACTAAGGCCAGGACTGCAGTTTGTAAGCAATAAACGGGTTTAAACTTTATTTCTCCCTTTGACTGATTTCAGTTTTAGAAGTATTTTTAACCCCGGGATTTCTTCTCCATGGAGTTACAGCCCCTCCCCTTGATTTGGAGGGAAAGGTCTTTGTAAACTTAGAAAGCTATCGCCAAGAGTTAACTGCCCCCCACGTGGCGTTGTGGTGGAAAGAAGGAGAGAGTGTCTGTGAAGCTCCTGGAACACCCACCTGCTTCCCTGTGTTATCACTTGTCTTCCAAAGACAACACGATGGGAGGGAACAGCAGGCAATCCGAAACGTGGGCGTCCCCTTCATTTCCTGGCATCACCTCTGAGCTGGAACGTTTGGCTCTTCTCTCTGGCAACGCTGAGAGGTAACCTTCACCATCCATGAGCCAGTCTTCCCCAGGCTCCTGGCCTGCAGGCAGCTGTTGTCCTCAGGCCCGGCTAAGAAATGGTTGTAGGGAAAATCAGCTAGAACCAGTTCTTCTCCCGCCGCAAAGGTGAAATAGCACCATGGGTGATGTTACAGGAGACCCATAATGCTCACCCACTACATCTGAAAAACAGTTAAAGGTGACATAATATGTGATTTTTTGAGTAAGCATGAGGGGACTAGAATTAACAGTACTGACCAAGGATTTGCATTCCTAGTAATTAGTTGCCCCAGTGGGAGCGGCTGCTTATCCCGCCCATTGGTGACTGGGAGGTCCTTCATCTTGTGAATTATCCCTTGAGACATCTATTCTTTGTAGCTTTGCATTGAGGAGGAATATGATTAAGGGACATAGCCAGAAGGAAAAATAAAGTTGTTTCTAGAATCAGCAAATCTCTCTTTTCACACTTAAGGAAAAACCAGCCAGGCTCAGATAGATTTGGTGTCTCTGGATGTTGCCGGGCAGCTGTGTCTGGGGAGGTCTCTCCTGGAGCACTGCGAGAAGCACTAGGAGAAACCTCAACCTGGACGGGGGAGGGTTCTTGGCTCTGAATCAGAAAGAATTCTTGAGCAGGTCAGAAGAGTGCAGGTAAAGAAGGAAGTCATCAGAGCGAGAGCAGCAGGGAATGGCAGCGAGCTGCCTTACAAGCAGCAGAGAACAGGAAAGTGCAGAGGGAAAGAGGGGAAGTTCTCAGCATGGGGCTGATCCCCATGCCAACTCCTGAAGCCAGGGTCACCTGGGGTCCTGTGTCCCTTGGATCTGCACGGCATGGGTGAGACAGGGACCGTGGGCTTAGATGGAGTAGGGTGAAGGCCTCAGGGAAAAGACCCCTACCAAAACTCCATGTTAAACAATTAAGCAAAGACAAAGTCACATTAAATCTCTAAAGTAAGAATATCAAACTAGGAACATAAGCATTCTTCAGTGAGATTAGTTAAAACTAAAAAGCCAAGAACCACTTGACCTAGAAGTTTGAATACTCTGCAGTTAAAGAAAAGTACCTCAGCATAGCCTATATTTTCACTGTATCAATTAGAACATACCATTGTAAGATTTACTTTAGCACCTGCTCAAAGGCCCAGCTTATTTAGGAAGAATTCTGTCTTAAAGCTAAGATTGCGTTTTAATCAAACGGACAGTGGCTCAGCCCACACTGGAGGCAAGGCAGACAGTCTTGATTAATAATATGCTTCCAGACAGAAGCTGATATCCTAGAAAAGAATTAAAGCAGTAAATTTCTTGTGTTAAGGTAACTTTGAAGAATAACCCACTGACAAGAAACTTAGTATCTCTTCAAAAATAATCATTTTGGGACCATCTGGCAGGTCTGCATCCCTGGCCGTTTGTCTCTCAAGTGCCTATAAATCCCCTAGACAACACATTGATGCCGGGGCTCTTGTTTGCAGAGTTGAAGAATGAGCCTAGCAAACACTCTAGGTAGGAGAGGCAGGGAGAGGCTTTTATTTAGAGAGAAAGTGAGAGGATGGAGCTTGCTCACGCCAGGAGGGGACAAGAAAGCCCGGGGTGGTGCATTGTCTACGGGATTTATGGGCGGTTGAGGATTTTTGGGAACTGATGAAGGGCTTAGGGGAGTGGACTTGTCAGAAGTGGTCTTAGGATGTTCGTCTTTGATGAGAATTAAGTCCCTTTTAGCGCACTAAAGTGAATCTTACACATGATTACAATTAGCATAATAATAACATGGGCTATGCTGAGATACTTTTCTTTATCTAGGGAATATTAACTGATCTAGACTTAGAGCTTAATGTTTAACACAGAGTTTTGGTAGGGGGTTTCCTTGCATGTAGTTACATTGCTCTGACTGTAAATATCCTGCCTTGCTTTTTCCAGAGGCCCTCACCCTACTCTGACTATACCCAAGGTTCCTCTCTCAGCACCACCCTGGCCTCTCTTGTCCCCTCCTGGTGCAAGCCAGGAGCTTTTTCCTCTTACTTTATCTCTAAGTAAAAGCCTCTCATTTGCTCTCCTACTTAGTGTTTGCAAAGTTTACTCTTCGACTCTGTGAACAAGAACCCTGGCATCCTGGGGACTGGCCCCAACCACCCCAGGATTTGGGGAGCCGCAGAGCACACGATGGAGTGAGATGATGTTCTGAGAACTTCCCAAAGAAAGGAGATTTTCAGGTAGGCTACTAGGAGCAGATCACACAGTTGAAGTTTTGTCTAGATCATCCAGGTGACGGAAACATGCAGGCCCAAGTGTGAGCTCTCAGTGTTGGGGGAGAGGTGTTGTGTATTTTCCTTAGTCTTGTCCCCACCATGATGAAGAATTGAAAGGCAGAGACACAGTAGTGAAGCAGAGTAAAAGTTTTATTTACAGTTACTTAGAGAAAAACTGCAGGCCACCTCAGAGAGAGAGGAGCACCCTGAAAGGTTGGGGATTCCCCCTTTGTGGGTAAAATTGTAATATTTCCAGAATGTCTCACCTGGCTTTAGCACATCTATATGTCAACAGACACTCAAGGGTGGAGAGAGTACGGCTTTAGGGCATTTGCATCATTCCTCAGGGGTGGAGAGAAGTTCTCCATAGCGATGGGTAATTACCTGGGCAACGGGAGGGCGTACCTGTACCTGAGAGGGGAGGAGA
Source organism: Manis pentadactyla (assembly GCF_030020395.1). Lineage (NCBI taxonomy): Eukaryota > Metazoa > Chordata > Mammalia > Pholidota > Manidae > Manis > Manis pentadactyla. Next base: position 64,417,122 of record NC_080035.1, on the reverse strand, counting down.
GGGCCGGTTTTGCTTCTCCTGGAGCAGGAAAGAGAGAAGGCCTAGGACTGCAGTTTGTAAGCAATAAACGGATTTTAAACTTTATTTCTTCCTTTGACCAATTTTGGTTTTTAGAGGTATTTTGCCCTAGGATTTCCTCTACCCGGACTTACACCCTTTTAAGGATTTTCAGGAAGGTGACAAAGGGCTAGGGGTGTGGACTTGTTAAGTGGTCTCAAGTATCTTTGATGACACACTAAGTTTCTTATCAGTCCTCTAGGTAATTCTGCAAAATTAGCTTAACACAAGAAATTTACTGCTCTGGTCCCCTCCCAGGATAGCAGCTTCCTGGTTTGGGAGCATATCAATCAAGACTGTCTGCCCTTCCTCCAAGGTGGGGAAAGTTATTTGTTTGTTGTTTGCTAAAGAGTATGTTAAGAATTTTTCTTCTTCCTGGGTTTTTTCAAAATGCAATTTTGGCTTTAAGGTGGGATCTCCCTGTCTTTATTATGCTGTTTATAGGTGGGCCTTTTAGCAGGCTAGAGTAAATCTTACAATGATCTAATTGACACAGTGAAGACATGGGCTGTGCTCAGATACTTTTCCTTATCTGGGGAATATTCAAATATTCAAGGCCAAGTTGCTCCTGACCTTTTGAGCTTTAACTAATTAACTCTGAGTCTTTACTGGCTTTTAACTGAATCCTTTCTAGGGGGCTCTACTGACCTCATCCTCTGTCCACCCCACTTATTTCTATTTTCCTGCCTAACATTAGCAGCCCCTTCCTACTTATTAGGAGTAAAGCAGAGACAGAGTGAAGACTTGGAAATAAAATGAAATAGCAAAGAGATAAACCGCAATAATCTGAGCAGTGAGAAAGCTTTGTTTTAAAGTACACACTTAAAGAAAGGAAAGTACAGGTCACTTCAGAGAGAAGATGCACTGGAAGTTTGGAGACGCCATCTTTTAAGGCTTTCAAGAATGGGGCAAAGGGCAGGGGGGAGGTTGTTGGGCGTAGGCTTGACTTGTGGTCTTCAGATGCTTACCTCTGGTGAGAGACACCATGTCTCCTCTCCTCTATTATCAGTCCTCCAGCTAATTTTGCTAAATAAACACAACTCAAGGGATTTATTTATCGTGTTCTCCAAGATAGTGGTTACCCTTAAAGAGCAGGTACCTATCAGTTAAGACTGCCTGCGCGGCCTTAAGATAGGCTGCTGGGTTATTGTCTGATTACCAGATAATATGTTAGGAATTTTACTTCTCAACTCTCCGCTTATTAAAGTGGAATCTTAGTCTTAAGACGGTGTCCCTCCTGTTCTTACCAGACTGTTTATACCTCAGCATTTTTCATCATAGGCAGGAAAAGTTAATCATGAAATAGCAGAGAGACAAACCGCAATAATCTGAGCAGTGAGAAAGCTTTGTTTGAAAGTACACACTTAGAGTGCTTGTCCTATGTCCCTGCCCCACCTCACAGGGGCTTATTTGAAATGCAGAAGCACAAAGGTACTTCAGTTTGCATACAGATTAAGTTATCTGAATGACGGCTATGACTCAGCATCTTTCTTAAAAACACAAATAAAATTATCAATTAAAATGTAGAGGCTGCTACTGACCTGTTCAGCTGTAGCAAAAAACACCTGTTTCCTTGATCCTCTGTCACTGCGTCAGCAGGAGGGGCGCCGCCTCAGCTCTAGGGGGGGGCTGCGGGTGGAAGTTGAACTTCACCCAGTGATTTCACTGCAACCTCTTCTCACGTGTCAGACAGGGCCCAGCAAGCAATCTTTATCAAAATCTCAGACAATTGAAGCCCTTACTGTATTGGTCACATTTGTGACCTGTGCTGGGTGTTCTTACTCACTTTCTCCTACATAAAATTCAAGGGCATATTCCTCCGTCCTCTCTCCCTGCTTTTACTAAAAGAAGCCACACTGAACTGAATCTGAGCTCATGGAATTCCCCTTACTGGTCCCTGTTCAAGAAGTTAACCTGAGAGGAAGTAAAACACCTGGCTTTGCCTGTGTGTACACACACGTGTGTATGTGTGCATATGTGTGTATACCCTTCTATGTTATATATCCACCCAACACCAATAAGTGAAAAAATAGGCTTCTCTTGATAGCTCTAATCTCAAAGACTTTAGAAGGCCCACATTTTCAGTAAAAACCTCGTATATAATCACAACATAAAGGAAAAAGTATTGGATATAGGAGTTCTAATGTTAGGCAGGAAAACAGATATGAGTGGGGTGGGAAGAGAAAAAGGCCAGGGAAGTCCACTAAAAAGACCCAGAGTTAATCAGTTAAAGCTCAGAAAGCAAGGAGCAACTTGGACTGGAATGTTTGAATATTCCCCAGATAAAGAAGAATACCTTAGTATAGCCCATGTCTTTATTGTGTTAATCATGCAGGCCCAGCTTATTTTTTTAACTTTACCTATATGCTGTTTTTTTCCTTCCGCCCTAATCAAGTAGTTTGTAACCTAGGCAACTAATTGAGCATGCAGGCCCTGATGTAAACAACATAGTAAAAGGCAGTAAGGATTCCATCTGAAAGACTTGTCTTTTAACACCCAGTAAGTTAAGAAGTAAGATTCTTCATTTACTCCTCCGCAAACAGACAATAACTCAGCCCACCTTGGGGGCTGGGCAGGTGATCTTGTCTGATATGCTCCCAGTCCAAGATGCTGGTAGGTATCCCAGGAAGAAATCAGAGCAGCCTTGTGTTAAGTCTATTTTAAATATTCAGGGACCACTTAATGAGCCTGCACCCCCAGCCCTTTGTTACATTCCTGAAAAATCCTTAAAAGGGGGAACCCCCAACCTTTCGGGGGCACTCCTCTCTCTGAGGTTGCCCACACTTTCTAAGTGTGTAATCTTTTAATCTTAAACTCTCTCCAACCTTTCAGGGCGCCTCTCCTTGCTGAGGTTGCCGGAGTCCAGCTCCAGCGAGTCCAGGGGTCCCTGAAGGATGAATGGTGTTGGCGCATGAGTGAGGACAGACACTAGCAAAGATGCTAAGCTGGCCTGTTTAGTGACAGAAACCTCAAGCAATATATAGATTGGTTACATGAAATGATCATAAAATCATCATAAGGCATGTGTCACTCAGTGATTCATGGCATAACCTACTTCTTGGAATGTTCCCCTATTTTCTCAACCAGGAAAGGTCATCATGTTTTCTTTTTCAAGATATTTCTGCTGCTCTCATACCTTTAGATTCTAATCTCAGGTTAAATTTCTACAAGGCACCACAATGTCTTCTGAACGTGTCTTAAAACTTGCTCACCTGGACTCTCACTCAGGCTCACTGTGGGGGCGTGTTTTTTCCGTAGTTTCCTGGAACCATTCACAGTAGAATGAGCAGCATTTACTGTATGGATCTTGACTGTAACAATGCGCACTGTAATTTCTATAGTAATTATCCATAAGGGGACTCTACCAAGATTTTTCCACCTGCTTTCCTGACCCACACCCCATGTTAGTCACCTCTTGTTTCTCCTGGGGGCCAAGCTGGCCAGGGAGATGTACCCCAAATGATGAACTTTCCTCTATTTCCCAACCCAGGGACAATAACCCACTGGCCCGAGGGGAATGTGCAAGGTCACAAGATGAGTTTCATGATAGCTTTACGACTCATAACGGTCCATTCTCTGGGGGCTTTCTCTGATTCACGAGGGCTGTTCGGATCTAGGGGAACAGTCAGATTAAGCAATAGGAGAGATTTCAGTAGCTTCCCCTCCGGAGGCCCCCTGTGCAGCATCCACCCACCGGCCTGCGGGGCTGTGCCACCAGGCAGGCGGAGTCGGTCGGCTCCTGGCATGAGGTGCCTGTACTTTTCCTCTCCTTAAGTAACTTTAAATAAAACTTTACTCTACTTCACTGCTGTGTCTCTGCCCTCCAATTCTTTTTCGCGGCGGGGACAAGGACCGAGGAAAATACACAGGGCTCCCCCAACACTAATAAGCAATAGCTTTGGAAATTGGGGAGGGGCACCTAAACTTTTTTGGCTGTAGAGTTTTCATCACCAAAACATGAAATTAGACTAAGTCACCTTTATTTTTTCTGTCACCTCTAGAAACATAAGTATTTGATCTTGTGAAAATTAATTAAGGGAAACCTCACTGGGATGGCATTGGGAGGCCAGCAGGAGAAGCTCTATGCCCACCCCTCCTCCTATCTCAGAGCCCATGGGAAGAGAGGGACACCACACTGTCTCAGCTACTCTCTCAGCCCGCAGGAAGAAGGTGGCTCCCCCTGCTGCCCTCTCCCCTGGACCCCTTCCTCTGTAACAGGTGCTCCTCTCTGTTCTCCAGACATGCCTCTGGTTCTGTGTAGTTTGCATGTCCCAGATTTCAATTCTTTGGTATTCCCGAATAAACCCGTTTTTCCTGGTAAAATACCTTACTTTTATGTTAAAGGTTAACTATCTAGTAATACATTTGCTTATATTTTATCTTTTATTGAGTTTGTGACCTTTAAAATACTGGTTAAAGTCCTCTAAGAGGAACAGTGCTTGGGGGCTGTCAATAATCCAGAATTTATATAGAGCAAATTTACCTCTACTATATCTTTTTTAAAAATTAATATTTGTCTCCAAAATAAAATTTGAGGAAGCCACTGGAAGGGTAGCCAGGTGGTGTCATCTGACTAGAACAGACGACCTCATCCCATGGACCTCCTCTGTACCTACGGCTGCTGCCTGTGTCACCTGAAGCCAACACTTCTGTTACTTTTAAGAAAGATGAGTTCCTTCATAGTCTTACTGAGGACCGTGACCGGGAACAGTGTGCTCCGATAAACTGCTCTAAAACCCGTTCCTTTGGCGACATCTTAAGTACTTCCTGTACGGCAGGGGATACGTGCAGAGAGGTCACATTTACCAGTGCGTCAAGCAGTGTGGCATGGGCACATCTAGTTATTTTCCCAGAGGATCCTGCTGTGCCCGTTCGGACTCTATGTGGCGTGAGGAGGAAAGGATGAGGACGCCATGAGGTGGATCACCTCCTCTTCCTTGGGGAACGGAGAGGGCGTGTGTTATTCCCAGCAAACTCCTGGCCAACCCCATTCCTGGGCTAGGTTGAAACTGTTATTAGGTTAGGTTTTAGGCCCTGGTTTGGTGACTTGGCCCAGCAGAAGCAACTCCGTCTTGGGCCTGTGTCCTTTCGACGCCTCTATGAACAAGTTGCTGCTTTTGATCACCATGTAAAGCTTTCCATGCAGTCCCGCGAGGCGTGTCCCCATTCACTCAATAAAGGGGGTTCAGGCCTGATGCTGATATGAACTTCCCTGTGCAGGTTACCATGTGAACCTGTTCTTAGTTTTCTGGGATAAATGACCAAGAGTCCATTTGCTAGGTCATAGTAGTTGCATCTTTACGTGTTTTGTTTTGCTTTAACAAAACCACCCAACTGTTTCCCAGAATGGCTGTCCGGGCTGGTCTACCGCCTCCCCACTCCTGGCGTCCTCTTACGTTGTTTTACTAGAGCAGGCAGGGTTTCAGCTGTACGTGTAGGACACCTCCATCTCCTACCAGAATGATTTTTCGAGACAGATTTTTTTGTCCCCATGCTCATTAGCTTCACAGGATGACTGAAACAAACTGCGACCAACCGGGCAGCCGAAAACAGATCTATTGTCTCTGTAGAGGCCAAGGGCAGGCTGCCCCCAAATGGGTGACTCTGGCAAATTGATTACTTTGAATTAAAACAACTGAAGGACCAGCCAGTGAAAGAGGGATCCTCTGGTCCTTCCTCTGTCCCCACTGAGACCAGGAAATCAGTCTCCCTGTACCCAGAGGGAAAGAGGCACCCTTATCAGAGACTGGGAATTCAGAGCTGAGAAGCCTGCATAAACAAACCTGGTCGCTTCTCTAATTCACTGCTCCAGTCCAAATGCTAGTTAGAATTCCTTACTAACCGTAGCTTCCCAACATAACTTTTGTCTTGTCAGTTCCTTACAGATTTACTGTCTCTGTTTAAATGCATATAAACCACCTGCCTTGGTTAATTCTTTGGGTCTCAATTTCATTGCTGAAAAATTTTATTTGTATTCTTTTCTCCCAGCATTCCATTTCATGCCACTTTGATTCTTAGACGGGCTGGAAGAACCTTGACGGGTAGGGGAAAATTCTCGGCCCCCACACCCCAGAATGCTTGTTACACCTGGATCCCCCTGCTGCCTGTGAAGCCGGCAGGAAACCCTTGCGTCCCTCCAGCTTCAGGCGGTGGTTGGTGGCCTCGGGGCCCTCGGCTCCCAGCTGGCTATCCCCGAGGGCCCTCACCAGCAGGCCCCCTGTGTCTGCTCCTCACAGGGCCCTGTTCGTAGAAGGACACCAGTCCCATTGGGCTGGCGTGCCGCCCACTCCAGAATGACCTCAGCTTAACTTCACTAATTACTTCACAAAGATGCCTTTTCCGAATGTCAGATCTGAGGTTGGGAGGTCAGCAAATCTTTTTGTTTAGGGTGGGGGACATAACACCCTGTTGCTGCTGAAGGAAACGAGACCCGGGCGCTAAAAAGTGGCAGAGCTGCAATCTGAGCATCCCACTGTGGATGACGTAGACCCATAACCTCTCTGGAGCTCGCCCATCTCAGGAAACAATAATGAATGTATTGCTGCACAAGGAAAAAAAGGTCTCAGGAGCTGTGCCAGGGGACTGTGTCCAGGGGCTTCTTTCTTTTCGGTCGGCTTCCTTTTGGCTGCAGGATCAGAACTTGCTCTGGGGCCCCTTTTGAGTCCGCGGTGGGCGCTAGGGAGACCGTCTGTTCTCCAAGCAGCCCTTTCCACGGTGTTCCAGCTGCTCTGGGAATAGCCTGGAAATCAACTGGTCAGGCAGAGACCTGGGCTGGAGAGGTGCTGTCGCCCGTGGGCTGCAGGTCTTGAAGACAGTGTGGATAGTGCTGCCTTAATACCAACACTCACAGGAGCAATAAGCACCAACCTGAGATGTTCGCAAACGGCTTCTGCTCCCTGTTCGTCGAGGGAGATGAACCCCATGCATCCACACAGAAAACTCTGACAAAACTTTCCCCTGGACGTCAGGCCCCTGACACCCACTAATTCCTCTAATTTTGGCTCATCTCTAGGCTTCCTAAACATCACTGCATATGTACTGAAGGTTTCCTTTGCTGGCCTTCCCATCACTGCCTAGAGCTCTTTGCAGACCCAGGAGTGGTCGTCACGTCTTGTACTACTGCTGCAGAGGTCTGAGCCATGTCTCCTGTCCCAGCCTGCCTGGCTCTGGATTTTCTAGGAACCGTTGCTTTCTCTAGCCTGTGAAGCCTCTCCCCACCATTAAAAGCTGCATTAACACGGGCCCAATTGGAACTCTTGAAAAATGTTTTGTTTTCCCCTAGTATTGGGCTTTCTTTCTTCAAAGCTTACTTTCAGTAAAATTTAGAAGCAGCAATCTGTTCGAGTAAGAAGGATGCGTTTGTCACTTAACCCAATGCAGAGCTGCACTCACTGGGTATTTATAACTTAGGGCCCTGGACTATGGGCCCAGCCTCTGCGAGACAGCAGGCAGCCTGATTCTGTGCCCTGTGCTTGGGTCCACTGAGCCCTGTTTCCAGAGATGAATCTCTCCTCCGAGAGCTCTTGGGATTGATGCAAGGAACAGTATTCTGTGCTATAGGACATTGTGGAGTCTAGTGAAGGGCTTAGAAGGGTGTGTTTGTCCTCAGGACAGTTCTGTCAACAGTCCAGGAGTGTCAGGCAGGCTGAGGTGGTCCCCAGGATCCCACCACCAGGTGTTTGACCTGTGGGATCCCCTCCCCTTGCATGTGAACGTGGCAGAGGGGATGGGAAGTCACTGCAAAGCTTACGGAACAAGGTTGTATCTTCGTGCCCTAGCGGACACTATTAACCCTCTCCCTCATTTTTGGTCTGTGAATAATGGCACCTTTTCTTTATTCTGTTTTATAATGATTTAGTGTTGATAACAGCATGCTATTGATTTTTTTTGCACTGTTGATATTATTCCCAACAGAACTACTATTACTTTGTAAATTATCTCAGATCATCTCTGTGTGAAATTAGATCACCTGCAGATAACCACAGCTTTGGATCTTCCTTTTTACTTTTTATAACTTTTACTTCTCTTCTTTTTTGTTGTACTGGGCAGGATGCCCAATTAGGTGATGACTCATAGCAGTTGTAATAAGTGGCCTTATCTTTGACTTCAATGGAAGTGCTTTTAAAGTTAAAACAAGAAGTTAATGTTTGCTTCTGGTAAGTACCTTTTTATCAGGATAAGGAAAGGCCCTTTCATTTCATGTTTGTTAGGATTTTTTAAAGAAAATCACAAATAATTATTGACTTCTATCAATTTTTCTGTATCTTGTAAAATTATATTTTTCTCCCTTTAATGTATTAATGCATGGATTACAATAAAATACATCTAGAATCTTATTATGGTCCTAGGCTAAACTATTTTGTTGTGAGGCATTAATATATTTATACACTGCTGCATTTCCTTTGCTAATATTTTATTTACAAATTTTACATCTATAGTCACAAGTGATATCAGTCAATAGTTTATATTTCTTGCATTGCTGTGGCTTGATTTTTATTAAACGTCAAACCAGCCTCACAAATTGATTTCCTCTATTTTTCTACTTTTTGATATATAGTCTTTGAATGAGGTCTTTCCAATGGCGAACCAGGTATCTTTTGATGTGAGCAGAACTTTGACTACTGATACAATTTCTTTAATTATTATTTGGTTATTTATAGTTTCCATTTTTCTTCAATTTTTAAAATTTTTATAAAAATCACACATTCATCTAAGTTTTTGAAATATTAACATTGTTAGTACTCTTATTTAAAATTATATCTGTAGCTATCCCACACTTCCATGGATACTGTATATTTGTCATTCTTCCTTTCTTCTCAGTCTTGTTAGAATTTCATCTATTAATAATCTTTTTAAAATAGTTTATTTCCTTCATCCTTTCTATTGTTTCTTTGTAGTTTCATTATTTTTCTATTTCCTTGTACTTTATCTAAATTGACTTTGTTGTTCTTTGTCAACTTTTAAAAATAAAGTCAAATTAGTTACTGTTAAGGTTTCTTCTTTTCTAATCATTGCTTTGAAGGGACAGATTTTCCTCCAAGTCGTCTGCTCCTCCAAGTCTCTATGGCTGCGGCAGGCCCAGGGCAGCAGGGTGGCTGTCAGGAATGCAGGCCCAGAGGTGGCCCCAAGCACACACCTTCTAACACCTTATCTGGGGCAAAGTGGGGGTGGAGCTGGGATCTCTGCCCCAGAGGTGCTTAAAAGAATCTTGGTGGAATCACTCAGTGAACTTCAGAATCTCTGCGGACTCCCAGGAAGTAGCCAAGTGATGAGGTAGTTAGCTCATCATTGTTACGGGAAGGATCCCTTGAAGAAGAGAGACGGTGGTTATCTCTTCTCCACACTTAAATCCCTCAAAGGATTTCTGCTGCGTTAGCCCCAGAAGGGCCCTCAGGCCGCTAGAGTGAGGATCTGCCCGTCAGGAAATCTGGACAATGGAGGGCCACCAGCAGGGGGCCCAGGAACCTGACCTGGGCGTCCCATACCTGGGGACGTTTGGGTCTTCCTGGCTCTTGGCATCGCTGCATTAGAATCCTGAGGATACGTTAGAATCACCTGGAGTGGCTTCTCAAAAATACTGCTACCTGTGCAAAATTTGAATAGTCATTTCATCAAAGATCTGCAGATAGTGAATAAGCACACAAAAAGATGCTCAACATCAGGAGCCTTTAGGGAAGTGCAAATCAAAACCAAAGTGAGGTACCATGATATACCTACTAGAATGTCTAAAATTTGAAAGCACAACATACAAATTTTGGCGAGTATGTGGAGAAATCAGAATGCTCACACACAGCTGGTGGGCATGTAAAGCAGGCAAACACTTTGGAAATCAGCTTGATATCTTCTTAAGAAGGTAAACATACTCCTACCACGTGATCCAGCCACTCAGTTTCTAGGTATTTACCCAAGAGAAATAAAAGCACATGTCCACGCTAAGACCTGTATGTGAATGGTCACGGCAGCTTCATCTGCAATAGCTGAAGACTGGAAATACCCAACAAGTGAGTGAATATGTAAACTGTGGTATATCCACACAATGGAGTATCACCTAGCAATAAAAAGAAACAAACTATTTATGCATACAACAACATGAAGAGCTTAGGCTGAGTGACTGCCAGACAAAAATGTATAATATCATATCATTCAACGTATATAAAATTTTGGAAAATGCAGAGTGATCTCGTGACAGGTTGTCAGGTTCTCTGGGGGCAGGGTGGGTGGGAGGGCCACCAGGAGGCTTCCTGGGGGTACACATGCTCACTACCTTGACTGTGGTGACGGCCCCACATGCGAACATATTTGTCGAGCTTCACCAACTGCACACTTTAAAAATGTACAGTTTGCTGTTGTCAATTATACCTCAACTAAGTTGTTAAAAAGAACTTCTGGCTGAGCCCCATGCCCAGACTCTGACTTTATTGGGCTGGCTGGCACACCAGGGTTGGAATTTTTAAGGAACTGCTCCTATAAAACAGCCAGGTGTGGTCACTATGACTTCTGGTAGGACAATGGAGTATAAGAGCACAGGCGAAGGTAGGCATTGGTTTTTAATATTTGTGGCTTAGAGAAAATAATATATTTAAGCCAACCCAATGGACATTATCTAGGAAAATAGTTGAATTTACCAAGTTGGGGTCAGACTGCATGAAATCACCATTTTTAGGTCATAAAACTCAAATGACACCAATTTCATATGGTTCGACCTATAGTTTTGATATTTTCACCCTCATCAAACAGTTTTTAAGGATTGTTGGATAAGAGCTGGACCAAGTACCCCTAAATCCCTCACCTCAGAATATCAGAACTGCAGTATGGCAGATTAAACAGACTTCACTAACACCCACCCCGTCTCTCCCTCCAAAGCCAGTAAATACTCTGAATGGGCTGCAGGGAAATATAATTCCAATTAAAGTTTAGCACAAAGAATTTTACACTTTTCAATTGGTCCTTCCCATAAATTTCCATCCCATTTTTCCACATTCAAATTTAAGATTCAGATCCAGTTTTCTTTTTCCAAAAGTTATGTTATTCACTGTTAGAAAATGTGAAAAATGCAGAAAAACACAAATCAGACACTAAAAATTATGCATTACCCCACTATACTGATTGCCCACTTTCTCTTAGGATTCAGCCCAGTGGTTCATACTTCCTGGAAATTAACTTCGGGTTATAAACAGTTCTTCATGACTTCCCTACATTATTTAAGACACACGTTAATTTTCACTCAAGTAGCTTGAAGTATGAATCAGTTAATTACCATAATCATCAAAACTGGATTTCTTAGTTGTGTTTGTCCAACAGCACAATAAAAGTAACTGCTCATTAAAAGAATGAAAAGCGACTCGTGCACGGATCGGAGCAGCTCACCTTGCAGGCTCTGAGACAGGGATCTCAGTTAGTGCCTGGGAAGGTTTCTGGTTCTGTTCTGCCATACACAAAACAGTTACCAGTGATGAGTTAGAGCCTGAGAAACAGAGAATCAAGCCAAGGAAGGAAGGAAGGAAGGAGAGGGGTGAATAGGGCCCAGGGATGGCCCACAAATCTGGTAAGCTGATTTCTGAAAATATTTCAGGGCCACGTGGTGGGCAAGTCACTGACCATAAAGCTGGAGTTTTGGTGGCACGGCGCCTTTCCGATCCTGGCGACAGCCGACAGCAAGGTGCTCGGGGGCTCTTGCTGGCCCTGGTGGGTTATCTCTGGGAGGAGGCGGCTGTCTTCAGATTCCCATCTGTTCGTATTGCAGCCAAAAACTATAGAAGCATTTGGGAAATGAAAACACATTTGTCCCTCTTGGGTGGTGTAAAAGAAGTATCATCTTAGTCTGCTCAGCGGCTAGAAGAGGACACCACAGACTGGATGCTTCTAAGTGGACATCCGTTTCTCACAGTTCTGGCGCTGGATAGCCAAGATCAAGATGCCGGCAGATTCTGTGTTTGGTGGGGGCTTCTTCCTCATTGCCAGCCATCTTCTCCCTGTGCTGTTCCGGGCAGAAGGGGCGAGGGATGCCCTGGGGCCTCTTTCGTGAGGGCCCTGATGCCATCCACAGGGGTTCCACCTCCTGACGCATCTCAACGCCCCACCCCGTAATACCACCATGTCTGGGGCTGGGATTTCAACAAATTGAATTTGTGGGGGGGGGTCACAAACATTCAGACCACAGCGAGCATCTATCTTTAATCCTTGGAAATGAAAGCTCGATTACATGGTGAAATGCAGGGATCTTTGCCTGTCTTCTGCTGGGAAACCCTGAGACTGGCCTTCCTGGAGGTTTAGTGATCTTAGGAGCCTTGAGCAAGGCTCAGCTCTGTGTGTGATTCAGCCCTGAAGGGAGACTCTCCTGGTCACACTCTCGGCTAGGTCTCTACGGGTTACAGAGGGACCCAGCGGCCCCACAGTGCCCGTAGGAATATTATTTTAAATGAAGATATTTGAGAGACAGCTGGTGCAGAAAGACTTTGGGGAGCGTCCTTCATCAGACCCAAAGCAGAGCCCTCCACGGTGACACAGCCATAAGCCCCCGCTGCCTGGAGCGTCACCCCCAGGCAGAAGGGAGACTGACCGCTCACACAGGATGAGAAACTGCAAACAAACGTCATCACAACAGCCACACTCCCCATTTGTTCCCCTGAAAGTGCCTCTGTCCTGCCTAGAATCCCCTTCTGCACCTCCCTTCCTCTAGTAGGTTGGTATGTAAACCCCTAGCTGTTCAGGGCCTCTTCATTCAAATGCACTAGTGTGTGTACATAAAACTTGCTTTCTTTTCTCCTGTTATCTGTCTCTTCTGTTAATTTTCAGGCCCCCAGGCACTGAATCTGAGTTGGGAGGGGGAAAATTTTTCCTCCTAGTGGTCCAAGTTGCAAGGGGGGCATTCTGGGTTTGGCAACATGCCCCATGTTGCAACCTGAAGGCAGCTGTCTGCTGCCCCATCTCTGCCCACGTGTGGGACATGTTCTGATGTGTCATCCCTGTAAGGTCCCTTAACCTCATGGTGATGAAATTTGAGAAATTCACCAGAACTAGGAAGTCCTGAGATTAGACTAAGTGGTTGCTTAAGGGCTCCAGTTACAGCAGAGGCTTAAAATCCTGAGATGAGCACCATGACCTTTGTGCAGCAGCCTTACATTCATTGTTTTTATTTACTGTCAGATCTGCAGAAATTCTGGGGTCTTGAAGAAGGCCTGTTTTTACAAGTCTTCTCTTGGCAGGGTTTAGGTTTGATTCCAGTGGGTCCCAAGTTCTGTTACAAGGAAATCTAGATAACTTTACATGTAACAGACCCTTCAGTGCTTACAGGATACTTAGCAAATGTATGGCGAGTTTATTTAAAAAGCAACCCCACTTGATCAAGGTGGATCCCTGGGGAGGCAAAGGGACCTTCCAGATTTCCAAAGCCACAGATGCACCGAAAGACTTAAGTGACCATTAGATTAGTCACCAGAGACGTGGGTGGGAGCAGTTTCAGAGTGCATGTGGGCAGCAGGCTGCCTGGAGGAAGCGGCATGATGTGTGTTCATGAGCACTGTGCAGACTGGAAGAGAAATGCCAGGTGCCCAGGGAGGAAAGCATCCTGTTCATAAACCTGCACACTGTCCTGAAAATCTGTGCTGAGAGTCCGTGAGGAATAAGAACACAAGAAATGTACAAGATAAGAGGTGGAATATTTCAAAGTGGGCATATCCATGAAAGACCGGGAAAAGGAATGCTTTCATGGAGAATTAAAAAACAAGAGACAGTCAGATGCAATCAGATTCCTCATCCAGGGGTGGCAATGTGGACAAGCAGCGAGACTGCAGAGGTCAAGAATGGATAGATTCGCACAACTGAGAAAGGACGTCACATACAGTGAAAGACGTTCCAAACCTGCTCAGTTACCGGAAAAGTCACAAGCCAAGCATTTCAAGTTCCCTGATCTGTGCAGGGAAAGTTCACACTGTTTGGCAAGAGGAAGCTGAGCTGTTAAAAGGAAAGCCCAGCCCTACATGTTAGACTCCAGGGAGGGTAGAGGAGGGACGGCCGGTGTTTTGGGGGAGGGGAGAGAGCCACACAGCCTTCTTATCAGACTGCTTACGTGTCTTTCAAATGATTTTTCCACTGTACAAATGCAGAGGATTGATCCCCAAAGCCTCCACAACGTGTGGGGAATGGCCCTTCTCTTCCGCTGTTTGAAGACCCAGACACTGGTTGTCAGGATGTGGCCAGGCCAGGACTTCTGGAAGCACCTTCCTGAGGTCTCTGGGGGAAAGAAGTGGTGTGAGTGAAATTGTAATATTTCCAGAATATCTCACCTGGCTTTAATGCATATGCACATCAGTAGTTGCTCCTCAGGGGTGGACAGACAGACGTTCATCTCCATATCAATGAGTAATTACCTGGACAACCAAGGGCTTATCTGAACCTGAGGGGTTGGAGGGTGGTCTTGCTTGCTTCTGCTGGAGCAGAAAGAGATGGCCCGGACTGCAGTTTGTAAGCAATAAACGGGTTTTACACTTTATTTCTCCCTTTGACTGATTTCGGTTTTAGAGGTATTTTGTCCTGGGATTTCCTCTCCCTGGAGGTACAGGCGGCAACATGGACAGAATGGCGCAAACGTCCTTGGAGCTGTGCGTGTTCCCATCCTTACGCTGCAGGTAAGCTAGAAATGTGAGGCGGAGGGGACACAGTGGCTGGGCTGGTTTGCTGAGCAAACACTGGCCTACTTTTGAACAAAGGTTTCTGGCCGAGTGACCCATGAAGCTCCCAGCCTGGTGACCAGAGACCAAGATTGCTGGCGAGATTAGCCTAGGGGTTCACTGAGAGCAAGGGCCCCAAAACTGAGCTGCTGAGACTCACCTGGAAGCCTGTGAAAGCCAGAGGGCTGGGGCCCACCTGGAGTTTCTGCCTCAGCAGGTGTGGGCTGGGGTCAGAGAATGAGCGTGTCTGGGGCTCCCCGTGAAGCACAGGCCTAGCCTGAGGAACACCATCCTTAAAACCAGGCTCTACGGCCAGAAAGGGCTGGCTCTGCGGGCACTGAGGACCTCACGTTCCAGACTAGGAGCGCCCAGGTGAGGCCAAGGCTTTAGGAAGCCAAGGGGCTTCTCCACCACGGGTGGGAGACCGAGGCACGGAGGGAGGCCGGGGTGGCTCTGGGCTCACGACCCACACCACCATCCAGGAGACAGCGCTGAGATCTGCCAGACGAGGCCCGCCTGCCGCAGGCTGACTCCCACACTTGCTTCTTTGTCCTTCAAAGGCCACAGGGCCTCCTTCTAACAGCAGCACCCAGTGACACCCAACAGAGCCAGGCCTTCCTGACCTTGGCCCTCCAGAACTATGAGAAACAACCCAGTCTGTGGTCATCGCCATAGCACCCAAGCCAACTAGTACACCAGGGAGCACGGGTCAGCGTCCTTGTCCCAAGGAACTTGGGGACGAGTTTGGGGGAAAGACAAAGACCCACATCCACTGCGAGACAGCGGAGGGTGACTCAGAGATGCCCGGGGATGGAACAGGTGGCCCACAGTTGGGGTCTACTTCTGGAGTCACTCAGGTCTGGATCAAGCCAGCTAGGAACGCGCGACCTGGAGGGTCCCGTGGAGGAGGATGCAGCAGCGCCGATCCTGGACCCGTCAGGCAATCCACGGGCAAGAACGACCCTGAGAGTCCCCCATGCGTGTGCGCCCGAGGGCTGGTGATAGTGCGTGGTGGGAAGGCAGGTTCCATGACCCCTCCTCCTATACTAGACGGCACCACAGACCTTACATTTCAGAAGACACAGTTTATCAGAAATCTCCCATTTTGGGGGACTTTGTATCGATTTTGTTTTCACTTCTATACAATTCCATTAACTTGGCTTTGAAGTCTTAGGATAACTCTTATGAGAAACAGAAAATGAGTTGATGGAAGGCCTCAGTGTTGGAGCAAATGAAAATCTGAAATCTAAGAAGAAATGGTCCTGGCAGATAGCAGCCTGTATTGCAGTTGTTACATCATTATAACTTCGGGAATTTTGTTTTACCTTTTTTAGGCAGGGACAGGAGTTTCCAATTGCTCTCAACTAGGCTAACCCCTCCGTCACTGTATGTTATGTTTCCGCCTAACAGTCTTTCTGGAAGTTCAGTACCTCCACCAGCCCTGCAAGGGGTCCCAGAGGCACTGACCCCGGGTGGGTCTTGGAATGTGGGCAGGTGGGCCGAGAAACCGTCCCCCAACCCCCACCCCGGCACTGCCCACAGGTGCTGCCCCCTGCGTCCTGGAATGTAGGCCTTCCCGCAGGTGCAGCCCTGGGAACTCAGCCAGGAATCCAGCCCTGGGATCGTCCACTCGACTGGCGGAAAGGGAAGAGGTTGAAGGGAGAAGAGCAGAGATTCCGGGGTAGAGGGGCGGGGTGGCAGCGTGGAAACTGAAAAGTAAAATGGACTCAATACCCACTATTTCCACCCAAGTGGGGGTAAGGCTGTCCTCCCCAAGGGCCTGGTTCACCTACCGAGTGAGGTGGTGCGGGCCGAGGGACGCTGGTCCAACTGGGGGGGCCTGCAGAGGAGGAACAGGGAACAAACATGGGCTGTGCAGAGGGTCCCGCGCCCACCACAACACTCGGGGGCACGGCAGTAGCCGGGCGAACCAAGGGGCAAGACAATGAGGGAACTGGCCAGAGTCGCTCAGCTAAAAAGCGGCCAATCTGGATTTCAAGACCCTTCTTTTCACGCTCTTTCCTTTCACTCAGCCGAGACCAGGCCTTTCGTGAGAAATTTAGGGGGTCACATGGATACTGAAATGGCCAGAAACTATGCAGAAAAAGTTGATAGATTTGGTAGACTTGGTCACATACAAAATATGCTAAATATTTTATAACTTGCTAGTTAAAATCACCAAGACCGACATAGTTATATAAACAAATATTTTATCAGCTTGTATATATATTATATATCATAGAAATTTATATGTTACGATTTGCAGGTTTTGTATTTATACATGTTTGAAATTTATTTATGTATGATACACATATGACCCCCGATTTATTTTGAAGAACGTGAAACCTATAGGAGCACCCTAATTTAAAAATGAGCACAGGTTACAAATAGGCAATTAATGAAAGCAAAACTGCGAATGACCCATCTTAAGGAAAGTTTGATCTTACTGATGATCAGAGATGCAAATAGAAATGAGATAAATTTCCACCCACTATCTTAGCAAGGCTTAAAATTCACCACCCAAGGTCGGGAGGACGTCGGGCTGGCGAGGTAAATGTCTAGCACACACTGTCATTCCCTGTAGAAGTGCCTCCGCCCACTGCGCCCCAGTGAGATTACCAACTAGACTTGGGATGTCATTTGCTACCCAGGAGAAGAGAACACTGCAATTCAGTATGGATGGAAGGATAAAATAAAACAGTAACATTTTTGGTGTGGAGGCATTTTAAACAGCATCAACTGACTTTTTTAAGTGTGGGAGACAGAAATGGCTGGTTGCCCCCTCCTCTTTCCAGAATTAGAGAATTTTCATCTGGACCCTTGATGACTCAGATTAAAGACTGCATTTCCCAGCCTTCCCTGCAGTTAGACATGGTCATGAGACTAACTTTTGGCCTTAGGATGTAGGCAGAAGAGTCCTGTCACCACTTGGCCCTCTGGGTGCCCTTCCGCGCTTCGATTGTGTGGAGCATTGATGTGATGGCTGGAGCTCCACCTGGGCCCAGGAGGTTGAGAGTCACCTCTCGGCAGAGGGAACTGTGGGCTGGAGCAAGTCTGGAGGGTTTTGTAGAACAGACTGCTGGGCCAGCCTCGGATGGTCTACCTCAGAACTTATTTGTGAGAGAAATAAATGTCTATTTTGTTTAAACTCCAGTTATTTGGGGCTTCCCGTACCCCTCAGTGAGGACCT
The DNA here is from genome assembly GCF_030020395.1 of Manis pentadactyla. NCBI lineage: Eukaryota > Metazoa > Chordata > Mammalia > Pholidota > Manidae > Manis > Manis pentadactyla. Next base: position 64,399,206 of record NC_080035.1, on the reverse strand, counting down.
GACGCTGACACTGTATATATCCTGACCCAGCAATTCCACCAGTAGATTAGAGAAATGGCTGGACAAGTGGGGCGATGTCCCTTTACATTACAGGCTCTGAGAGCGCAGCCCGCCCCATCCATCCTCATGAGGGGGAGCCTCTTACCCAGTGGTGGGCCGTTTAGAGGACACCTCATACACAAGTCCTGTTTGTTCCTGAAAGATGTGGGTCTTGTAGATGTGAACTACAGGGAAGGAAACCAGTATTTTATGGATGTAAATATTGAGGTCATTGCCCAGACGGCACGGTACAGGGTAGACTTCAATTGAGACCCATCCTCTGTGTCACAAGAGCTATGTGACCTTGAGAAAGCTCCTCACACTCAGCCATGGTTTCCCTTATCAGGAGCCTGCTGTCAGGGCTGCTGTGAACACAGGAGATTGCGTATGTAATGAACCTGGTACATAGGTGACTAATAAATAGCAGTTATTCTTTTTACGTGGGACAAATAGGAGAATTCCACATTTATAAATATCTTGTAAGGAATGTTTCAAAATAACTAGTGAGTAATGTCCACCTCTACTGGTGGACATTTTAAGTACGCCAGTATTATTCTGGAGCAGTGGTTTTCAACTGGAGGCAGTTATGTTCTCCAGGGGACATTGGGCAATGTCTGGAGACTTCTATTGGCTGTCACAACAAGGCGGTCCCTTCTATCTAGTAGGTAGAGGCCAGGGGAACTGCTAAACACTCACAGGCCCTGGGCACCACCGCGAGTTAGGGGGTCAGAATGTCAGTGGCGCTGGGCTGAAAGGCCTGCCCCAGGACGACGGCTGTCCCAGGGACGCACATGGAACTGGTCCTGCTTCCTCTCTCTGTCCCTCCCTCCCTCCCTCTCTTCCTTCCTCCTGGCTCTTTTTATTCCACACCCAGTCCACACCAAATCCTGTAGGTTCCACCTTAGAAATATATCCAGAATTTAAACAGCTCTGAACACCCCTCTGTCATCACGCTGACCCAAGCCACCATGGCCTCTCCCCACAGCCCTGGCCTCTGCACGGCCATCTCAACAGCAGGCAGGTGGCCTTGTTTAGGACAGACCGTGTCTCTGCTGGGCTCAGAGTCCTCGAGCACCCTTCCATCTCATTCAGAGCACCAGCCACAGTCCTCACGTTGACCCGCCGGCCCTAATGGCCTTCTCTTTCTTCCTCATGGACCTGATGTCCAGCCCTCTCTCTCCAGCTCCCTGTCCCGGCCGCTCTGACCTGCCTCCCTGCAGTCCACCGAGCCCACTGGGAAAGCCTCGGCCCTGGCTCCCTTGATCCTTCTGCCTGAGGGAAACCGCGAGGCTGCTCCTGACCTCATTCCAGTGCTCATGGAGGTCTCACCTTTGCACATGTCCTGTTTGAAATGGGACCCCTGCACCCCCCTCAGACCTCATTCTGTCTCCTCCCCACTCTTTCTACTCCGTGTAATATTTATCCACTCTGGGACACTTGATGTTTTTGTTTTTTTTTTGCTGGCCCTCTCTCTCCCTGCTCTGTCCCTAGTTCATGCCGGGTGCTTAGGGCTTTAATTCTTAACTGCTGAATGATACACGATGGGCAGCATTGTTTTGTTTGCTTTTGTTTTTCTTTGTTTAAGAAAGGAGCAACGGTGTTTAAAAACGTAGAATTGTTTTGTATAGCAAAGTGCCTAGACGCTCTCCGAGCCGCTCTGCAAAATCCAACAGAAGCAACCACATTTCCTGATTTCATTACAGGCAGTCCGGACCTGCTCCGCCTACACCTCTTTAAAAAAAGTGAACTATGTAGTGTCTTGGCCTCGGGCACATCTCATCTAGCAGCTGGAGAGAGGGTTACCCTGCTGGGCCAGTGGCAGAATAAACACGGGGTCTGGCCTGTAAGTAGCTAATTTCAACAGACTCTTAGCCCTGTGCCTACCTCCTTCAGTATTACTTCCTGTGTATGAATAAGGCCTTTGACAGCCTTAAGGCAATTTTTAGGAGTGGTTGAAATCTGGTATGCAGACATTCTCCTGGTTAAATTTAGTTTCTCAAAGTGCTGGAAAATTTTAATTTTTTAACAAATGTGCTGAGTGAATTCTACCAGGCGCTGGTCTAAGTGCTGGGGAAACCTCTCCCCACCACAAACCCTGCCTGTATGTGAAGTGGAGAAACAGTCGGTTAACCAAACTATTCAAACAGGCGTGGATTAAGCAGGACGAGTTCCAGCTCTAAGCGCCTGGGAGACCCTGGGAAGGAAACATAGAGACCCCGCCTTCATGGGCTCATATTCCTTCCGTTGCTGAATGATGGATTGAGCTGACTAAGGGGTAGTCTAATTTTGGGGGTACTGATCTAATTTAAAACATCCTTCCTAACGCTAGAGAATTTTTCAATTACTAGAGGAGATAACAAAATAATGGTGAATGAAATGAGCCAGTTAGTAATCACCAGGGGTAACTGCTTGGAAGGCCTGGGAGGGTGGTGGAAAATGCAGAGGCGCTCATAAGGTGCTGCCGGAGGCCGGCCTGGAGGAGGTGCCTAGGCCGGCAGACGGTCCGCGTGGGCTTTGCCGGAGAGGCGCCAGTGGGGGGGGAGATGTGTGCGCAGGCCACGGGGCCTCTCACCAGGAGGGTGGCAACTCCAACCTTTCCCGACTCGAGGCTTTCTTGAGCAGCTACCGTGTGCGAGACGCTCTTGCCAGATTCGGTGGTGGGCGGGACAGGGGCGGTCCCCAGGCGCAGGCCCACGTGTGGATGAGCGAAGACGATGTCCTCTGTAGTGGCGAGAAAATAAGAGCAGGATCGGCCCTAGGGGCGAGAGGGGGGGAGAGCGACTGAGAAAGGGTGGCGATGGGCGCTCGCACTGGCGCGCGGGGTGGGCTTGGAGGGCAGGAAGCGGGGGCAGGGAAGGCAGGTCTCTGGGCAGGCCAGCGCGTTTCCGAAGGCCCGTGGGAGGGGACCCCCGCGCGGGTGGGGAGACGAGGCCCTGCGCGCCCGCCGCTAGGCCAGCAACCGCCCGACCCCCTTCCTGGGAGCCGCCAGCAACCGGCCCTCGGCAGACCGCCCTCCAGCCTCCGGCTGGAGCCCCGAACTCCGCACCAACCTGGTCTCTAAAACGGACACCAAACCCCACACGCCGCATCCTTTAGAAGCATTTCAAAGTTTACTCCTGAATGACAGGTTTTGCTAGTAGTCACCGCCGCTGCCGAAGGCACATGAACGCTCCAGGTTCAGGGGCGATGGGAGAGGCCCCCCTGCGCCCCGCGTTCCCCGCGACCGCGTCCCGATGCCCTTAAGGTGCGTCTGCGACACCGACCTGACCAGCGGCCGCGTTTGTACCCCTGCAGATAGGGGGTCGCCGCCGCTGGGATCCGGCGCTCGCCCGGGACGGCTCGGCCCCAAGGTCACCAAGTGTCGCCCGCCTCCGGAGTTTCTCGGCGCCCGCGACCTCGTGCTGGGGCCGGGGGCCGGGGCGCGGTCCAGGTGGGGGCAGGGGACCACGGGCGCGGGCGGGGGGCCAGCTCTTCGGGCTTTCAGTCCCCGTCCTGCAGCTGCGGGACGCAGGCGCCGAGCGGCCGGGCACCTTGTCAGCTTCTCCGCGGAGACCCGCGGCTCCGTGGAGAGGGCGCCCGGCCCGGCGGAAGGGCCAGGTCCCGGGGGGCGGGGCGGGGCGGGGTCAGGGGGTTGGGCCGGGCCGGGGCGGGGCCGGGGCGCCCGGGCGCCCCTGACGGGCACAGACCGCTTCGGTCCGGACGCTGGAGGGGGGGCTCCTCTCTGGGCTCCTGGCTCCCGTCCCGGGCCCGACACGCGCTTCCTCTTCCGCGCTCCGGGGCGTCGGGACGGGAAGGTCTCCGCGGCTCCCCGCGAGTCCCGGGACCGAGTGGGCCCTGGCGGCGGCGGCCGTCAGCCCCAGCTGCGCCCAGGGCGTGCAGGTCGGACTCGCGCGCGGAGCGGCAGCGGGACCTCCAGTGGGAAGATGAAGAAGCCCGACGGGAAGATCGTGGTTTTAGGGGACATGAACGTGGGCAAGACGTCGCTGCTGCAGAGGTACATGGAGCGGCGCTTCCCGGACACGGTCAGCACGGTGGGCGGCGCCTTCTATCTGAAGCAGTGGCGCTCCTTCAACATCTCCATCTGGGACACCGCAGGTGAGGGCAGGCGCCGCCCTGGCCCGCACCGTCCCGGGGCTCCGCGGGGGCGGGGGTGGGCGGGCGCCCCTCGGGGCCAGTTCTCCCGGGGCAGGGGTCTTCCAGGGTCCTCCGGGGCCGTGTACTCCAGCGCACGGTGCCGCCGGAGGAGGGCCCCCAGTGCAGCGGTCCCCTGGGGCTTGGTTCCACCAGGGCGGGCATCCTGCCCAGCCACCACCCTTGTTCGGCAGGGACCCCAACTGTCGGATCAGCCCTCGGGTCACAGTGTGCTGCCATCCTCGGTCCCTCTCTGTCCCCCTGTTCTTTCCTGGCTGGGAGAGCGTTCTGCCACTCCATGGGTCTTGGCAACAGTGCAGGTGATGTTTGAAAAGCACTCCCGGCTCCTCAGAGAGATTCCGCTGGGGACTTGAGAGCCCCATGGCAGCGTCCGGCCCCGGAGCCCCGCGGCCGGCGCTGACTCTGCTAACAGGGACCGTGCACACGGAAGTACTCGCCAGCATGAGCTCTTCTGACGCCGACAGCACCCTTCGGGTGTGAGCAGAACCCGGGTAGTCGCCCTTCCTTCTGAGGGGGAGCCGAGGCCCAGAGCCTTCCCTGCAGGTTCAGTCAGGAGACCAGGAAGCAGCGCTCATGTCTCTCCTTTCAGCTCTGGGCCTGTCATTTGTCATCTGCTTGGTCTCAGCTCCTATGTTATGAGGGTTTGAAGTGATTTTCTATAGAAGCATTTAAAGGTAGGTAATGAATTATTTTTAGTGTGTGTAATATTTGTGATTTTTCAAAAGTACAACTTACAAGAGGATCTTGATTCAAACTTTTCTTTTGTTAACTCTGTAAAATTACATTGGAGGTGATAGTGATCCCGTAGAATACATTTTCTTCTTCATGGAAAGGAATGATACCTTAAGTATCCTAAGAAACTATAAGTAGTGGGGCACGTATAGCATGACGGCACATGAGGTCTGACTTTCTTTATGTCGGCACACGTCTGCCTGATTTGTCCAAGGCTGGCCCTCTTGCTTCTTTGATTGACTTGCTGGACTTCACTGCTCCCCTTCATTTACAGGAAGATAATGCAGGATTGGCTTTGGGGGGCCCAAACTGAGAGCCCTGTATTGGCCGCCGTTAGGAGCTGACCTTCACCATGTGGTGTGGCGTTTCTGGAAGAGGAGGTGTCTGGCACTGAGGGTATGAAGCGGCATTGTAGTGTTGACTGGCCACTTTCCTCTGCCGTGACAAGGACACACAGTGCTGCCGGAATCGCCATCCCCAGAGGGTTCTGTAGTGTGGCTGCCAGGATGTCCTAGGTGCCTCGTCAGCCTCCTGGGGGCAGCAGCTCCTGTCCTGGCTGCCACCTTCCTGCTCATGGAGCCCCTGGTGTGAGCTCAGGGGGAGGCCGGGCCCCACGTCCACCTTGCTGACCTCCTGTACACACATACACAGGTGACTGAGGCCAGGAGTCAGCAGTGACACGGGCCTCCTCTGTGCCTGGCTCCCCAGGGACCTGGGGTTGTGGGTGATTTGGAGGGAAAAGACAGGTATGAATTTTTTGTAATCTTTGTTGGAAATTGAGAAGCTTGACTTAGGTGACACCAGTTTTTCCCTCCTTTGTCATGCTCTTAAAATTTCTTGCCCCTCCCCATTATGTTTTAAGTTGTGTTCATTTTAGTTTCCATAACCGAGGCAGAAGGATGGGGACCAGCTACAGGATGGTTGCTTTTAATGCTGTTCCTGGTCAGAGAGTGGGCGACGCGGCGTCAGGGCTTTTAGCACTTACCATGGGAGGAACGGTCTGTTCCCGTTTTACATGTTCTTTCCAACCACAATTCAGCTCCTGGAAAGCGGCTGGGCCAGTGGCTGGAAGCTGGAGGGGGAATTGCTAGGCTGGTTAAGTAGGTTGTTACTCAGGCGACACAGATTCCTCCAGGGGAGGGATGACTGCCTATTAGGGGTGGGGTGGCGGCTCAACCTGGGTCTGCCCAGGGGCAGTGCGTCTCCTCCTGGGTGCCCTCTTGCTCCGACCTCTGCCCAGTGAGGCAGATGGATGGGGGCAGTCACCATTCATCGTTCAGTGAGGCCCGGAAGCAGAAGGTCGCCCAGACATGAGGCAGAGCCCCGGAAGGCCTGGCTGCCCACCGCCCCCCTCTGCCCTGCTTTGGTGGGTCTGAACTGCGCCAGCACATGTGAGACAGGCCTCGCCTGCCACCAGATTGGTGTCTCAGCCCCGTGGGTGGGAAAGGCAGACGGGGCAGGAAGTGGGCGCTCTTTACATGTGACCATTGTGTAGAAGAAAATACCACTAGGCGATGAGAAAGTGACTGGTATGCCCAGTAAACCCCACCACCAGGGCACTGGGAGGCTGGGCACCCCTACTTTACTCCTTATCCCTCAAGGCTGTGGCCACTTGACGGGGGTGGCCATGGAATGCATGTTTGCATCCCAGTGCCTGTGACATGAAGCCCGTTTTCTGACCGTACCTCCCCTTGCGTCAGCTCCTGGTAACCCGTACCCCTCCCGCTCCAGGCTACGTAGTCCTCCTGCCACATTAGGAACTCCGTAAGGCACCCACGTCCCTTCCTGGGTCCTGGCTTCTTTGGAGCCCTCTCCAGCCGAGGGGATGACCCCGGATTTCTGCTGGCAGTCTGCTCAAGGCCATCAGGCGCTTTCCGTGTGAGTCCCACGTTCTCACAGCCTCTGGGGCTCAGCCCACCTTAGGGCAGCACCACCTTCCCAGACCCAAAGCTGTTCCAGTTTCTTGCTGCTGTGAGAAATTACCGCTAACTCAGTCGCTTAAAAACTGCAGGTCAGAAGTCCTAAGTAGGTCTCAGGGCATGAAGCTCAGGGGTCAGCAGGATTGCATTCCTTTCCGGAGGCTCCAGGGAGAAGTGACCCTCTCCCTCTCTGGCTTCGGGGACGCCCTCAGCCGTGACCTCTTCATCTCCCTCTTCTAAACCAGCCAGACTGGCTGAGTCTTTTTCTCTGACACCTGCCTTTCATGCCCTCTCCCACATTTTCCTGTGACTACTCTGGGCTCAGCTAATGTGTTTCTGCAGGTTAATAACATTTTAAGGTCAGCTGGTTAGCCATCTTAATTTGCCCGCAATTTCAATTCCCCTTGCCACATGACTTCACCCATTCACAGGCTGCAGGCATTAGGACTTCTGCTTGACCCCATGTGTGACTCTGTGGCTGTCACTCTGCCCACCTCATAGTCCTCATCTATAAAATGGGGGGACAATTGAACCACCCACCTAAAGCATTGTTGTGGGGGAATCAGTAAGTTAATATTGGCAAAGTGCCCTGCACAGTACCTGGAATGAGGAAGCACCGTGTTAGCGTTTGCTAAATAAAGTCATCTCCTCGCCCAAGGAGCTTATGGCTGTGCTTGCCCCCAGTTAGCATGCCGCAGAGGGGCAAGAGGCATGGGCGGGCCCCCAGTGAACAATCTGCAGTAAGGGAGAGATCAGAGAGAAGGGAAGCCCGGGGCAGTGCTTCATGACTATCGATTTATAGGATAGCTTGAAATCACGAAGTGTGGTTCCTTCAACTTTGTTCTTTTGTCTCAGGATTTCTTTGGCTCTTTGGGGTCTCTTGTGAGTCCATATAAACTTTACGAATGTTTTTCCTACTTGTGTAAAAAAAAAATGCATTGGAATATTGATAGGGATTGCATTGACTCTATGGATGACTTTTGGTGTATCAGTATTTTAACAGTATTTTCCAGTCCATAAACACGGGGTATCTTTCCATTTATTTCTGTCATCTCTGATTTCTTGCATCAGCGTCTTGTAAGTTTTTGATATAGAGATCTTTCGCTTCTGTAGTTAAATTTATTCCTTATGTTTTATTGTTTTTGATGCTGTTGTAAAATGGGATTGGTTCTTTTTCAGAAATATCATTATTAGTGTATAGAAATGCTACTGATTTTTGCGTGATAATTTTGTATCTTCCAACTTTACTTAATTCCCTGATTAGATCTAACAGTTTTTGATTGAATCTTTATGATTTTCAGTACATAAAAAATAATGTCTGCAAATAAGGGACAATGTTACATCTTCCTTTCCAATTCTGATACCTTTTATTTATTTTTCTTCTCTTACTCATTGTGGTGCTCCAGCTAGGACTTCCAGTACTATGTCCATTAGGGGGTGGTGTGTCCTGTTCCTGATCTTAGAGGAAAAGCTTTCATCGTTGAGTATGATGTTAGCTATGGGCCTGTCATACATGGCCTTTCTTATGTTAGATATGGCCCTTCTGTGCCCAATTTGTTAAGAGTTTTTATCACAAATGGATATTGAATTTAAGTTCCTTTATGAACCGGTTGAAACGGTCATATGATTTCTATTCTTTCATTCCATGTATGGGATGTATCACATTGACTGATGTAAGGGAGGTTGAACCATCCTTGTCTCCCAGGAATAGCAGTTGGTTTAAGATCTTTCTTTTGAACAACTTCAGTGCAACCCAGGAGAGGATGCTGGAGTTCTGGGTCATGAAATCATGGTGCCCAGAGGAGGGAGAATGTATTTGTTCATGCCCATGAAGTTAGCTGAGGTCTTGGCTGCCTCAAGAAGGTCTCAGGTTTCTACTGTGTGTGTCCTTTCTGAGTTAGACTGTGGTGAGGGTGGGCTCTGGACTTAAGATTAACACGAGTGCCAACTAAAAAAACTTCTTGGGAAAAAATCTTAGTTTAAGCTTGGGATCTGGAAGCCAAACCTGCAAAGCCTGTGTTGTAGGTCCTCTTAAAAGTTGGGTTCCAGGTGGGTTCATATCTTGGGAAATGGGTTCACATCTTGGGAGGTCTTTATTGCCGGTGAAGACTTCGCATGGGTTCTCTCTAAGCGCAAGGCCCCATTTGCAGAATTCCTCTGCTTTCTCAATCAGAAACGGTGGCCTGAATATGAATATGGGTATGAAGATAGGTGGAAGGAAATGGACTGTTCTGGGTTCGGCAGAGCAGACAACGTGCCGTTATACTGCGCGCTTCAGAGCATAAAGGATTCCTGTGAGCGGCTGCCGTGCTGGGAGGTCCTCCTGGAGGCAGCGCCAAGAAGGCTGCGGGTGGGAAGAGGTACTTAAGGCTCATTGGTATGGTGTTGATCCAGGAAAATTTAACTAATTAAGGACAACCACATTTGTCAACGAATACCTGAATCGCATTTAATGTGTTAGAAGATAATTCCAGGCTTTGATAGCTTGAAGTTCACAGGAGAAAGAGAAACTTTATGATTCCAAATTGAACTTGCCCCTCTCACTTTGTTGAGACTGCATTACTTCCCTCTGTAAAAACAACTGTCACACACGCACATACTTACAAGTTTCAACAACTGGTCACTCTTAGAAAGACGGCTTCATCACTGTAATGACACATTTTCATGGGCTACAGGACCATGTGACCTGTGCCAGCTGGCCTAGGAAGGTTCCGCTGTACGTTTCACTGGCTGGGACCCTGACTCCCGTCTGAGCACTACCAGGGGCTGTTCTGTTGGGGCTCCCAGTTCCGTCATTGTCCCCACTCAAGGCCGCCCCCAGCCTGCCTCAGCGCTCAGCCAGCCGCGCCGTCTGTGATTCGTGACACACGCCCCGCCTTGCCTGCGCTCGCCTCACTCACAGCGTCTCTTTCTCCGGGGCTCGTTGTGCAGTGGGCCTTTGGTTTATTTCTCTGTCAGTGATAGTGGTGCAGCCGGATAGTCAGGGAGCTTGGAGGGCGGCACTGGAAGTCAGAGACCTAAGAACCATGAAGTTTTAGTCTTGATTGTTTTCTTGACCATAAAACAGACCCATTTAATGGTCCATGCTGTCTCAGCAGAGTTCTCCAGGGGCAGGTTCCCTCGTGAAGCATGTGACAGCTGCATCGGTCACTTATCCCCTCGTCTCCACTGGTATATCATTTCCAACCAGCATCCACGGTCCCGCTCTTCCCTGAGATCTGCCTTCCTGCTCAGCCCGAGCCAACCACAGTCCACACTCTATGAAGTATTTATACTCCAGCGTAGCCAAGCCGGGCTCCCGTCTCCTACAGAGCATTTGTAAACACTGGGTGATTTGTGCTGTGGGCCTAGAGGATGTGATGTGCGCTGGTCACTTCCCTCCCTCTGGCCTGGCCTCTCTGTGTGTGCTGGTCTCGGGCCTCTGAAAAAGCCCAGCTACTCACTGCTCAGGTTCCCATTTTCATGGATGTGGGTCAAATGGTGTCGGACCCGTGGGCGAGGTGGAGCTCAGCTTTGACCTCTGGGTTTGCTTGCAGCAGAGATGAGACCAGTCTGACCGCCACGGAAACCGTTATTCAGCTTTGGAGGGTTGAAGAGTCTTAATTTCCTAACACAGTGGATGTCGTTAGACTTGGCATTCCATTGCAGGTATTCACATAACGGGCAGAAACTGAAATCGCAGATGCTGGTGTGATCCTGTAAAACTAGAACAGGGCTTAAAGGTCAATTTTCCCAGCCTCCTCCTCTTCCAGATGAAGAGACAGACTCCAGAAGCTATTTGTCCCATGTCCGATGGCCATTTGGTGGCAGAACGGGTGGGACCCAGGGTGCCCTGTCTCGGGTACACCCTCTTCAATTCCAGGGACATCTGTGCTCTGAAATCCCCCTACTACAGCCTGTCCTTTTTTTTGGAAGAGTCACAAAAGACTGTTTTCTTTCTTAACTGCTTCTCTGCTGATTTGTAAGGCTTAGTTTCAGGTCGGGGTGCCCCTCAGGACTGTGGAGGGCCCTGGGCAGGGAGGGAGTGGGCAGCCGGCGTGCTCAGGCCTGGTTCCGCCCCACGCGGCAGGCAGGTGTGTCGGCCTGTGCTGTGATGGCCTGCTCTTCCCAGGCGATGCCATCTCCTCGCTTCCGGATGTAGCCCAGGAGCTGTTATTCACCCGTGCTGCCGGGTGCAAAACAGGAGCCGGGAGCCTCCGCCCGCGCTGTGCTCAGGGCCGCAGGGAGGAGCGTGTGGCTCCTCGGGAGCCTTCTGTTCCAGGTCACACCTGAAAGGCTCATCTGTATGGGAAAGAGTGCCGTGTGTGCGAGACACAGGCCACGTGTGCATGTACATAGTGTGATAAACACATGTCACAGTACCTTCTGCTAGTGTCTGTGAGGTCAAGAGAGCTGTCCCTGGTTGAGCAACCCTAGCTATTCAGTAACGGTGACCAGGCGCTGGGTGTCAGGAGGAGGGCAGAGAGGGCTGAAGGGCCACCGTGCAAAGGCAGATGCAGGTCCGAGGCGCAGAGCTGTGTTTGTGCTGCATCTCCTTGGGTTGGTAAGGCTGCTCCAGGGGCTGGAGGCTTCACAGCCTTGCTCAGAGGAGTGAGGTGGGCGGGTGGCAGCGGCTGGATCCAGGCCAACCCGGACCTTCTCAGTCAGAAGCACAGGTCAGCCTGATCGCCAGGGGATTGAGTTCCAGGGGGGCAGGGGCCGCCGCGGGCCTGCTGCGGCCATGGGAATGGGCTGGAGGGCGGAGAAGGCAGGGCAGGCTATTTGAATTTTTGGCATTCTTAGTGGATGCGATGTTCACATGCAAGTCCATCCATCATCTATCTGTCTATCTATCTATCTATCTGTCTTCTATCATCTTTAGCTATATTGTGGTAAAATACACACTACATAAAATTTACCATTTCGGTCATGTTAAGAGTGCAGCCCAGGGTCATTAGGCAGATCACTGGGCAGCCCTCACCACCATCATCTCCAGAACATTCCATCTTCCCAGCAGAACTCAGTTCCCATCCACCACTAACCACCCTCCTGCCCTGCACTCTCCACTCTGCTTCCTGTCTCTATGGATTCAACTGTTCTAAATAATTATTTAACATTCTCACTTTTATGTACAGCACCGTATTGTTATATATGATAAAATTCTAACAAAGTAACTTCAATATGAGTAATTTTAGAGGGTTTTTGCCTTGTTAGGTTGATAAAATTGTATCTCAGGACTCCCGGATTGCTCCATCATCCCCAGACAGCATTCCTGCTTTTACAGTGTCTGTCAGTGGATAATGTAATTTCCAGGGAATTTTATTAGCACACACCTGATCTGTTAAGCAAGAGATAACAAGGCATTGTAAACATCTGTAAAATCCTTTGGTTCCTTAAGATTATTTGGAAAGGGTTTAATATACTTCCCTTGGGATGGAATTAACAGGAAGACATTTGTTCTCTGCTGCATTATTTCTCAGAAGACTTTATGTTATGAGAAGAAACAACTATTCTATATAGCAAAGCTGTTAGAAATAACTGGGGTGTTTACTGAATGGGGTGCTCCAGATAAGAGGCTTTTCCAGATAACTTAATATTTTGAGAAAACCCTTTACTGAGTTAAAGAGTTTTCTTAATATGGTATTTGACTTTGAAACAAGTTAAAACTTGCTTTAAAAAGTCTTAAATGAATTGTTTCCTGCTTTAATAAGTAAAGAATTTAGCAAGTAATTGAATTTTTCTCTGATAATCTCATTCTAAAAATTAATTAGCACAGGACAACAGAGTATCTGTGTAAAGTAAAGGAGATTGGAGTAAGTATGCTGGTATGTGAGAGTTTTTGTTTTTTAAAGCAAAACCTGTTACATAAGTGTATTTTCTTTGGATTTGCCTTTTTAATATTAGACTGTTAAAAGATATCTCTTCGTTTGGGTTATTGGGGCCTGGTACGAGATTATCGTTAGTGAACTCAGGTCTGAAGAGAGAGAAATAATTTGAGAATTAAGTTCTAGGTATTGCCACGTAACCTGCGGTCATTTCAGAAAGCCCAGTCAGGGGGTCAAACAGGCAAGCAGTTAACTCGTGCAGCTGATGATTTGAGTGGTTCATTTGGCACATGACGTGTTCTTTATTTTTGGTTTAGTCTTCAAATGATCAAACAGAAATGACACATGTTGATTTGGGTAAAAATACACTGTGTGTCTATTTAAATGTGGAAATGAACCGCTGTTTGTGACGCACTCTTCCTCTGCCCCGTGTGTGCTGGCATTCTGTCGGCAGGAAATCATCTTGGGTTCGGGTAGGGTAAGTCTCATCACTGCTGCATTTCATTTTATTGCCAGTGCCCATGGGCTTTCTAGACTAGAAGGATTATATCCTCTTTGATGTCATGAAACACGTGGGGGCTGAATATCTGGTCAGGGTCACAGACTGTGAAGAACAAAATCAGAGGAACTTCAAATGCAAGTGACCAGGTTGGACTATTGGGTTATCTTATCATTGCTTATCTTTAAACTGTTAAAGCTCTGCTGGTGTAACCTCGGTGTAACACAGCAATTGGTGTTGAGGTTTGGTTGTCTGTCCAGCTGAAAAACCCCATTAGTGTTGTGGGGTGGATTTGTTTTGGTGTAAACTCCCACTATTCACTCCCCAACTCCGAGTCCGGCCCCACAGAGCTGGCGGGGGCCTTTTCCCGACAGTGACAGTGACGTGTAGCCAGCACCGGCTGTCACCTGCCAGGGCCCCCCTGGAGGTGGGAATTCCTGCCGGGGGTTGGTGAGGCCTGGCAGACTCCAGCGGGGGACAACGGCCACTTCATTCTGCCTCTCTGGGAGGAAACGGCCGCCCTGGGGGAGCGGCTCCACGCGGGACTCTTGCTTTTCGCATCTTGTGCTTATCTGGCCTTTGTGGGGGTGTGCAGCTCTGATAACAGGTGTGACGGAAGCCATCCCATTGCGTTTCTCCTGGACTGTGAAACACGGCACTCTTTCTCTGAACCCAGTTTTCCCCCAACGGGGGTTGCTCTCGGCACCTGCTCGGCGGGGTCCAGTCCCGCCCCTGCCTCTGGCTGCTTCACGTCTCCCGGCCCAGGCGGTGGGGCTACTGCAGGGCCCCGGAGGAGCTGGTGCTGATGGGAACGGCGTGAGTCCTGAGCGTGCCCCCTCCGGAGCTGAGTAGCAAGCACCTGGCACTGCTCTTTGTGTCCAGTGAAGGGGCTCCTTCCATCAAGGGGACTCGGTCAGTCACCGTGAAAGGTACCTGCCTGAAAAGCAAGGACCCCTGTGCAGGTCACAGGTGCTTGCTCCCCAACCAACACGCAGCCCATCTGTTGCTCTGACCGGAGAGTGCGCTGATTTTTCTTTGATATCCTTCCCGTGGTTCCTGCTTGTCTGCCTGCATTTCTCAAGAAAGACAATGAACAGGACGAGTCCTTTCTCCTTGAGTAAATCAGTTTACAGGGAAAAGGTCATTAGCAGCACCAGGCCGAGCTAGAAGCAGTGAAGCAACTTTCTGCCCCCGGGAACGGGAACGTGGCTTTGTGGTTTGACTTGTTTTTAGGAAGGAAGCAGACCTGCTGACTGGGCTCAGGGGGTGATGACACATGACCCCGCGTCTTTCAGACCCTGGGTGTCTGAGGTCACCGCTATGTGAGCCACCCCACCAGCTTCTCTTCCTACCTCAGCGTGGCTCCCTTGGGCCCGCAGGCACCCCGTTTTCCTGCGTGGAGGGAAGTGGGGGCGGAAGCGGGAGCTTCCCTCGCAGTCTGACCCCTTCCCGTGGACACACGCTTGCAGGTCCGAGACATCTGGTGTCTGAATGCGGAGGGCTCGCCGTAGCCCAGGCCTGCATGCCAGTGTGTCCAGGGCTGCCGGAATGAAGTGCCACACGCTGGGCGGCAGCGCCCATGGACACAGCGTCAGCTCCGGGGCAGGAGTCTGGTGTCAGGGCGCCCAGAGGACTCTGCTCTCTCTGAAGGCTGTGGGGGACCCGCCGCCTGGCCCTCTCTTGGCCTTGGGTGGTGGCATCTTCACTTGGTGGCACCTCAGCAGCCTTGTTCAGATACGGTCCCGTTCACAGGTGGCAGGGATGAGGGCCTGGAGGTGTTTTAGGGGCCACCACTCAGCCCACTACTGATGGTAGGAGACTCTAGAAACCCCACTTTTAGGGGCAAAAACAAGAATAAAGAGAAAGGAGGAGAAAAGAACTTGCAAGCCAAGAAAACTTCTATGGGAAACACCTCGTTCCTCCCCAGGTCTCCCAAGAAGGGATGTTCCCAGAGGCCTGTGTTTATTGTTGAGTTGTTGAGATCCCAGTGGGAGAGGACCTACGTGTGTGGCCTTCTGGAGTCCAAGCTTTATTTGCAGCCCTGTGGGAGGTCCTGGGGGGTCTGGGCGTGTGGGAAGAGAGTGGGTCTGGCTAGAGAGGAGGTAGACCAGGAGCCTGCATGAGGGAGTGACCAGTTTGGGTCCAAGTGATTCTTGCAGGTGCTGGAAAGCCCCTTTCAGGCCACTGCCCCCTTTCTCCAAGGACAGAGCTGCCCATCTGGCTGAGAGGCATGGCCTCCCGCTGACGGTGGGGTCCAGGAGCATGACCCCACTGGGGTGCAGAGGAATGCCTGCAGCACAGGGCCCCTGTGTCCCAGGGTGCCCCGGGCCACTCTGCTTCCTGAGGGAACCGGCCTCCCCGGCCTCCCCAGAGACAGGCTGAGATGGGGGGCAGGAGGGAGATGGGTCGTTGAGACAGTGTCGCTTGGGGAGTGTGGCTTTTAACAGCCATGTTCTCGAGGGGACACTTCCCTGGGAAACAAGTACCTCCAAGTGTGTTAGGCTTCTGCAGAGGCACAGACCGAGTCGGATGCAGATATATAAGCACGGAGGGGAGAACGGGAGAGGGAGAGCCATTAAGGGCTTGCAGTCCTAAGTCCCAGATCTGTAGGCAGCAGGCTGGCCACCCAGGCAGGATTTTTTATATTTCTGGCTGGGGGCTGGGGGCAGAATTTCTTTTCCTCCAGGGTCTTGCAGTCTTTGCTCTTAACACCCTGACTGAATGCCCACCCACCTTGTGGAGGGTGATCTGCTTTGCCTGAGCTCAGTAGTTGATTGCAATGTTAATCAATCCACAAATACCTTCATAGCAACACCTAGACAGGCGTCAGCCCGCACACCTGGGCACCGTGCCTGGCAAGGTGACAAATTAGCCATCACACACAGGTGCCACAGGGTGGTGGATGCAGCTGCCCACTCCCTGGGATTCCAGGGGAATGGTTGGTCCCGGGCGAGGTGCCCTGGCACCTCTGGTGTGCCCGTGGGAACAGCTGTGCCCTGCTCCGCCCCAGACAGCCGTAGCTTGTATCACCCTGGGAAGATGCAGGTCCCTTTTTCAGGCTGCACTGAGAGCTTTAAACACTCCTCGGGGCTGGTTGTTTCCATACGCCATTCTCTAACCGGCTTGACTATTGGTTTGGAAGCACATATATGCAGATGGAAAGTTCTAGATCTTATCTGTGACTGTAAATGTTAGTTGAAACTCATCAAATTGTACAACATAGAACTATAGTCATGCTTTGGTGGAACTTGAAAGATGGAGAAGGGATTTTATTTCAAAAAATCCTTCTGAAGCTTGTACTGCTCCGGTCTGAGGGCCGGGGTCCTGTTTCTGCAGGCGCTCTGGGTCTCGATTTGTTCCCATCTCTGGTTCTGTGAGTCTGAGCTTTTTAAAATCATTCTTCGTGTTGTCACATGGATATTTTTGTGAGCTCCCATCCAGAGAGCATTCCAGATCATGCAAGGCGTTTTAAAGGTTCCTCTTTCTTTTTAGAGTTTGCATTTACATTTCTTGGTTGACCTTACATTTCAACTGACTTAAAATAAGCAGCATTCTGAGTCTCACGTTTTAATAACTGCCTTTTTATCTCCCACCACACCAGGCAAGGTGGTGATCTTCACCTCTGGCTGCACATTACATTTACCAGCGGAGGTTTAAAATGGTGCCCATACCTGTGCCCCCGTCAGTCCTGACATAGGTGCTCGCAGTCAAGGGGTTGGAGCATCAGTATTTCTGAAAAGTCTTCCCCCATGTTTAAAATGTGCAGCCAGCGATGTAACATGATTTCTGATGGCTGTACCACTATTCCGTTGTTTTAGACCATTTAAGCAAAAGGCTGGTCGCCATTTGGGTTGAGGATGGCTGAAGAATAAGAGAGAGAAGCCAGCCGGGCAGTTCACCCTCAGTTGTCCAGCCGCTGATTGGATCACTGTGGGCTGCTGACTTCTGCTTTCCCTTGCCCGCTGCTGGGCTGATTTTCAGCTCTATGGGCGGGCAGCATGGGCAGCAGCAACGTGACACAGCATCCCTGGAACTGGGGAGACGATCGTCCTCTGAGAGTGAGCCTCGTGAATAAGAGAAATGAAGGAGCTTGGTGAACTGCAAGTGACCGGCTGGCCCTGGGAGGCCGCTGGCAAAGAGCCCCTGGACACAGTGGTTCTGGGATGGCGGAGTTGATCCTTGGGTCTGGGAGGAATTGAGTCACGATTTATTTAACACATGCTTTTAAGGATGAGCACGTGCCAGGCACAGTCCTAGGCCAGTTGCCTGGGTTAGTTAATTATGTTTTCACGACCACCCTTTGGGTGGGCACTGCACACATTTCCGCGGTGGAAACCGAGGCCCGGAGTTAAGTCAGGGTCACTCTGTGGGGCCTTGAATGCAGATAGCCCATCTCTAGGGTCCTTCCTGGGTGGTCGGACCACAGACACTGGCCCTGGCTCCGTTCCCTTGCGTCCACAGGCCACTTCCTGTGTTTTCTGCACCGGGTTCCTCCCTCTGAAATGTGGGCTGGGGAGGCCCACTTACAGGGGTTTGGGGGAGACTGTGTGAGCTGAGCCAATCTGGGGGACTTGTTAGCACGCTGTTCCCTCCCTGTCATAAATCACCCAGTTCGCACTCCGGTTTCAGATTCCACACGTGGATACTGAGATTCTGTATT
This sequence comes from Manis pentadactyla, assembly GCF_030020395.1. Classification (NCBI taxonomy): domain Eukaryota; kingdom Metazoa; phylum Chordata; class Mammalia; order Pholidota; family Manidae; genus Manis; species Manis pentadactyla. The sequence goes on along the minus strand of NC_080035.1, from coordinate 64,381,401 downwards.
CCTGTTCCAGGAATCTGTTCCAGGTCTGAGATTCTGGAAACCTGACCTGGCCGGCTGGCCTCTGCCGTGGCTGCCCCCGACCCTCCGTCCGCGTCCAGCCAGCTCTGCTGCGTCCGAGTGGTGTGTCCCCAGATGTGCCTGCTCAGGTGTGGGTGGCGCAGGTCGGACTTGGCTTCCCCTTGACCCCCGGCAGTAACCCATGCGCACGTCTGCACTGTGTTGGTGAAACAAAGCTTAACAGATCTTTTTTTTTTTTTTTGTCTGTTAATTTTATATTTTATTGTGGGAAGAGCCTTAACATGAGGTGGACCCTCTGAAAATTTTAAGTGCATAAATGTGTAAATGCGTTATTGTTGACTCCAGGGTCGGTGCTATGCAGAAGTCTCCGGAACTTACTCATCTTGCTTCACTGAAACTTTGTGTTCCTCCACAGCACCTCCCCATTCCCTCCTCCCGCGCCCTGGCAGCCATCACTCTAGTCGTTGATTTTGCGAATTTGGCAATTTTAGATCCCTCGTCTAAGCGGAACCATATGGTGCTTGTCCCAGGACTGGCTGATTGGCACTTCATTTCACAGCAGCGATAGTCAGAGGAGCCTACAGAAACGCCCTGACTGTCCTTTGACAGATGACTGGATAAGGAAAATGTGGTCTGTGCAAATGATGAAATATTATTCAACCTTAAAAAAGGCTAAGGTTCCATCTACTACAGCAGCAATGTGGATGAACCTCAGTCACTTCTCGGTCTGCTTCCTGGACAAGCCAGGACTCGTGAAAACCCCACACCCTGCGGCCCTGCCGACTGCCCTCCAGCCCCAGCTGCCCCCATAGCTAAAGGAGGCTGGGCCCCAGTCCCCCGGGCCAGCTCCTCCTCCACATCGCCGGCAGGCTGTACGGCAGGGGCCATGCCAAGCCTGGCGGCCTGGGTTCTTGGCTGGACTAGAGTTCAGCAACTCGCTGACCCACAGCTGTGCTGGTTACACTTCAACCCGTGGGGGTTCTCTGCCCACACAGGACAGCTGCAGGACCGGCCTGGTACCCTGGCACCCCCAGAATCGGGCCACACTGCTGTTTGGTCCCCTGGGAGGACCAAGTAGAGGAAGTAGCGGAGCTTCGGCTTTGGGCTTAGTGTTTAGGGACCCAGGTCTGGAAAAGAAGGCGGGAGACAGAGACAGAAAGAGAAACACAGGATCCCCTTACCGAGGGAAGGGAATTTAAATTCAATTAGGATCTCTTCCCTGTCAGACTAGGTGGTGTTGTTATGAGCCCTGTGCGTGTTTGAAAGCAGGCTAAAAGCTGTAGATTATGTCTAAAACAGTATTTAAAATTTCAGATCTGAAACTGCTTAATTGTACGTCCTCTAGCTGGACTGCCTGCCCTGGCTGTTTGCCGGGTTGACGGGTAATCTGAAACGCCTCTTACTTCATGCCGGGCGGGCGCTCCTGAACGGGGTCCTTCAGTCCAGTGCCTTCGGTTCTCATGTTTTCTTTTCGTATTATTATTATTTACTTCTTCAGTTTTCTAAAGCCAACCAGGCATTTTTATCTGGAAAAGAAAGCTATTTTAGGCACAGGCATTAACACAGTCGCCTTTTTGTCCTCCATGAACCATGTAACTGACTTGGAAAACATTCTCCCGGGATAGTGGGGGTGCCTCTTTATTTCCGCTGTTGCTCCTTTGGGAAATCTAGTGGGTGGTTGTCGATAGCATTCTTAGCTGTTGGCAAACCTCAGGATGTCGGCAAAGCCCGGATCGCTGCATATGAGACTAGGGTTCTTCAGTAAAGCCCTAGCCCAGCGGTGAGGAAGAGGAGGGCTTTTCCTCTCCTCGCTCACCCGCCCCCCTCTTCTCTTTAACACTGGCCATTGCCAGTTTTTAAAAGTGTTCTTAAAGACTTCCCTGATGGTCTCCCCTAGGGCGTTCACGGAGAGCGGAGAATGCTGTTTAGTTTCTGCCTGTTGGCTCACAGGGTAGTTTGACGTGAAAGTTGTAATTAGGAATAGTGTACGCACAGTCACACCAGGGGTGCCGTGCTGAAGGAGAGGAATGTTGCCCGAGGGTGCTGTGTGTGGCCTTCCAGGGCATAGCTGTGGCCTACAGAGTCTTTCCAGGGCAGGACACACGCCTCCAGCTCCTGCCAAACCCGCCCAGGTGTCAGATCACTCGGAGAAACACTTGGGGCGGGCCTTGGGCCTTGCCCCACGCGAGGGAGCGTCAGCTGTCCCGTCCGTCCATGCCGGCCCTTCCCCCGGCGTCTTTCTCTGCAGGCCCTTCTCTCCAGGGCTGGATGTGGGCGACCAGCCTGCCCCCAGGTGAGACAGTGCCACCGGCCCGTGTCTGAATGACTGGGCATTGGGATGGAATTTGTGTTTGTTGGTCATTTGGCTGAAAACTGGCTGATTGGCAAAAGACACTATGCTTCATATAAATACATATGTATAAGTATCCTGCCTTCAGTCCATACTCCAAGGACCCACAGACCAAGGGCTCTTCATTTCTTCTGTGCCCAGCGTCCCTTTGTAGCTGACTGGTATGCGCCCCTGACCCTTCTCTGGATGCCGTACTTGGGTGCGTGCGATGAAAGACAAAGGTTTACCAGGAAGGCAGGCTGCCTCTCTGGAGGCAGGTCCAATAGCTATTTTGATTTTGAAGTGGCGGTGGGCGTAAGCACTTGGAGGTGGCGTGGCAGCTACAGTGTGAACCACATGCCTGCTGGTGACAAACCACCCTCATTGCTCTGAGCAGTTTTGTGCTTTGTTGCCAAACCACATACGCACGTGTAATCGAAGGAGATGCTGCATTTCAGTTAGAGGATGATGAGAATAAAGATTACACTCTTCTCATGTTCGAGGTCGTGAACTTCCGGGACACTGTGGCCTGGACTAAAAATTGCAGAGTCGCAGAGTGTCATCAGGAGCAGCTCGGGTGGAAGCCGAGACGGCCTGTCCCGGAGCCGCTGGTGGGGCTGAGCGGGGAGCTGGGTGTGCTGGGGCTGGGGCTGAGGAGCCCCCCCCACCTGGGGAGTATGCTGCAAAGCCGCCGCGGTGCTGGGCAGGCGTGCAGGTAGAGGCACTTGTGATTTCCTTTCTGATGACTGATGGGGCTGGCCCTGCTCCAGCCCTCCCTCGGCTGCCTGGTCCCTCAGGGAGAACTGTGGCCCAGGGCTGTGAGGTTGGGGTGCTGGGCCGGGGGTGGATGGAACGTGGAGACTCAGGCGCTGAGCGGGTATCCATGCCACCAGAGATGTCGGATCCCAGCTTTCAGAGAAGCGCAGAATCCAGGCCTGGTTCTTCAGGAATTCAGAGAGGGAGAAGCCGCCTGCCAGGTGCCCTGTGAGCACCGGCCAGCTAGCCAGGGGACCGGTTAGCCAGAAGCCCGGTGCCGCTGTGCCCAGCAGCCAGCCACCGAGGCTGTGCCAGGATCCAGCAGCTGGGTGCCACCGGCCGGGCAGGAGGCTGAGGGCGCTGCTCAGTCTGAATTTATGAGTTGCCCTTTTCCCCACAGAGGGACCGAGCAGAAGGGAAGCTGGGGTGGGGCTGGGGAGGGCTGTACGTGAAGAAACTGGACACCAACTGGGGTCAAACTCAGCCCTGGAGATGGATCCCCAGGGCAGGGCACTTGGCTGTGATCTGTGCCTCTTAGATAAGGGTTTCCTAATGATCTAACATGCAGAATAAAAATTATTAAATTATGCAACAGAGAAGACAAGCAGGACTCTACAACATCTCACTATGCTGATGGACAGTGACTGTAATGGGGTATGTGGGGGGGACTTGGTGAAGGGGGAGCCTAGTAAACATAATGTTCCTCATGTAATTGGGATGCATACTGAAAAAAAAATTATTAAATTAAAATTTAAATGTTGAATAAAAATTCACAGGTGATGAGCCTTCAGTTCTTGGGGGTTTAATTCATGAAGGCTTTCCTTGCTCCCCTCTGTCCTGTCTGCTCCGTCCCTCTGCCCTTCTGCCCCTGTGGCTCAGATGCCAGGTGCAGGTGGGGATTCAGCCTCTAGCGTGAATGAGGCTCTTTGCAAATCCAACCAAATCATTAAAGAGCAAAGCAGGAAACCTTCTGGAAGAGGAAATCCACGTGTTTTTTTTTAAGCAAATGGGATAATTTGTGGCTCACTTACTCAACACATTATTGGCACCATGTGCCCAGCCCTCTGGTAACCACAGACTTGGGATGAGGACCAGCAATTGTGCTGGTGTTTGAACCAGAGCGCAGAGGGGGCGTGAGGGCCCGGAGGGGTGGAGGCGTGAAGGTAGCAGGAAGGGGGCACCCTGCCCGGGACCCCCGTCACCAGAGGCCCAGCGAGGTTTATGCAGAGCGTCGCTGTGTACCCCCATTTCCCCTTAAAATGGAAAAGAAAAGAAAGGCTCAGCTCCCCATTGGGAGGTGCCCGTTCTGCGGCCTGAGCACCCACCCTGCCGGCCGGCCAGGGACAGCGGGAACTCCAGGCTGGGGGCTGGGACTGCGTCCAGGCATCTGGGGCCTTTTGGAAGCTCATTCTGGGCGCCGGTTCTCCCGCCACGCTTGGGGCTGCCATCTGGGGCCTCACAGCTCTACGTGGTGCCCACGGCCAGGTGAGGAAGGGGAGCAGAGGGAAGAGGACGGTCTGAGAGGCTCAAGGCCTCTCACCCGCTGTCACTGCCCTGTGCTGGCCAGGGGCGGGGGGCCCAGCCGTGACAGGCAGGGAGCAGGAGGGAGGCAGCCTCTTGGTTTTCCCGACCTGCCCGCGGTAGTGTGGGCAGCGGCTCCCGGCCTGGCTGGAAAGCGGAGCTGCCTCGTCCCGCGTGGTTTGCTCTAGAGAGAGGTTCCTGGTGTGCTCACGTGCGTGGTCCCCGTGCGGCCTTTCTCACTCTGAGCGCCTCCCAGCAGCTGGGGCCTCCCGGCCCTGGGTGCCTCTAGGAGTCCCGCGTCCAGAGGACTGACCAGCTGGACGGGACCAGCCGAGGGCCCTCTCGGAGGCGGCGTGGGACCTCGGCACCGTGGCTGTGGCGGGAGGCTGCTCGGCGCTGCAATGCTGAGCTGTGGTGCTGGCCGTCACCCAGAATCGAGGCCCACGGTGGTGGTAGCGTTTTATTTGCACATGTTTTAAAATGCAGAAATAGGAGCAAGCCATGCAGCCTCTATATGAAGGGAGCAGGGCGGGGTGCCACTGGCCAGGGGCTAACGAGGTGCGTGATGGGGTTGTGCGGGGCCCCTGCCGTGGGGATGTCCCGCGGCCTTCGGAGGAGGAGGTACCGCCCGAGACGGTCCCTTCCTCGTGCACACCGGGGCCCAGTCCGACCCGGCCCCACTGCACCTGCCTGCAGGGATCCATGGGGTCAGCGGTGCGTCCTGAGATGAGCAGTAATGGCGCCTCTCTCTCCCTCTACCTGCCAGGGCGGGAGCAGTTCCACGGCCTGGGCTCCATGTACTGCCGGGGGGCCGCCGCTGTCATCCTCGTCTACGACGTGAACCACCCGCAGAGCCTGCTGGAGCTGGAGGACAGGTTCCTGGGCCTGACAGACACGGCCAGCACAGACTGCCTCTTTGCCATCGTGGGGAACAAGGTGGACCTCAGCGTGGGGGGCCCCGCAGAGAAGGGGGCGCACAGGCCCGGGCCGGCCGGAGCGCCCAAGCAGGTGCAGCCTGAGGACGCGGCGGCGCTCTATAGAAAGATCCTCAAGTACAAGATGCTGGACGAGAAGGCTGTGCCGGCCGCTGAGCAGATGTGCTTTGAGACCAGTGCCAAGACCGGGCACAATGTGGACCTGCTGTTTGAGACCTTGTTCGACATGGTGGTGCCTGTGATCTTGCAGCACAGGGTCCAAGGGCCACCGCAGACTGTGGACATTGCCAGTTATAAGCCGCCCAGACGGACCAAAGCTGGGTGCTGTGCCTGAGTCGTGGAGGCCCTGCCCTGCAAGGGGCGTGCAAGTGAGCGGTGGTCACCAGGAGCCAGTCACAGAGCTACTTCACAGCACGTGTGCGAGCAGAGATCTCCGTGGGAAGGCTGGCCGGTTATTAAGAGAGGGCAGTGGAAGCAGTCACCTCTGTCCACCTTGCGGTGCTGGGAGGCCCGAGCGAAGGGATCACGTGCAAAGGCTGCCAGGCTGAGCCAGGGCCCCGCGCTGCTGTCCCCTGTGGCTCCCTCCCACAGCCTCGCTCGGGCTGGGGCCCCGGCCTGGGCAGGTGTCCCCCTCAGTTGCGCTGTCCTCAGACCTCTGTCTTCACTGTGATTTCTCTGGTCCTACCATTTGGTACTTGTATCTCGATGCATCATAATGTCCCTTGACATGTTAATTTCTACAAAATCAGGAATCACTGCTTTTATATTGTTGCAGCATTGCGAGCTACACATACTATTAAAAAGGATTTTGAGGAGACCCTTGGTGTGGAGCCTTGGTTTAGACTTGGTGCCCCTGGGGGACTCCTTGCTGGGGGCCCTTGGGCCATTGGCTGAACGAAAACCTACGTTGTCCTGATGAGATGAGTTCCAATAATAGAAGCAAAACTGAAGCTCTGTCTCTGTTGAGGTCTGGGGTCAGCCGGGCTGTTACTGAATCAGAAGCCCCCTTTCCGGTGGTTGGAGGGGGGCTGCTCTGTTACTGGAAGATGCTAAGACGGGAAGCATGTGAGACAACAGCTGTGGTTTAATTGAGGGTGCCTAGGCCCGACTTGGGTCTCTTTGTCGGGAAGGGGTATCTCAGCCATCTTGGGGGCTCTAGCGGCATCCCGGGCTAGGGGCTTCGAACACAGACGTGTGTGTCTCTCGGGTCTGGGCTGGGAATCGCAGCCTGAGGTGCTGGGATGTGTCCAGTGAGGCCTTCTCACTGCACCCTCACGTGGAGAGAGCTCTGGCCTCTCTTTTCTTAAAAGGGGCCTAATCCCATCACGGCCCCACCCACACGACCTCCCAAGGCTCACCACCAAGACCTGTCACACTGGGGGTTCGGGCTTCAGTGTGTGGTTTTGGGGGTCACAGCAGTTCAGTCCGTAACAAAACAAGGTGAGGCAGAAGGCTGGCAAGGGAGCGACGCCCCGTGTGGTGTTGGGGTGTCTGGCAGTTGTGTGGAGGGTCCTTTTCTGGGCCGCTGCAGGCCTCCTCCTCCACCCCTTGTGCACGTACGGGATGAGCCTGACCTACAGGGCCAAGCGCTGGCACCACCCGCCGCGTGAGCCACATGCAGCACCCCTCCCTCAGGACAAGGGCCTGCAGCGCACCTGGGCAGGGGCGTGAGGACCGAGGCCCACGGCAATGAGGGGGCTTCTAAGGCCAGAGCCTGTCAGTGGCTGAACCGGACCCAAACCCAGGTGTGCTCCCCCTGGTGGGCGGGAGGTGCGGGGGACCCCCAGACAATTCTACCCAGATTCAAGAACTCCTTTTCCAGAAACTCTGCAGGTAAAACCAATTTTTTCTAAGTGTAAAATTACTGGGGATAAGTCGGCTCCAGGCAAGAGTGTGGGTCCCCCCAGAGAAGCTGGGCCCTGGCCCCCATGTGACACATTCATGGTTCGTTATGCCATCGTGTGACCACACCTTCTGAGCCTGCCTCCTGCCCCACTGCCCCCCTTCGCTCTTGAACTTGGGTTGCAGAAGGGAGGCAGGGCATCCGTGAGTCAGCCTGCCCTCTGCAAGACCCCTCAAAGTCAGCCTTGGGGCGGTGGGCATCAGGGGCTGACAGGGTTTTGTCCCACAGGGAGGATGTGGTCCCCTGTACTGCCCTCTGTGGTGGCACCTAACTGAAGTTTGAGCCACATGGAGGCATCAAAGCCAAACCAAGTCGCGGAGGAGTTTTCAGGGCTGTGACAAACGTGGTGACTGTCCCTGGCTTGGGGGGCTTGGAGTCCAGAATAAACAGCGGCCTCCAGACTTTGGGGGGAGGAGCTGGGCTGGGCACCTCTCAAGCCCTAGCCTCCCGGCACCTCAGCCCTCCGTGTTTAGCTGCTGCTGTGGAGATCAGCTCTGCTTCCCTGCTGCGTCCTCCTGGGGGGCTGCGGGAGCCTGGAGGCGGGAGGGAGCATGTTCTGGTCTGCAGCCGGGAGCTGAGGGTGGGTGGTTCCTTGCCCACAGTGTGGCTGGACTGTCCGAGGCTCCTTGGTTCCTGTGGGACAGAGCCCTGAAGTGCCCATGGCAGTGACCCCTCAGGTTACCCGAGAGACTGCTCCTTCTGGGTCTCTGCCCAGGCCCACTGCAGGCCCAGAACCACGTCCTCACGTGACATTCCTGGGCAGAGTCCCTGCCGAGGTTAGCTTCCGGGGGAATGCAAGTAAGACCGTTGTCGATCTATTTCAAGTGACATTTTCAGCTGGAAAACTTACTTTGTTACATGGAAATTTTTCTTAAAAAAGGTTTGATATGAGATTGAATCTTAAAGACTAAAAATAAATACTGCGAGGTAGGTTCCAAAAGGTCAGCCGGGTTCCAGAGAAACTGAAGCCAGAAATGTGTTTTAGAGACTGTTCCTCGGAAATACTGAGGTTAGATTTGGGACGTGATGTTGGAACGAACTGAGTGGCTTTGGTTTATGTGGGTGAAGTACCCGCTCTCCTAACTCCCACGTGTGGTGGTTGGGCGCTTTCTGTGATCACTGTGCCTCCTAAGCACAGACACGATCCCCTGGGAAGTGAGTGACAGTCCCACACACTGTGGCACAACCGCGGCACGTGCCGAGCTGTACATGTTGCTGGCTCTCTGGCCCAGATGTAGTGCCTGGTTCACTCCATCAAACATCATGCCTTATGGACTCGAAGAAATGAAGGCAGTCAAGAAATTGGGGTATAAAAATGTTCAACACCAGCTTTTATTCTGTGGTCATTACAGGGCATAGCATAGTCTACGAGTAGAGTGCAGCACAAAGAATGGAGGGTGACTCTGGGGACGCCCTGGGGTGGCGGGAACATCGCCTCTGACACTAAGTTGGCCGTCAGGTAACCTGGCTGACACCAGACCGCTGAAAGGTCTCCGCTCCTACGTGAGCCTGGCCAGCCCCAGGGTCGGCTAGGACGTGGGGAGAGATTGGCAGCTGCTGTGTGACTCTATCTGTATCTCTGAGAATAAAAGGCACAGTCTGGCCTTCCTGAGCAGATCATGATAATAATTCACATCAACAGGCTTTGGGAGGAAATAATGCTGTCATCTCGCTGGCTTAGAGAGCATTCATTCATGTGAGAAGGTGGGCGCAAGTTCAGGAGCCCTCAGGATGCACGCTCTCAGCTGTCTATACCACCCCGTTAAGTGAATTAAATACCTGGGTCTGCAGCCTTTCAAAGCACAGTGGGTACATAGATGCCGTTAGAGGTCAGCCAGGCCTGACGCTTAATGGCCTAGTGCTTGGTGGGGTGCGGGGGTTAATCTCTACAGAGAGGGTCAGGGTCACAGGCACCGCACCCCTGGCGGACACAGGCTGTTTGGTGGAAGCGCTGGTACTCAGTTCCTTTGGTGGCCTGCTTGTTTCTTAAAGAGGAAAGCGGAATCCATTTTGGGTCAGCATGAGGTAATGAGTTAAGGGTAAGCACCGAAGTGGCCCTGGCGGAGCCGCCTGCCGAGAATCACAGGTTCTTCATGCACACCTGGCAACGGCTGATGTGTGTCCTGATGAGCCCGGCCTTGAGGGTGTCGGCGGAGGGCGAGCCCTGGAAGCTCTGCTCTGGGATGGTGGTCAGCCAGAAGCTGTACTTGTTGGCGTAGTAGTGGCAGGTCCCGCGGCCCCCGTTGCACTCGATGAAAGGCGTGGCACGGAAGTCCTCCAGGCAGCTGCCCGGCGACACCAGGGACTGGCCGCCACCTTCATCGCCCGCGGCCGTGTGCTGTCCAGAGGAGACAGAGCAGGGTCGTGAGCATTGCCGGGGGCAGCCCGGGGCCACCCTGTACTGAACGCACTTTCTTCCCTAACCGAGCCGCAAATGTGAGCATCTGTCTGTGTCCATATGGACCACCCACGGGCACACTCTAAGCGCAGGGTCGGCCACATACATCGGGGACATGCAGACGGCGCACCTGGGCACCAGGCACGCTGCAGGTGAGTCACAGACATAAATTGCCATCTGTGATTTGTTATATTTAGTGAAAACTAGAGCAACAAAACAGCAGATTATAATCAGGGACTAGAGTTGACTATCTTTTGGGGAAAAAATATTATCAATCCAATCATCTACTCTATGACTGAAGCATTTTCCTGGCAGAAAAGATATCAAATTGTTAATATTTTTAAAAAGGAAAAGTTAAATCAACATGTAGGTCATTACTGAGGTTGGCAAGATAGAAATCAGCACAAAGAAAGGCTTCTCCAACTCCCCAGCTACGTTTATGAAGAGGAAGGGACTGTGAGGGGCTTTTGTTAGTTTTTCTCTTTAGAGAACGTCTACTTCCTGGTTTTTCCACAACCAACATGTACTACTTGTGTAATTAGATTTTTTCAGAGGGCTGTTCATTGAGCAGCTGGTCACTGGAGGTGGTCCGGCAGCTGCTGGCTGCGAGGCCGGGCGGCTGGGCAGCGGGGCTGTTTGTCAGAGGTTCCTTTGCTCTCACAAGTTCCGGTTGCTTTAGCTTCGTAAACATTTTTAGCTTTTTTTAAGGCATACAGTAGCGCCCTGAATCCAGCGCTCATATGAAAAGGCGATGGTCACCTGGCTTGCTGGAGCTAGCAGCGTGGAGAGTGGAACGGGAGCATCTTGGCTACCGTGCAGGGTGCAAACGAGGGTATGCTGTGGCATCGAGGGGCAGTGACCCCATGTCATTAGTTTAAGCAAAATAGCAAAGATAGAAGAAACCTTTGGAAAGCTTTCTGCTTGCAGAATGCAGAAGCCTTTCCAACTCAGGGTGGCTGCGTTCTTGTCACGAGCAGGTCCCCCATGGGGCCTGGGCCCGGGCTGCGCTGGGAGCTGCTGCCCTGGAAGGACAGCCCCGGGCAGCCAGCTGGTCAGCAGGAGACACCCACCGCCGGTGAAGCAGAGAAGGTGTGCTCATGCAGGGCCGCAGACTGAAGGGGGACCCCTGGCCTTTCTGGGGTCAGCAGAAGCTCTCCCTCCACAAGAGAGGCTCAGTTTTTATTCCCGAATTTCCCAGTGGGAGTTATGGAATAGGGGGCACTAGAGCTCCTTCCTCCATGAGGGGCAAGTGGAACGGAAAGAGGGCCGCTCTGCGTGTCCTCACAAGTCACCTCACACTGTCAGCTGCTTGAAATGGAGAAAAGGGGCCAGGCCTGCAGAGATCTGGCTTCCTGGTGGCTTCAAATTATGGCAGCAAAATGGTAAAAATATTAAAATACCAACACCTATTTATCTTTTCCTTCTTCTCTGGAATCACGGTTTTTATCCCCTGTTGTTTGAAATATTAGGAAACTTCACATAATGGACATGTTATTTATATAACATGTGAAATGTTTAACATGTTGGGCCTCTAGTTGATAGAGCTGGAGTTGTGACAGTTACCAACACCAATGCCACAGGAGATCCACTTTCCCCACTGGCCTTATCTCTCTCCTACAATGGAAAATTGTAAGGGATGCTGTCACAGGGGCCTGTTTACCTCTGTACAGCCCGTACAAAGGCTGGGAGGCAAATTAGTGGGTCCCTTCTGGTGGGGTGTTCCACGCCTAACATGGCTCAGTCAACAAACCGCAGGTGCCCAACCTTCACTCAGCCCCCGAGCCACGTGCCCTTGGGCCCAACCTGAGCAAACGCCCCATGTGATTATTCCTACAGAAAACACTGTTCCTTGGAACTAGATTTCCACCCTGGGCCATGCTCTGAGAGTCAGCAGGCAAGTGTCACGTACCATAAGGAAGGAATATCCGATCCACAGACTCCGCCATCCGGCTGGGCAGTGGGGAATGGAGACATCTTGGCTGTGGACCGCTATGGCGACGGCCGGGGCCTCGCACACAGAGCAGCGGCTGATGTAGGGCTTGATCTCGTCCTCGGCCACGGGCATCATGGGTAGTGGGGCGGTCGTGGAGAGCCAGTAGGACTTGTCGTTCCGGCTGGCATAGTAGCAGACGTCCCCAGGGTTGCAGTACAGGAAGGGCATGGTGCTGAACCGAGCCAGGCAGGAGCCCGCCAGCCCTGTGGGAGGCGCCGCAGCTGAGCGCAGCCGGACTGTGCTCCTCCAGGCTCTGTGGCCCGGGACCTGCCCCCGCTGCCACCAGGCAGGGCTCAGACGTGCCCAGGGGACTGAGCTAGAGTTTCCAGGTCCTTTTTTTTGGAGCAGACCTCACTGGCATGTTAGCCCTGCCCTTCTAGAAGTCCTCAGCACACCTCTGGACCATACTGGGTCAGTAGGCAGTGCACCCTATGGAACAGCACCCCAGTGGGGCCCATGTTGGGAGGTCCTAAAGCATAGCCCTGGGAAACCCCTGATGGCATCCCAGATGAGGGCCCCCCAGAAGGAACCCTGGCTGCTCCCACCCCCAGTGAGTGTGCTTCTGGGTACAAAGATTCACTTTATCTCATGGCCCGAGCGAGCCGTTCAGCTGTGGTTTCCCCTTTGCACATCGACTGCTCGCAGTGTGGAGCCAGATGCGTGGCCCACCCTCAGCAGTTGCAGTGGCCTGCCCTCCTGGCCCAGATCCCAGTTCTATTTCAGGCTCTTATGCTTGTTTGCATTTGCCCTGCCTTTAAAAAAAAGACCTTATTATGGAAGTAGGAATGTGCACAAATCATCAGGGTTCAGCTGGACAAATTTCCCCAACCTCTGTTCCCACTGCGACTCCACAGACAAGCCCCCGGCCCCTGCCCCTGCTTTAATGTATACTCGATCCGTTTTCTGTGTGCTTTTCAGTTATTTGGGCAACCAGGTTTACTGGAATAAATATAAACACACATATCCACAAATGCGCTTTCCTGGGATTCCATGTGACTCCCACCCCCTCACGGCCCCAGCCCGGCTGCAGAACTTGCAGGGAAAAGAAGGGGATGCAGCTGGTGGCCTCCAGGCAGAGCAGGTCCTGTGAGAGTCTAGGCCCCACACAAGCCCAAGGAAGCCCCTTCCAGGTTAAAAAGCAGGTAGGTCTGTGGTCCTGACCTGAGGCTTTGGGGCATCAAAGGCCATTTTAATCTTTCCTGACCCCCCAGGGATTGGATAGGCTCAGTGCCTTCAGTCAGGAGACTTGCTCGTCTCCGAGGATTCATGAACCTCACTGTGGCCACTGGATCTTGGCTGCCACCAGCACCAGGAGCAGAGCCGGCCGTGGGCTTGGCGGGCGGGACCTACCTAGGTCCTGGTTGTGGGCTTTCTCCTGGCCTTCAAAATACAGCAGGCTGTATCCGCTCCAGAGCTTGTTCATGCCCACGGGGCACATGGGCTCCTGGTCCGTCTGGCTGTGCTTCACCAGCAGGTAGCCGATGCTGACGCTGCGGCCGGGCATGCCAGGCATGCCGGGGCTCCCGGGGCGGCCTGGCTCCCCTAAGGCCGAGAGACAGTGGCTGCTTTTCAGCTGCCTGCAGACGCGGGCCCAGGGCATGGGGCTGCCGGCTCGCCTTTGCAGCACCCCCTTGCCTTTTCCCCAAAGCCTGGGTCTCAGTGGCTCTGCCTCCTGTAGACCAGGAGCAGCGGGAGGAGCCACCTACGCCCACACTCAGCAAGGGGGGGATAACAGATGATGGCAGTGTCTGTGCTGGATGAGGGGCAGGCGTCAGGCAGTGCCTGGAAGGTTCCCTCAGGGTGTGCTGGTGCCGGGGGGACGAGAGCACCTCGGAGACGGAGGGTCCCCAGGAGTATGGCAGCCTGGCCCCCAACGACCTGGCTTCTCTGCCCCAAGCGCTGACCCCCTTTGCTGGAAGCTTCAGGAGGAGGGGCTCACTGCACATGCCGTCTTCCCTGGGGACCCATCTGCTGCCCAGAACGGCCGCCCAGGGACTCCCCCTGCCCCTGCAGCAGTGGACTGTCTAGCCTGACTCCACGACACGCTGCTGACCCGCCCCCACACCACTCCGGCACGGCTTCAACCTCAGCACCTCCGCATGGATGCCCACCCTTTGCTGTCCTGGCCTCCCCGCCTGGGTGGCTCCTATGTGTCTGGGTGTCTTGTGACTTGCACCCCACGTGTCCTGTGCCACCCAGCCGTGGATCCACCCACGGCGGCCACTGTTTTTTGTGGTCTGCGCACCTACAGGGTGGTTGGCCTGCAGCTCACCTGCTCACACCGCTGCTCCATGGGAGCACAGGTGGATTAAAACAAATCTGGAGAGATTTTTGCACAGATTACTCTATCTCTGTCCTATCCTGCACACATACAAATAATCTTAAGAAATGAAGAATGCATGAGTTTACAATGGCCCATTAATATTATTAGCTTCTTTTGGCTCATCGTCACAGACCTTTAAGCCCTTTACCATCCTGTTTCTCAGTGTGTGGATTGCATCCTTCTCTGGGGCACCAGCAGGTATCTTGCGAAGGAGGGGAGCTACCTTGCCCTGGGGGCTCAGTGACCTGTGTGCTGCTAGTACAGGTGCCCTGCTCCGCATGGGTGTGAGGAGCACACACCCAGCACCAAGCACCATTGGAGCCAAGCTGGGGTGTGGAGCAGAAGGGCAGCAGCCTTTCTTAGCAGGCCCAGGGCCCTTTTATTCCCTCCCCAGCCCCACAGCAGGACCTGGGAGAAGCACTCTGCCCTCTGCCCCCTTCGCCGCCCATCACTCACCTTCCTGGCCAGTCGGCCCCTGGTGTCCCACAGGCCCCTGGTCTCCTCGGAATCCAGGGACAGCAGATACTCCACCTCTTCCCTGGGACCCCACCTTCCCTGGATCCCCACGGAAACCTGCAGAGTCCCCAGAACAGGCATGAGTGCCACAGGAGTGACAGTGCTGGGCACCAGGGGTGTTGACCAGATGCTTTTCAGCAAGAGAGCAGGGAGCCTCTCCCTGGCTGCCCTGTGGCTGGCCACCTACCTGGTTCTCCTGGGGGGCCCTGGGGCCCCAGCTCTCCTTGGGCCCCCGGGGGGCCTCTCCTTCCCTGGGGGCCCATTGGCCCCCTCTGGATGGCAAACTTCTGGGGGATTCCTGCAATGCCTGGGGACCCCACAGGCCCAGGGGCACCTGGAAAGGGAAAAGAAAGGCCTGTTGACACAGCAGAGAGCCCTGGACGTCTTGCTCTGGCCACTGGTCCACGTTTGCGCTCACTGAAGCCAAGCGTGGCGTGGCCTAGACCAGCCTTGCTCTCTAGAGATGAGGCGGGTGGTGACCTGTCCGACAGGCCGCTCGGTGTCCGCCCTTCCACAATGCCTGGCACCCACCACGGCTCTGTGGGGACGTCAGCAGGCCTGTCCTGTCTTGATTTCCTCTCTGTGCTTTTTGGTCTAGGCCCCACGACAAAGAGTGGCCTTGGAGGTGTCCCCAGCCCAGAGGGGCGGATGAGCCCTCAGCCGGCTCCTGGCGGCAGCTGACCTGAGGCTGCGGCCCTGCCGGGGTGTGGACGGCCACTTACCTGGGAGCCCTCGGTCTCCTTTGGGCCCCCTGGGGCCTCGGTCGCCCACGCTCCCGGTGGCGCCTATGTTTCCCATGAATCCTTGCTCACCCCTGGGCCCTGCAAGACAAGCAGGACTTGGAGGACAAGCGGGTCTGGGGGACTCCAGTCACCTGGTCAGGCCCCCGCCTCCCTGGAAAGAGGAGCCCTCCGAGGATCCGTCACCTTTTTCTCCTGGGAGACCGAACACGCCAGGCCGGCCCTGGGGCCCGGGGTCCCCGCCCCATCCTTTGGTTCCTGGGCTTCCCAGAACTCCGGGGTTCCCTTCTTCTCCTTTGCTTCCCGGCAGAGCAGCAGGCCCTGGGGGGCCCTGCGGGCCTCGGTAACCTGTTGCCGTCAGTCACGGAAGCAGACGGTTAGAGCAGGAAGCAGGCGCCATGCTGGGCCGCTGATGGGTGCCCAGGAGGTGGGGCGCGAGGGCCCTGTTTGGGGGATGGTCTTTGGCAGGCTGGTAGCCCTGGGTGACTTTTCTTATTGTGGTAAAATACATGTAACATGAAACATGCCATATTCTCCGGGTTCAGAGGCCCAGCTCAGCGGCATTAAGCACATTCGTGCTGCAGTGCAGCCATCCCCACCGTCCACTTCCAGAACGTTCTCATTTCCCAAACCGGAGCTCTACCCCCTTAATCAGGGACTCCCAGCCCCACCTCCTGCTTTGTCCCCATCAGCACGGCTGCTCCGGGGACGAGGCCCTTCTGTGCGTGGGCTCTGCACTGAGCTCAGTGTTCTCCGGGCGGAGGTGGGTCTGGTCTAGCCCTCCAGTAACCGGCTCACGGCCTCTCCCGCCCCCAGGGGTGTCTGTGCACAGGGAAGTGGCCATGCTCACCTTCCAGGCCGAATATCCCTGGGGCTCCTTTGTCACCAGGTGACCCAGAGATGTTGGAAGGAGGGGTGATGCCTGGAAATCCCTGCAGTCCTGGGCTCCCGATTGGGCCTCGCTCCCCTTAGGAGGGAAAAAGAAGCTGTTTTTAGTGTCAGCACCCCTTTTAAAAGTCTACCGTTTCCCTTCTACGCTGTCACCTGTCCAGGGGCACAGCCCCCAAGGAGGCAGTGAGGGAAGGCGTCCAAGGCCAGGAATGTGTCGCGATGCGGGCTCTCTGGGCCACGTGGCCCCTGCTCCCACTGAGGTCCCCATTTGAGTTCCAGCTGAGGCTCCCGTTTCAGTTGAGTGTAAAAGAGGATACTTTTATGTCTACTTGATGCCGTGTGGTTTGAGTGTTTGGTTTTTGTAGGTGATCTCACTGTTTAAATTGGCCCCCTAACATCACACCGGAGTGTCTGCAATCACTCAAGTTCAGGGAGGCTGAGAAAACACGTCGACACAAGCCCGTTTTGCACGACTCATAGGCAAAACGTGAACTGAAGCTGAGCGTCCGCTGCAGAAATAACTGAGGCTGCAAACGGGAGCTTCTGGCCTGAGCTGAAAGCCAGTGACTCGGGACCCACAGGAAGGTCCCAGTCGGCTGCCTCCTCCTCCGCCCGTTCTTGGCTCGGTTCTCTGGTGCTCGGCGTCAGGCAGTTCTGGGGTTTCCAGCCATTTGCAAGGGGAGGGGAGGTGGCAGACCCTGGAGAATCAGACGTGTGGTCTGAGCCTTGCGTCACCTGCCTCTCCCCTGGGTGATCAGGGTCTCTGGCCTCAGGTACTGCTCCCCTTTGTGGGGTCGCTGTCTCCAGCCTGGGAGGGAATTCCGACCCTACTACTCAGCATCGATGTCCATGCAGACGCCTGGCTGGCCTCCCCCATGGACGAAACGCAGGGGTGCGCAGGGTGTGGGGGGCCCCAATCCTCAGGACAGAACCCCTGGGGCTGTAGGCGCATGTCAGTGAACTGCCGCACGGGAACACTCCCCTCCGGACGCCGGCCTCCCTGGATCTCAGACGAGGCTCGAGCCCGGTGGAGGGGGCGCGGCTGGGAAGGGGGAGGTGCTCTTTTCTCAGCAGCTGAGACCACGTTTCCCAGGTTAGCGCCCAGGCGTGTCAGGTCAGTCACGCGGGGCTTAGCTCAGCGGTTTAATGTATACGTTTACTCATTTATCCAACATTCTGAGTGCTGGTTATGGGCAAGACACTATGTCGGGGTCCTGCGGGGACAGCCCTGTCACCAAGGGGATAGACATGATCCCTAGGGCCAGGAGCTCATCTGTACCACAGGGAGTCTGGCCAGTCACTCAGCCGATGGAATAAGCACGTTGCATAACGTTGGAACCTCACGTTGGAAGCCCAGCCCAGAGGTCTGCCACGAGCCTCTCTCCGGAGCAGCATTTGCCTCCCCTCCCCCGGCTGCCCCTGCTCCGTCTTTCTGGTTCTGCTTCCGCAGGTGGTCTATCCCACGTCTGGCCTCACCTGGAACTCCTTGCTCCCCTTTCTGTCCTGGCGCTCCGACAGGGCCTGGAAGGGTGTTGGCTTCTCCTGGGTCACCTCTCTCCCCAGCAGGACCTGGGAAACCTGGGTCTCCATGGATGTCTGCACCTGTGGCAGGGTGGACGGCAGGGTCATCAGCATCTCTGGCACAGATTATTCATCATAAGCAAAAACTTGTGATGTTTCTCAGTGACACTCAAAAAATAGAAAACCAACAGGCAGCGTGGAGATTTCAGCTTGCTACGTAGCCTCAGTGTTCCAGAATCTGAGACTTGGAAGGGAAACTAGAGATTGTAGTTGAACCCCTTTGCTTTCTAGATGTAAATGAAGCCTTTCAGAAGGTCCAGATTCACGGACACAGCTGGGCCTGCAGCTGGGAGCCCACCTGAGGCCTCGTGGCTCCTGGTTGGGTGGCTCATGCCGTGGTCAGAGTGAAACACTAAACCCTGCCCCACTCACAGCGCAGGTCAGGTGCTTAGAGCAATTTGGTGGCAGGAAAGAGTGATACACTTTGGCCATGTAAACTCCAATTGAAATGTTAATTGGAGCACGACTGTGTGAATGTATATGAAATTACACACAAACAAATTTATCTGTAGGTAGTTGAATACCTGTTTACATAAAATGTTTATAAACAGAATATTCTGACAATAGGACTGTGGATGATTTTTTTTTTGTTTGATTGTATTTTTGAGAACTTTTCTCTACCAAACATGAGTTTGTACTTTGAAAAGAAAGTAAACACTAAAAGTCATCTTTTAGATAGAGACACATTAATAAAATGATTCCCACCTCTCATTGTCCTACAAATATTATTACCTAATTAATAAAGGAAAAAATTAAATGAAAAGACAGGACATTAAGATTTAACATTAAAGGAGCTACATTTAAACGAACATTTCAGAGAAGCCCCTGGGGCTTCTGCCCTTTGGGACGGAAGCTTCCTGAAGGGACAAGAGTACAAGGGGTGCAGAGAGCGATGGTGCCCCTGTGAGGAATGGGTCAGCATGTGCTTGGCACTGGGAGACCCCAGAGGGGCCACCGACGAACTCCTTAGTCTGTCCTTGGCTTTTGGACACAGTGGGGCTTTGTATTTCCCTCGGCGGAAAAAAAATATGCTGGAATTGTTTTTAAAAGCAGCTCTAATAGCTTCTGAAAGATGTCAGTGTCTTTTCCTTTTGGAACAAAAGACCCCTGGGGTGCCGTGTGGTGAGCTCAGCTGGTCCCCCCAGAGAGCACCCCTGCTATGACAGTGTCAGGAGGAGGCCCTCGGCAGGTGAGCAGGTGGGCAGGTGGATGAGGTCCTGGGTGTGGCCCCACGGTGGCATGGGTGTCCTTACGAGAAGGGCCACCAGCGTGCTCTCTCCTCCCTCATGAGGAGCCGTCTGGGAACCAGGACGGGACCTTGCCGGAAGCTGGCCGTGCTGGTGCCCTGACCCAGACTCCAGCCTCCAGAACCGCGAGGAACGGCCGTCTGCCATCTGCGCTGCCCCCAGCGTGGTGTTCCATTGCAGCCCTGAGCTGACTAAGACAGCCACGGCCTGCTTCAGAGTGAGAACAGCCCAGGAGGGCCGGCCCCTCCGTCTTCCCCGTGCCAATGGAATGGAAGATCACAAATCCAGTGCTGGGCCTAGTAGGCATTTTAGACAACTCGGGCATGGATGCCAAACTTTCCCAAGATGCTGCCCAGCCACAGGGCACTGTTTTCTGTCCATGTAGAGCCTGATGGTCCACTCGGCACTTCTGACTCATGGGGGTGGAATCTTAGGCCCACAGCTCAGCTGTCTGTCTGCCAGGCCACAGGGGCCCCGAGGCCTCAGGGGTTAGCGCACAGCCCTCCTGGGGCAGCCCTGCTCTCTGAGCCACCCCCCATCGGCACGGCCCCAGGCGTGGCCCCATGGCTGGGACGGCGTTAGTACCTGGGGATCCTGGAAAGCCTTTGGTGCCTGGCAAGCCGTGCAGTCCCCCGATGCCGCGGATGCCGGGGAAACCTGTGTGGGTTCACTCAGGGTTAGTCCAAGCATGGAGAGCAGAGACCCTTAAATAACTCAGACAGGCTTTTGCTTGCTATGACACGGTCGCGCATCCAACATGTTCAAAAGCCCGGCAAACAGGAGGCAGCTCGGCGCGTCCTGTGGCACGTCAGTGAGTCGCTTCCGTGGTGACCAGGAGACGCATGTGGGTCACGCTTTGTTGTCACAG
This sequence comes from Manis pentadactyla, assembly GCF_030020395.1. Lineage (NCBI taxonomy): Eukaryota > Metazoa > Chordata > Mammalia > Pholidota > Manidae > Manis > Manis pentadactyla. The sequence goes on along the minus strand of NC_080035.1, from coordinate 64,361,382 downwards.
AATCTTACTACAGACACCACAGCTGGAAGGGACCTGGGGAGTGGTGTTCTGTTTCCCTTTCTGACGCTTGAGTTACGGTGTAGGTTTGGTTTCTAAGAGCCAAGGTTGGTTCTCAGAGCCAACAGCCTGGTATTAGTTCCATTCCCTCTCGACTCCCCAGGACAGACATTTGTGATGATGGACGCGGAAAACTTGTTCAGAATTCAGGGTGACCCACCCAGCTCCCCACTCACTGCAGGTAGAAAAGCCACCCGAGAGAGGCTGAGGGTGTGTCCCCCATCTGACCAGGACCTGTGGGGACCCCAGGTCTTCCCATCTGCCTGGGACCCGTGGGGAGCCCAGGTATGAACCCTACCAGACCAGGGGCCTATAGGACCCCAGGGCCCATTCCCTGACTGCAGCCTGTCCGGGCCAGGCTGAGCAATCTCCCAAATCCTGCCCAGAGTGCCACCAGGCCCCATTCAATGGGAAGCCAAGAAGCCCTCAGCAGAAAAACAAGGACACTGGCATGCATCTGTCCCTCTGTCCATCCTGCCTAACCGGCCTGTGTGCTGAGTGAGAAGTGGGCCCACACCCCCAGGAGGTTTCCATTCATTCACTGGGGAGGAAACTCTTCTCTGCAGGCTGGAGTGTCTTTTTCTCGGTGCTGGCACAGCTGCCAACCCCTGTGCTCAGTGTGGTGTGTGCATGGCAGACTGTGCACACCCCTGCCTTTCATCTTACACAGTCTTACAGAAAACAGCCTGGAGAGAGGCCAGCCCTACTAAGAGTACCTCTCCTCACCTGGCAGGCTGACTCTGAGCAAGCCCACGTGCTTAGAGTCTGCAAAGGGGGAAATGGTCTTACCTGGTAAGCCTGGAGCCCCTGGCCAGCCAAAATCCCCTTTGTTGCCGGGCACCCCGACCTGCCCTGGCTCTCCCTGAGGCCCCTGCAGCCCCGTCAGTCCTGGAAAGCCTGTGGGCAAACACATCCTTCAGTGAGCTCCAGAACCACCAGCCTTGCCTGGCCACCAGCTCAGCTCTGCCTGGAGCTGGAGGGCCTCGTGGGGAAGAACAGGCTCCCCTTCAAGCCAGCAGTGCATGTGGCCTTAGACCCCCACATCCGGGGTCAGTGCAGCTAGGTTGGCCCTGCCAGAGACGACAGCTCATCTGTTTCTTATGCTCATCCTGTCGTCCAGATAGAGGTGGGAGAGAACCCGAGAAAGACCCCTGAGATGAGCCCCTCGGGGTGCATGGGCCCCGGGCAGAACAAGGCCAAGCAAAGCAGGGAGCACCAGGAAAAGCAGGAAACGGGATCCCTGCTGACTTCTGTCCTCAGCTTGGGCTCCTGTGTGCGTGCAAACACATGGAAGGGTCCCCAAAACAAGAACTGAGTCCTGTCACAGAGACAGATGCTGGGCCCCAACGTGGCCGTGGCCCGAGTGTCAGCCTGGGCAGGCCCCACAGGCGGGCTGCGGGTTCTCTCCGTGAGTTTGGTCCTGAGCTGAGCCAGGTGAACGGGCAGCGCTAAGAGCAAGTGTCCTGGGCAGGGGGTCGCAGCAGGCTGGGGGCAGGCAGAGCTGGTGCCTCCCCTGGCCTCGGAGCTCTGGGCGCTTGGCCTGCTCAGCTCAGGGACTGCGCAGAGGAAGGTGTATGACAGCGAGATTTACCTGTTTGCCCTTTGAGGCCGGGTGGGCCTTGGGCTCCGGTCAGGCCTGTTATCCCGGGGAAGCCAACTTCACCCTCCGTTCCTCTCTCGCCAAAGAACCCCTTTAGACCTGTAACGACAGATTTGCCGCTTGGAACAAACCACAGGCATCGTGTCACTAGGGCGTAGTGCATGTAGGGTTCACGGGCATGCTGGCTAAGGGTGCTGCTGTCCCACGGGGGCTTCTGCTGTGCACGGGCATGCCACCTAAACGCGCTCTCAGAGGATTAATTCCTCCCTCTGAGCCTTTGCTCGGTGGCTCCCATGATGGCACGTCATGGCCCCGCGTGTTGGCAAGAGTGCCCTGGGGCATCCCCCACGTGACGTGGGGCCAGCAGGACACTGTGGGAACGGTGGCATGCCACCTCCAGCCCGGGCTGTATGGTCATCACCGCTCTCTGCCACGTCTCTTGCATTGCTCGCTTGGGGGAAGCCAGCTGCCGCAAGGGGAGGACACCGCAGTGGAGGCCTCCCAGTACAGCCTCATGGACACGTCACCCTGGACGTGCGTCCCATGGTTCCATCCCAAGACCTCTGAGTCCCAAACCCCTGCCTCTGAATTGGACCCTCAGATGTTGTATGAGATGGCCCCTGCTCACAGGTGCTGTGGCCCCTGCACCCACTAAATGCAGCAGATCCCCAAATGGGGCTCCTCCTGAGTGGTCTTGAATGTGGGATGTGCCAGGGAAGCTGGGGGCACTGTAAATGTGCGGATGTGCAACCTGCCCCCAAGACGTGCCTCAGCAGGGTTGCAGCCTGGAATCTGCATTTTAAACAAGCACCTCGGGGGCCTCTGGGGAGGTTGCGGGGCAGACAGAAATGCTGTCTTCACATCAGCGACACTATTTTGGGTCAAACGTTTTGGTGTGTTCTGTACACTGGAAGGTTTTGAAAGCCTCTGACCATCCTGAACTCCACATGATCACTTTTATCTAGTGTCTCCTTAAATTTCAGAGGCCATTGCTTATACAAAAATACTGCTAATGTTTATGCAGCCTCAGAGAAAACAACCTGAGAAGTTCTGCTCATTTTCTTTCAACTATCTGAGGGTTTTGAAATCTGCTCCAAACCCCATCGCCTGGTGCATCTTCACCGACCCGACATCATCTCCACCCGACCAAGCTTGGCGAGTCCGGCCTGAGACCAGCCCTGAGCTCTGGCACTGCCTTCTGGGCTGATCCGACCCAGGGCCCCACTGCCCGCCCTCTGCTGCAGGGAGGCTCCGGGGCTGACCCCACGCGCGGGCACAGCTCACTTGCCTCAGGGAGGCTGGAACATCCCTGAGGATGGCTGACAGAACAACCACCTCTTAGCCAGCGACGGCGGTTCTGAGATACGGCCGCTGGTGAGGGACCCAGTGGGAGGCTCCGCTCCTGGGCACTCAGTTAACTGGGTGCAACCCTGATTCTTGTGGGGGCAGCCTTTCACCCCTACACATTTTTAGTTGAACAATTGAGGTCATCGTTAATGACATGTGGCAAAAATGGTGTCACATTTCCGCAGTTATGACCCAAACTGCCCAGGTGATCATTCAGGACGGGAGATTCGGGCAGCCGAGGGCCAGAGGCCGCCCAGCGCGGGTACCACTGGGGCTGGGAGGGGGGCCATCGGAGCTCTGGCCACCGATCCACAGCGAGCCCGCCTAGTCCTGGGCAGCAGTTGTGTGGCCCCGGGCGCACTGAGGCCCTGTCTACTGCACGTCTCCGAGGTGAAGACCCAGCTCCACATCCACCCCCGCGACACGCTCTTCCCCTCCACGAGGGCCTACCCTAGGTGGACCTGGGGCTCCGTGCAGCTTCAGCAATGTGGGGTCCCAAGATTGAATCCCGCGGAAGGAGGCCTCTATGGCCCGTGCCCTGGGGGTAACACTACAGGCAGGAATTCTGGCCTTGAACTTCAGTGGTGCTCAAGAAGGGGGGTGCTGCCGTACCACCGCAGGCACCTGGCGCACAGAACCAGGCGCCTCTTGCTGCCTGACACAAGAGAGGGGCCACACTCCTTTCTCAGGACCTCTCACTGTTGGCAAGATGCTCTGCTCTCTGCGCCCCTTGCTTCAAGCCCTGGACTGTGCCCCAGGGGCCTGGGCCATGCTTCCTTTTCCTCAGCCACGTTTTCCAGGCTCCAACTGCTCCCTTCCACAACGTGGATTACTGCTCTCTCCCCTTCCAGGGACAGACGGCAAGGGTTCCTGACTTGTCTTCAGGTTTAATTTAGTTAAAAATTCCAGCCTCTCTTGCACATTGGGCTTGAAGATCTCAAACGATTCCCTTTGACATGACTCAGAGTGCTTACAAACAGTGATACAAATGTCAAGCCAGCCCACGAGTGACACGGACGGGGTCAGGGCTGTGGCTGGGTCGGAGATACGGAAATGGCTGTACCTGGAGCGCCGGTGAGGCCCCGTTCTCCCTTCAGGCCTGGACTTCCCGGTAAGTCTATGGTGTCGCCAATGTCACCTGTAAGTGAAGAAAGGCTGGTGACAACAGGTCTTCCTACTGGAGGTGGTCAGTTTTGCAACTCTGTAAAGAACGTACTACATTCTTTGTAAGAACGATTTGCTTCAAAATAACGAACAGTATTTGCAGGTCTGGCATCACTGTGCCTGTCCAGATGCTCTGGACGGTGGATGCCCTGTTCTCACGGTCCCAGCAGTACTCACCGAACTCCCCCGTGGGACCGGTCTCGCCGTACAGGCCTGCTGTCCCCGGAGCCCCCTTGTCGCCCTAGAGCAAAGGCATACAGGAGGCCTTCTCACAGACCGCTCGGGAGCCACGCACGCAGCTCTGAAGTAGGTTAGGGCTCCCGGTGCTGGGTTCACCACAGCCAGCACTCCAGGCTTATGGCCTCGGCATTCTGTAGAAAACTCCTGAAGCTTTTCAGCACAATAGTAGGGGGCCTGCTCACCTGCTCATACTGAACTGTGAAGTGGTACAAACGAGGGGGGCTGCGAGACTTCACTGAAATGAGTAACGTCAGTGACGCAGGTCACCACGACACGGTGACAACAACCACAGCCGCCGCGCCCCCTCCCCCCTGGCAGGCTTCATGCAGACACGTGTGCTGGCCCCACCCCAGGACCTCCCCAAGGTTGGTTAAGCCTCCAATCAACCCTACGAGGTAGATACTGTTGTTTCCCATTTGACAGATAAGGAAATGGAGGCACAGTGAGGTTAGGTTACTGCTCAAGGTCACTCAGCTGGTAGTCAGCAGACCAGCCGGGGCGTCCAGATTCCCGAGCGTGCCCCCTCACACGGCTGCACACACCCGCTGTGGAGTGGGTGGGGCTTCTCCAAGGAGGGGCTGGTTGCAGTTAATGAGACTGGGATGGTGTCTGGATCCCACTGTGACCCCATGGAAGCCGGGCTTTTCCTCTCGGAAGGGGCTTCCTCTGCAGGGGGAGGGTGGGAGCTCTGGCCTACCATGACCTCCGTGGTCCCTCTTTGGCATCAGCCTGGCTTTAGACCCACAGCACTGACATTGTTACCCTTCCCCAGCACGGTTTACATGAGCTCTGAATTATTAGGTAGCTCCATGTTGTGGGAGGAGAGGGGAGGGTGTGTGGAGGCTGCACTCATATTTAGATTTCACTCCCTGAGCCGGACATTTAAGATGAGTGCAGCACCCTGCACGTATGTGCCCGTTACATGCTGTCTCCATTACACCCAATAAAACTGCGCGGTGGCTACTGCCTGCATTTTCCAGGTGAGGACAAGACAACAGTGCCCAGCACACAGCACATGCTCTAGGACATGAGCTGAGTGGAGACACGAGTAAATGGCAGGTGGGGAGGTCGCCCGAGCTGACCCAGTAATGGCTGCTGGTCCTGCTGTCACATGTGTGCTCAAGCGCAGAGCTCAGGCCGCTAGGAATCCAGGCTTAGTCCTTTCCGGGCCCCCATGGAAAATGCAGACACCATGTTTCACCCAACAGCAGCTCATGAAAGGGCCTGGCCGACCCCAAACCCCCACTGGTGTTGGTGCGAGCGCAGCGTCTCCTTACACTGACCTGGGGCCTAGGATGGCCCGAGGTTCTGACCCGAAACAGGTGCCTTGACCGCTGGCGGCCCAGTGAAGTGCAGGACCACGGCGCTCTGGGCAGCAAGCAGAGGAGAGGGTGCTCACAAGAAGATGCCCACTTACCCTGCTTCCTGTGAATCCTGGAAACCCTATAATCCCAGGGGGCCCGGACACGCCGGGGAATCCTGGCGAACCAGGCGAGCCAGGAACTCCGATGTCCCCTTTGACTCCCTTGATGTAGCCTGGCCTCCCCGGCGACCCAGGTACTCCGGACAGCCCGGGGATCCCTGGCATCCCCGAGGAACCTGCAGGGAGACCCCGAGTGTGATGCCTGGGGTGGAAGCGCCCCCCCACCCCAGGATTTCTGCCCTGCCGTCCCGAGAGTCACAAAGCCTGATGGGAGGCGGCCGCCTGCAGACACGGTAGGCTGTTGGCGGAGCTGAAGCGCAGGAGGGCAGGCGGGGCGGGGAGGAGGCCCCAGGTGGCCGGCGCCCAGGTGGCCAGGCCATGGTGGTCTCACCTTTCACGCCCAGGTACCCCTTCAGTCCCATAGGTCCTTCGTCTCCTTTCTCCCCTTTGATGTCCTTCATTCCTGGCAGGATGATGGGAGGTGGTCCTGCGGGGCCGGGGTCCCCTCGGCTGCCTGGAAGGGAACAGAATGTAGCTTTTGCTGTGCCCGTGGGCCAGGCGGGAGGACACGGGAAGAAGGCCTCTTGGCCAGGGCTGTCCTCCCAGACCTGAGTCCCGAGAGGCTCTGAGTCACGGCAACAGGTCTCCCCTGATCTGGCAGCCTGAGAGCTGGTGATGGGGGTCTCTGAGAGGTCCTGGGGTGGAGGGAAACACCTCTCTCCCCACCCCTGCCAGCAAGCGGAGTGTGAGCACAGAGCATGTGACAGGTGGAAGCCCCCCCACCTACCTTAGAACATTCTCATCTCCCCAAGAGAAATCTTGGGCCCCTCAGCATTCACACCCACTTTCTGCCCCCAGGCCCAGGCGACCTCTAATCTGCTGTCTCTACAGATGCACCTCTTCTGGACACTTCATGCACACGGGAGCGGACGACATGCGGCTAACGGTCCCACGTTTTCTACATATTGCAGCATGAATCAGACCCCCACACTTCTTCACCGCTGAGCAGTATTCCTTCATACAGCCATACCACACATTGCTACCCACGGGGGATATTTGGGTTCGTTCTTTCTTTTGTGGCCACCAGGGGTAACACTGCTGTGCACTCAGGTGTGTTCTTCTGTGGGCATGTGCTTTCAGTGCCCTTGGGCACACACCCAGGAGAGAGGCTGCCGGGTGACGGAGTTCCCCTTTTTAAGAAACCGCCCTACTGTTTTCCACACTGGTGTGCCGCTTCATGTTCCGCGACATACGAGGGCTCCCATTTCTCCACATCCTCGCCAACACTTTATTAGTATTTAAGGTTTTAGAGACCAGGGTGACACTTTCAGAACAAGGGTGTTTAAACAGAGGTCATGAAGATGTGCCTTCTAGCAACATACTTCCTGGGTGGAGCCTCGCACCTGGGCCTTGAGACGCCTGCCCACCCCAGGGCTTGGGCCCGCCTTGGTTCCGGGGGTCCCAGCCTCCTCGGCACGGTGTTGGACCCTCTACCTGGGGTACTGGGCTCCTCTCTTGCCAAACGGCACTCCCCTACTTTAGGATTTACCTTCCGCTTTTCTGATTTAGGCTCCTCTGACCTCATGCTTACTGTGGAAAAATCATGGCAGGATGTGCTTTTTAGGACGTTTTTGGTTTCTGATGCTGCTGTCATTTTTGTTCCCAAAGCTTCCTCTGCTCAGGATCACTCCCATCACACTGTCAGGGAGTTGAGGCAGCGTAAAGCCTTCCAGTTTGTGTTAGTTTCCTTGTTAACAGTGCCTAGCTTTTGGGTTCCAGAAGGTTCTGTCTGAGCGGTGTTATGCCCCCATGGCAGTGAGTGTCAACCCTCAGGAAGGCCGTAACGGCGGAGGACGTACCTTTCACGCCCGGCTCACCAGCCAGGCCCTTCAGCCCCGGGACGCCAAAGACTCCGACCTCTCCCTTGTTCCCCGGGAACCCGGGTCTGCCTTTGAGCCCCAGCATGCCTTGGAAGCCGTCCATCCCGGGCGAGCCTCTACTCCCTTCGGGGGAAGCAGAGAAGTGCTGCTTTAGGCATTCCCGTCCCCCGCCCGACGCGATCCCACAGCGGACCCGGTGAGGAGACGCGAAGGTTTCTAACTGAAACAGCGATTCCCGGGACCCTGTTTCCCGAGAGCCTGTCTGCCACCCTGAGCACAGACAGAGGCGCTCCGAATGAGCCCACGTGTCATCTGGCCCCTGGGAGCAGGGCATAGGGCAAGCCGCACAGCGGTCAGGCAGAAAGACCCGAGGAGAAGGGAGCCTGGGTCCGCGGGCCCACCGGGAAGAGGCTGGGAGGGGTCCTAATAGGGTTTGCTGACACTGCACCCCGTGTGGGGCTCTGGTGCCGACCAGTGGGGACACAGCTCACAGAGGGCCCCTTCTAGGAAAGCTGGCCTCGCTCTGTGCAGGTGACCTCGCTTCTCCTGGGCTTGGGTTTCTGGTCACCAGCTGCCCTAGGATCTAAGCCCCATCTCCTGAAGGTCCTCTCCACAAACCTCCCCACACAGGCAGTGAACCCCGCTCCACAGGGACAGCGCCTTCTCCCTTGGAAATGAGTAAATTGGCATTTCGGGGCGTGTCGGTCCCACCTGGCATAGGCAGGTGGCGAGGGGTCCTGGGGCCTCAGCCTGCGGAGGGGCTGGCCCCACCCGCACAGCTGTCCCACACCCCAGGTAAGCCACCGGTACCCCTCAAGGTAAGGCCCTGCCAGTCAGTTACCTTTGGACCCCGGGATGCCAGGCATCCCAGCCACTCCTTTGAATCCAGGGCTTCCGGGGTGGCCTCTCTCACCCAGGGAACCAGGGTCACCTCTCTCACCAGACACACCCTTCGTGCCCACAGGGCCGGGGAAACCAGTGTCGCCTGGGTCTCCTCGGTCCCCAGGCAGACCTGTGAGGAGAGTGGGGAGGAACATAGAAGAGGATGAACTGTTTGGGAGAGCTAAACGCTACGGGCGTCAGACACCCTGGACGGTGCCCCGGGGGGCCCAGCCCCGGCCTCTGCCCTGCAGCGGGCCTCCGCCACCTCCGCTGGGGTTCCTGCTCCGCCTACTGCCCTGAGGTGGGCGTCCTCCTCTCCTCCCCTGATCTGCCACCTGTGGGCAGGTGAGTTTTACCTCCCCAAAGCGGAGCAGTGATGCTGAACTTTGCAGTTTTTAGCAGAATTTGTTTCTAAATTTTCCTAATGAAATCTTACCTGGACCCCCAGTATATACAAGTACAACAGATGAGCAGGTTTCTCAGGCTGTGTGAATTCTGCTTGTTTGGCAAAATATATGTTCTGTGTTTAGAACCTGTTGTGGGCTGAATTGTGTCCTCCCCATATTCATATGTTGAAATTCTAACCCCCAGGACCCTGGAATGTGACTGCATTTGGAGACAGGGCCTTTAAAGGAGTAATTAAAATTAAGGGATGTCATTAGGGTGGGCCTTCCTGAGATACGACTATATAAGGACTTGTGTGTCCACCCAGAGGGACGGTCACGTGAGGACACCGGAGCAGGCGGCGGTTTGCCAGCCCAGGGGGGAGGCCTCAGGAGGAACAAGCCCTGCCCGGCTTCTGGCCTCTAGGACTCGGGGAGAACACATTTCTATTGCTTCAGACCCCACTGGGTGGTGCTTCCAGAGACCCTGACAACCCCGAGAGGGGGACTCCTTGGAGCACAGCTTGAGGACTCCACTGGTCCCTCCAGCACAGCGAGGACCCCACCCCAGCCCACGATGGGAGGGCAGGGGCCTTACCTCCCCGGCCTGCGGCGCCTGGCAGCCCCAGTGGCCCCTGTTGGCCCGGAGCTCCTGGGAAGCCGTGCTGTCCCGGAGGCCCAGGCAGTCCTGGAGAGCCCGAAGGCCCTGGGAAGCCCGGCTGGCCCTTCAGGCCTGGCATTCCTGGCATGCCCTGGCTCCCTGCAAGGATGGAGAGGAGAACGGTGAGGCCAACCCACACGGCTACTGCGAACAACATCTGCCTAAAAATAGGATTAGTTCTTTCTGAGTTGCAGGAAATCTGGAGCATTCAGAGAAGTGTGAGTAAAGGATAAGATGAAAGTGACTCATGGTCTCACCCAGAGATAATCCCTAACGTCTTGGCATGGTTCCCTCCAGCCTTTCTTTCATCACATAAATACACCCAGGAAGGGCACCTGCTTCCATTCACATAAATACACTGAGGAAAAGGTATCTGCAGACCTGATGCCTTAAGTACAAATCGGATCTGGCTTTTTCTACTTGCCATTATATTTTGAGCATCCTGCCACACTGTGAGAGGCTCTTTGCAAAGGTTTAGAGGGCCACCCCGGCAGCAGCCCCTCGTGGGCGTGTTGGGGCCTGTAAAAGGCCTCAAACAGCCTCCTTTCCTGGCTGCGGAGGGCAAACACAGGCTGATGCATCTGTCCTAAAACATTTCGGAAGACCGCTGCGACTGAGTGTGGGGGAGAGAGGAGCCATGCCACCCAGAGTCCTGGGGCTTCTCCCGGGGCCCAGGAGGGGTTTCAGGCCCGCCCCCGGGAGCCACGGGGGAGCGGGTTGCAGCCCCTCTCCTCTCCTGCTGTGGCACTTACCCCTGAATCCCGGTGTGCCTCTCTCTCCCGGAAGGCCTTTCAGCCCGGGGTGTCCAGGCAGCCCGGCGTCCCCCCGGGACCCGGCCTGGGCTCCCAGGACTTCTCCAGGAAGGCCTCTGTCCCCCGGGGGCCCCACTGGCCCTGGGAGGCCGGTGGGGCCTGGCTGTCCATCCAGGCCAGGGAGGCCCACGGCACCTTTGGCTCCTCGGGGCCCCACAAACCCTGAAAGGAAACATGGGTGTCCCCACAATGCAGGTCAGCACTGCAGGGCTCTAACAGAGGCATCAGAAAGGGGCTGGAGACAGCAGGCGCTCACAGTTGGAACCCCAGCTGGGACCCTGGCCCTGCCACACAGGCCCTGTCGCACCCCGCCTCCCTCTGCCCTCTGGCCCGCAGCCCTATCATTCAGCTGAAGTGAACAAGGCCTTTAGAACCAGCTGCTTCTCGGACATGAATCTGCATACTTCATGGGCTTCCAGGTTGTGCAGATAATCCCCGAAGAATGGCTTTTGTGGGACCTTCCCAGTTGTGTGTGCAAGGGAGGACAGAGATCCCCAGGGGTGAGGATGACCGACCCCTTGAGGCCCAAACTCTGCCCCCCTGGGACCCGACCCCTGGTAATAAATCCCTGATCTTCAGCCAGCTTGAAATGCTTTGAAGGAGAGTCGACACCCCTCTGTTGCTTTATGGTCAGCCACCCGGATCTAGAGGGAGGGATGGCAGCTGCCACATGTGGGCAGGTGAGCCTTCCCTGGACACCTCGGGTCACGTGGTCTTGTGGCCCTGCTCCCCACCCTGCCCTCATCCCTGACGACCTCAGGCTGAACTCCACGGGGACAGTGCCATGTTTGTTTGGAAAGGAAGCTTTCTGAGGGCACCACTGTCTCGCCTGTGGTGTGCAGGGTCCTGGAGAAGGCGTGGTCCCCTGTCAGACCCCCACAGGGCTCTGGGCCTTTCTCCGTCGGTGCAGAAGGTGGGGGTTGGTGTTTGGAACAGAGGACCTGGGCTTCACCTGAGTGTTGACTAGCTGGGCCCTGTTTCAGTTTTAATGATGTGGTTTATTCTCATAAAGGAGAGAGAAGGCTTTCATGGGTGTGAGCTCTGTACGTGGGGCTATGGACCTGCTTGTGGACATGTGTGCACACGTGGGTCTAATATCTGGAATAGACTCTCTTCGTGTTTTGCAATCTTTGAAGCTGAGTATTTTATTTTGCCCTGCATGTGGTGACAGCAGTGTAGAACCTTCTGTTACCATAAAAGTGACATGTGTTTCAAAATTAAATAGATCACTTCCTCATTTACGCCTTCCCACTCCCGCCCCCTGTTCATGGAGGGACGACATTTCTACAAATACTGCCAACTTCCCAAATCTCCTGATAACCAGCGCATCCCACTCATTCTTCGTGCCAGGAGAACGCTCGACACAGTTCATAGCCCCTCGGGTGGCAGGCAAATTATGATTATTAGGTAGCTTTCCTATTCAAGGCAAGAAGGCACTAATAAATTATTATCCTCTTAAAAAATTCACACTTAACTTCAGTAAACGTGGCATCACTACATTTATGGCTAAGCTTCTACATGTGCAGATGCCAGCAGGGCACCAGAACGCCAGTCTGACCCTCTGCTGAGCTGGCATGCAAACCTCCCTTTGCTTCTCTCCAGTGCCCTGATAAGAGACTCAGGGAGCGAGCCTCATAATTCTGCAGAGCATGGAGAGATACACAGCATGAAAGGGAACAGATCAAAGTTCCCAACCATCTCTAGGGGCTAGAATGCCGAGTCCAGGAAGGGCACCTACCAAGGACTGGTGCAAAGTAGCACATTTAGGGTTAAACCAGTTGCCTGAGTGGGGGAGGGGGAGAGGCAAAATGCAATGAATCTTTGCTGAAAATATTTGCTAAAGGCCTAAGTCGAAGCACACAGAAGCCTACGGCTCTGCACCAGAGCCCAGGCATCTGGACCATTCTGGGCTTCTGGAGCCCAGTCTGAGAGGAATGCCAGCCAGCTGGAGGGCATCACAGAGGAGGGTCAGAACTGTGGGGGCACAAAGCTTGGCGCAGAAGAGAGTGCATTCCTGGGGCCACGGGACGTCTATGGGAGATGCAGCCGTCGCCACCCATGTGGAGGGTTTTGCAGAACCAGAACTGACCGAGAGACAACTAGCTGGGAACTTAACCCAGGAGGAACTTGGTGGCAGTAAGAGTTTCGGTGTTTCACAAGTGCCGGGTGGGGGACCAGCATGCTCCCAGGGGAGCCAAGAACCCCTGACCAAGATCCGGGGACATTTGGCCTCAGTGGCCCTGGTGACCCCTACAGTTCCACCGAGATAACACAGTCCCACAGCACTCGTGCCGCTGCGGCCAAGTGACAGCATGCTCCCCCAGTGCCGGAGCCGTGTTTGGGGCCCCATGCTGGCACCCAGGCAGGCCCTCCCTACGTCTCACCACAATTCACTACTGTAGTCACATTCATTTTCCTCTAGTTAAGGGGAAAGGCTTAAGCTCTTTTAGCCACCAAATGGCTCCAGAATTCTTTGCAGGGTGAGAGTAGGTGGAAGGCCGGAGCAGTCAGACGGAGTGTGCTGGCAATGCCGTGGAAAGAAACCCATGGATGTCCTCTGTGTGGTGGCTGGTGAGGGACCGCCAGGTAGGGAACGATGCCAAGGGCTCTGTGCCGATGACAGAGCTCTCAGGGGAGGGGGACACTGTGTTGCCCTTAGCGTGTTTAATATCAGCCAGAAAGCTCTCTGCACACCTCTCTCTTTTTTCCTGAAAGATCTGGGGGGGTCTTCTGTAAAACTCCAGCACATTCGTGATGAAAAGGTCCAGCGTTTTTAACTTTCCAAGGACAAGAACAAAGCTGTCATCAAAGCATTTATCCAATAGAGTCTAAGTGTTAAAAGATGAAGGAGCTGGGGCACCCCGCCCCCCACACAGTTATTTCCTGAACGTAAGGGGCTGAATGCCTTACCTGGGGGTCCTGGGAATCCTTCGCGACCTGGGTCTCCTGGGAAACCCTTGAGCCCCGGTTCCCCATCAGCTCCCGAGAGTCCCTGCATTCCTCTGAGACCTTTGGCCCCTAAACAGTCCAAAGAAAGCAGGATACACATCAGGGCCCCACCAGGAAACTGCAGCAGCAGATGCACGGGGGCGACCAAGTCCTGCCCCTGCATTCACATGGTCTCTCATGCTGCTGGGAAAGGAGGGGGCTGGGGAATGTCCGCAGCTGGCTGCACCACCCCGCAGACCCCGCGGACCCTGGCAGACGCTGCCAGCTGGCCCTCCCAGAGCCCCGGGCAGGCTGGCTGGAGAAGGAGACGTCCCTGTTTCCTCGGCGGGCACACCCGATGCAAGGGTGCAGGGCTCAGGGAGAGTGAGCGATTACAGGATAGGTCAGGGGCTCTTAGCACAGGAAGCCCCATGCCGGACAACGGCCTGGAGGCCTGGACTTCTGAGCCCTCTGCAGTAACCAGGCCTCAGATCACGTCTCCTGGCTGTGCGTGTGGGCCTCTGGTCCTCTCTGACCACGGGAAACTTTGTCTGTATAAGGTTCTTTCATGAACCAAGGTTTGCAAACTGATACTAAGCATGTGTTCCTAAACATGGAGTATTCTTGGGAAAAATCCCTCATGTCTGTCTCCACCAAATCCAGGGTCAACATCACAGGACATGAGATCCAAAGCCCTCCAGACCCTCTTCAGCTGTGTGAACCCTTTGTCACGGCTCCTGGGGTGGGGCCTGCGGGGCGTCACTGTGACGCGCAGGACCTGCAGAGGCGGACAGGGTACTCCAGAGCACCACTGTTCCCCCTTCCCTGAAGGCCTGACTGCAGGGTCGCAAGCCAGCCCAAGGGACGCCCCTGAGCTGAGAGGTGCGAGCACAGGTCTGCTGGTGGCCGCTGGGCCACTGACTTGTGCCCCCTCACTCGCCTCTCCCGGAGCTTTAGAAACAAGCTTGATGTCGGCGTTCCGTGCAAGGGTCCACCTTGCGTCATCTTTGCCACTCTGCTCTGTTCCTGCTCCTGCACCCCAAACTGGGGACAGCCATGGGGCCAGATGGCAGTGTTCCTGCGCTCCCTGCCCCCACCCTCTCCCGGCACCAGGTGGCTCTGGGCTTGGGGCAGGACGGACATGATGCCTGTCATATGCCAAAGGGATTCTCCAGCCTCTTCCAGAATCTGTTTCTTCCCCTTCTCTTCCTCCTCCTCGTTTTAAACACAATGACCCAAGCCAGCCAGGCCACATGTGGGCACAGGGTGGCTCCCGGCCCCAGACCCCGCTCTGGAGATCTGTCCCCTCATGCGGTCCCATTAGTTGGGGCACTTGCTCTGCGCCATCCCACGAAGCCCAGCAACCCCGAGACCAATTCCCAGACTTCCCTATTTGGTTTTCCATTCAGTCAAAACCCAAACACATGTTTTTCGCAAATGCCCTGGGACATCTTGAAGGGGTCAAGGGGCCTACATCAGGATGCGCTGCTGTCCAGGCCCTAAGGGCCCCGCCCACTGATGCTCCTCTTGGTGCCCCCAAGGCCCGTGCCACAGCCGAGGTGGAGTCCTGCGTGGCAGGAACTTTCTGTTCAAGCAGGGATTTAACCAGGTGTCAGCTACTGGGCACGTTTTTCTATGGTGATGAGAAAAGTCTGCTCCCAGGACCTGACCACAGCTTGTGGGAGAGGGCCAAGGTGGTGGCGTCCGTCCAGAGGTGCGGACACCGGGGGCAGCAGACGGAAGGAGTACGAAGATGGGGGGAAGGGCATGAGCTCTGGGCTTACCTGGGGGGCCATGGGGTCCCGGCAGGCCTGGCAGTCCTTTGGGCCCTCCAACACAGCCTGGGGGGAGAGGATACGAGATGAGCTGAGGGTCCATACTACTGGGCTTCATAGCTTAGGGTTTGGCCAAGCTCAGAAGCACCAGCCCTGAAAACTCCTATTTTATGATCGGAGCAATGTAATGATTTCATTAACCTTGATTCTGATATAAATACAAGCTTAATTTCATTGTATCATGAAATGAGAATGCAAATATAAAATATAAACAAAGCAAAGTCCAGTCAAAGAGAAACTGGGGCTGGGCTGGCAACGCTCCGGCCTCTCCTTTAGGGCCATGCCTCGCCTGGCGTTGTTAATCCGGTCACCCAGTGACAAGGCCTTTCTCTTGTCCCCACACCCCAGCCGTACCCCCACTCAGGGCCCACAGGTTCAGATGCCACCTCTCCAGCTCTGACCTCTGTCTTGCGAATTACACGCAAACTTTCAACCGCCTCTTGTGACCCGCTGCCATGCCCGTGTCCTCCAGCACCTTCGGCTCGTGAAAAATGCTGTCTCTTCAAATCCTGCCTGAGGCTGGCACCCCTTCACTGTCTTCGCTTCCCAGTCAGGGGTGTGGGTGCACCATGGGGACCCCGGCCTCCTGCCCCCAGGTAAATTCTGGATGGCAGTCCTGCTCTCTCTCCCACCACCCAGCCTGGCTCCAGGTCACCCATGCCCTCCTCCTACTGCAGTGCCTGCTCCTTCTAGCATCACGCACTGCTAGATCCAATTCTCTTGACAGGTATCTGTGCTCACTCTTCACCATAGGTAACAGGGAAGGAATTCCCAGCTGCCCTTTACAAATGGATACACAGGGAGACAAATATATGCATATATTTTAAGTGAGGAAATACTTATCTGTTTAGTTTCTAACCATAGTGCAAATTGTCACTTTATGTTGGTTGGAAAACCTGGTGACCCTGCTTTATTAGGCTCGCCTTCCCTCTGGTCCTGAGCGGGGGCAGACGGGGGCCAGCTCCAGGCTTTGCGCATCATCATGTTTTGTCCTGCAGCCCCACGCCCGCTGCAGGAGCTCACAGCCACTGCTGGTGGACCGCACTGTACACCGGAGGTTTGAAAGAATCTAGAGCCGCCTGACCCGCATTCGCGTACCTGGCTGGAGGGTCTCCTGTCCGTCACCTCCGATGGGCCTCTTCACTCCCGTATCACAATCTGGGAGGGGACACAATGCAAGTGGGTGATCTGGGGACACTGAGAGTTACTGACGTATCCATGGGTGCGAGTGGTGGGAAGGATGCTGTTTCTGAACTCCCATGCAGAGCCCCCAGACCAGAGGGAGAGGCCCCGTGTTCCTAGGGGTAGGGGAGGTGGTGGGCCTGGAAAACCCCAAGCTGGGGGTTTTATGTGCTAGAAACCGATGGTGCAACACAGCACTCTCATGTGCCCTTGGGGAATTCACACATTGCCAGACAGGAGCAGATGTGAAGCACAAGTGTCCCATGACCTTGAGAGAAGAGAGGGGACTCCTCCATACCTATTTGTCCTGGAGTGCCTGGGGGGCCAGGGGGGCCTGGGAAGCCTGGCGGCCCAGGAGTTCCGACATCTCCAGGAAAGCCATGCTCGCCTTTGGGGCCTGGTAGGCCCCGTCCTGGGGGACCCATCTCTCCTGGAACGCCCTTCGTGCCAGGTGCCCCGGGGTGACCTGCATCCCCTGGGGGGCCTTTGATGCCATCACCCTGTGGGAAAGTTCAGTTTATTTCTTCAACTATATATAAACTTCACAGATGGCCATATTTCAGTTCTCTTTCCTGTACCTCTGGCTTCTGTGCCCCAAGACAGAGCAGAGAGACAGCAGAGATTATAGGGACCTACAGTCTCGGTCTAACCATGTCACCGGAAAGGGCAGGTTCCCTGACAGTCAGGGGCGCCACAGAAGACGGTTCTGGAAGGCACACCGATGTGCTCCGTGACTACTCGTCACTCCCTGGGTCAGAACTTCATCTGCAGGGAGAGGTCTGCAGGACAACAGCGGGCATAGGTTTGGACCAATGGGGGCAGGACACGCTATTTTCACTGTTAGCAGGCATTTGTGACATTTCTACTATGCACAAGGAGGGACATTGTTAAAGACAAGGAAGTCTGCAAGGTGGATGAGAAAGAGCAGTGCACTCCTGGCAACGAGTGTGGGCTGCAGGCACGCACAGCGCCATCCTGCTGATGGGGCCGCCGAGCAGCTGCAGAAAAGGGGTGAGCAACGGGCAGAGAGCAGAGCCACGCCGCTGGCTTCGTGCTGATCGCACGTAAACGAGCTGGCACAACATCACACAGGCGAGTTCCAGCCCGCCTGTCCAGCCTTGGACACTGGGACATGCTGACAGCCGGCAGGCAACAGCGTCTAGGAAATGAAACGCACCCTTCCCCCTGCCCCTCAAAACAAAGACCACCCCATAATCATGCTTGCAGGGAAAGCACAGACACTGCTCTAACCACCACCACGACCCCGTCCTCTGGCCCATCCACTGGCTGCTGGCTCCCACCTAACTGTCTCTGCCTCTGCCCTCTACACAAGACCAGCTTAATGAGATGCTTGACTGCAGAGCTCTCTGTGCTTGGGCAGCATCCTTGCCATGGCAGAGTCCCCCCACCCCTGACCCTCCCTGAGGCCGCCCAGCACAGCTGCTGCCCGTGCCTACAGACCGGGACCCACACTTGGGCTGGCAGCTCATGTCATTGCATCATTTCCACATCGGCCGGACAAGTGGCCTCCATGCAGGCGGGTGTGGCGAGCCACTGCCCAAGGGATGACATGGCAGCAAAGGGCTACACAAATTCTTTTTGGAAATGACTTCCAAAGTGAAAACTAAAGAGCAACACTAGATTATTAACAATCCGGTTGTTTCCACAGAGCCCAAAAGCAACCTGCCCTGGAACCTAACAGTGTGGTAGCTGGAGAGAGGCGGCCTCGGTGTGGACTGGGCGAGAACACCAGCAGACACCCAGGTGCAGGCTCGGAGAAGGGGGTGTGGGGGCTGAACTGCGTCCCCACAAGACGCTGGAGTCCTGACCCCAGGGCCTGGAAGCTTGACCTTGTCTGGAAACAGGCCTTTGAGGATGACTGCGGTGAGGTGAGGGCATCAGGTGGCCCTAGTGCCACATGACTGGGGTCCCTATGAGCAGGGAGATTTGGACAGAGAGGGCAGGCGGTGTGAGACAGGGAGGAGAGGGCATCTCCACGCCGGGTGATGCAGAGGTGCCCGGGAGCTGGGGGGCTGGGACGGCCCCCGTGGCCTCAGGAGGAGCTGCCCTGCCCGCCCTCCGCCTCGGGCGTCTGGCCAACAGGCTGTGGGGCAGCAAGCTCTGCCGTTTAGGCTGCCCTGTCTGGTGACTTGCTCTGGCGGCCTCAGGAAGCTAAATTGGTTGCTGGGGGGGGTGGAGGCCCAGGCTTGAAAACCATAGGGAAGAAAATGGAATCCAGAAAAAAAAAGAGGTGAGAAGTCCTGCTGCAGCATGAGCAGAAGAGGAAACTCCGGAACAGTCCCAGGAAGGGCACGGGCCCAGGCGAGGCCAGGAGCGGCGGAGGCTGGTGCAAGCGGGGTCCCAGCTCCGCCGCTCTGCCCCACATCGCGGCCCTGATCCCTGCCTTCCCCCGAAGAAAGGAGGCCGGGTCCCTGCACAGCACAAGGCGTCCTCTCTTCCAGCGCTGGTGCACAGATGGAGTTCATGCGCTACGAGGGACCCTGGACACGTAGGGCCCCACCACCCATTCCAGAACGTCCGATTTGGGAGGCTTGAATTCGGTTCAACAGGGAATATTTGTTTACTCTCTGACTTCTGTATGTTCCTTCAAGGCTTGGCTTCCAGCCCAACTCATTGTCTCCCCAAAATATATGATTTCTGCTCAGTGAAGAACGGCGGCCCTGGGGGCTTTGCGGCAGTGCCGGCACCATTCGCCACTCAAGGCTGAGAACATGGCAGGTCAGGACAAGGGCCGAGGCGGCCTCACACTGTGGCTACTCACAGGAGGGCCTGGAAGGCCCGGGAATCCATCCAGTCCGTCACGCCCTGGAATGCCGTTGTCACCTTTCAGGCCGGGCACACCTGGGACACCTGGCTGTCCCCTCTCACCTGGGAAAGGAGGTGCAGGGTGACTCTCCTCATATGGCACAGTCACAGAGGGGTTATCGGTCCAAGAACCGCATGGCCACGTGAGACTGACCTTTGGTGGTGACTGTTCTAGAATCTCCCTTCAGTCCTTTGGGCCCGGGAGGTCCGGTGTCACCAGGGGCCCCCTGTGGAAACAAGCACAGAATTGCTTTGTTAAAGGGGCATTGTTAACAAAGCCTGGTGCTGTCCACGCTGGCAATACTCTCCAATTGGCCATCCAACACAGTGGCCACGCCACAGATGGTTCCCGAGCACTTCAGCATGGCCAGTGGGACCAAGGAACTGAAGTTCTAATTTTAAATAATTAAGACTTAATGGAAGTAGCCACACATGGCTGGATAGTGAAAACCTGAATCTCATCACTCAAAGAGCGGTTCATGGACCAGCGGCATCAGCTCTCCTAGGAGCTTGTTAGAAATGCAGAATCTCAGGCCCCACCCTGAGGCGACTGAACCAGAATCTGTATTTCAAAGAAATCTTGGGGATTCATATACTCATGAACTTTTGAGAAGCAATGATCTAAAATACAAGGTTGCTAACTCTTAACTACAATTATTTAGAATCCAAGCAGGTACTAAGTCTCCAGGTACAAAGGGTGGCAATTTGTGAACATTCCATATTGACATAAAGAGTATTTCACTGACAGCTTGTCTTCCAAACTGAAATGAAGGCTGGCAGAAATCAGAGGTTAGAGACAGGCTTATTGTAGAGAAACTCACCTTTTAGGCTGCAGAATCTAGGTCTTCCAATGAGCAGAAATGAGCAAGAGAACCAATCAGGATTAATTTTAATATATGTGTGATATGCCTGTTTGTGGCAAACCTTGGCTGTTGTTATTTGCAAGCATGCAGGAGCTGCTTTTAGTGTTGGTTAATTAAATGGAATGTTACAAGTGATTGTGAGCTCTTTTCTCCTAAAAATTCCACAGATACTTGATTTATTGATTTAGTTCTTTGCAGAAAAGGATGACATTCTTTCAGTAGCCCTGACAATGACTCTTACAGATGGTACTCAATCAGTAGGTGTTGGACAAGTGGATGGATGGATGGATTCATTGACTCACTGACTCCCGTATTTCAAGCACTCTGCCAGACTATCATACAAATATTAACAAACACAAGTCCACCTCAGGCATTCGCCCTGTAGTGGGGTGGCCAGACACATATAGTTAAACGCAAGACAACAAACACACCAGAGTGCTTGAACAAAGTGCTGTGGGCGTGTGTTATACAGCTGGGAAATTGTGCACCTGGCAGATTTTAGACATTCCAGGTACACAAATGGGATCCATTTGGCTTCTAGGAAATAGTCAATCATTTTATGAACAACTGAAGATGCCTCTGGTTTTACCATTAGTAAGTTTGTAATTCACTGTGTCCATTTTTACATGCTTGGACAGCCATGACTTGGAGATAGTGCACTTTTAAACTAGGATAGAATGTAGCACCCACTGTTTTTAGTTGGGTAAAACGATTTGTTTTCTAAGAAATTCCAGGGCATGGAGCAGAGAGGTGCTTTGGATCTCATTTTCACCTGCAAAGCTCCCATGCCATGAAGCAACCGACTCACCACCTTCTGCCCCAGCAGGTCTGGGTGGCTGCCATCCTGCACCGTGTCTTGGAGCCAGATTGTTCTAATGGATCTGGGCCAAGTGTCCTGGGCAATTTTTCCTCTATTGCTGGATATATAAGATGATAGACTCTTCATTAAATCTCTTGCCATTCTCATTTCAAGTAGAAAAATAAATGAAAAAGTATAGTTTCTTTGCCTTCAGCTGGAATTTGCTTTGAAATCGTCAGTTAAAACCTGCCATGGAGGAAAGATCCACTCCAGATCATCTTTTCATAAAGTGTGAGATAAAGTCCACTTAGCTGACTCACATGGGTATCCATGGGCAGGGAATTTCATACATTTGTACAAAGTGAATTGATGATTTATTTGGAGTTCTCATTTTTATCAGGTTAAGGGAGGCTTCATAAAATGCAAAACCAATTCTGTACTAAATCTGAAGAGATGAATACTCAAAAAGATGCCTTACATCAAAATGTTATAAGGGTTTTTTAAAGATATAATTCATCTGCCATAAAATCCTTTTAGTGTTTTCACAAGGTTGTGCAACCATATCATCTAATTTCAGAACATTTCATCACCTCCCCCCAAAATTCCACACCAACTAAACAGTCACTCCCCACCCCAGCTCCCCAGTCCCCGGTAACAACCTATCTACTTCCCGTCTCTAGATTTGCCTGCTCTGGACACATCATGTGAATGGTATCGCATGATATCTGTACTTCTGCGTCTGTCTGTTTCACTTAGCATGGGTTTGAGGTTCATCGCATCATGGCGTGTACCAGAACATCATTCCTTTTCCTGGATGGATGATATTCCATTTTACATGAATGCTGTTTTGTTTATCCATCCATCATCTGATGGACATTTGGGTTGTTGCCACTTTTTTGGTTCGTTATTAATCTGCCATGAACAATGGTGTAAATGTTTTTGTGTGGATGAGTGATTTCAGTTCCCTTGGGTTCATACCTCGGAGTGGCCTTTCTGGGTCACGTGGCCACTCTCTGACTTTTTGAGGAACCGTCACTCCAGAGCAGCTGTGCCATTTCACATTCCCACCAGGGAAAGTACCTAACTTCCTCCTGGAGCATGTGGCTTCTCTGAACGGAGCACTGGGTGCATACATATTGCTGATTTAAATCTGTGTTGTCTCTTGGTAAATAAAAGCCGAGAACGGCAGAACGGGATAGGTGTCAGGGCGTCTTACCAGCCCCGACAGAACTGGCCTCTCACCTTGAACCCCGGGAACCCAGGGATGCCATGCTGACCCGGGTCTCCTTGGCCCCCTTTCTTCCCCGGCTCCCCATTGAGGCCTGGGAAGCCCTTGGATCCTGGGAGCCCCGGAATACCCCTGATGAACTGATCATCTTCTGTGCATTTACAGTCGCCAGCGTCACCTGCAATGAGAGGGACAGGCAGGGACTGTTATTTAGTACAGAGCTGAACATTCTTCTTGGCTTTTCAGGCGACAGAAACCCAAGGTGGGAGGCGGCTGGACCAGGGGGCTGCACTCCACATCTACACGTGCGTGTGCGTGCACAGGAACACGGCTGCCCCATCACTTAGACTGGCGTGTGTTACTCAGGCGTGCGCAAGTCACGGCCTCCTTGGGATGCAGAGCGCTACTGTGATGAAGGTGCCCCAACCCTGGGGCCATGGGCAGAGGTGTGTGCAGGTGAGCAGTCAGTTACGGGGACCTGCAGGAAGCTAGCACAGGACCCGGGCCTGGGGAGCCGCAGGGGAGGGTGGCCTGGCAAGAGCTCCGAGGCCTTGATCCTGGACGGGCAGGGCAGAAACAGCCACCTCCCTTCCGTCTTGAGGGGGAGTCAGTGCAGGTGGAGGGGGGGAGGGTCGGCTCCCCAGGGCACAGACGATGCAGACGGTGGCTCCGGGGGCCCAGGCTGTATGTAGCTCTGTGTGGTTGTCTGACGGCTGCAGGGCACCGGGGCGCCCACACTTCCCCCAGGCACCACAAAGGGCAGCCTGCGGCTAAGGGCAGAAGGTGCTACCCACACCCAGGCCGGGATTGCCGAGCAGGTGCCTGCGAGTCCCCGGGCAGCCGCCCTGAGCAGGGGTCCCGGGGAAGGGGGTGCTGGGCAGCAGCCGGCGGAGAGCCGCGGGCCGCCTGGTGCCCGCACGAGGGGGCGAGGTGGGCGCCTTACCTTTCCAGCCCTTCTGCCCACGCGCCCCCGGGAAGCCGGAGGGTCCAGGGTAGCCCGCCCGGCCATCCGCTCCCTTCAAGCCGAAGAGGAAACCTGCGGGGAGAGACGGCGGGCGCTGTCAGCCGCTGGAGGCGCCCCGCTCCCGGGGGCTGCTCGGCCCGCGCCGCTGCCGGCGCCTTCGGGGCGGAAGAAAGGGGGCGCCTCGGAATTCAGCCTTTCTGTCCAAGCCGGGGTAAAAGTGGTGGCTTTTAAGAGACGCTGAGTCCAAAGGCATGTCTTGAGTTTTGGACCATTTTATTTACGTGCTAACGACATGGGATCTGACACGAGTTTTATTTTTCCAAAAGACAAAAAAACAAAAAGTTGAGCAGATGTAAAATGCGCTCACTTCCCTGTGCTCCCCTCCCCGTCCCCCGGGCCCTGCCCTCACTGCCCAGTGGGTCCAGGAGGGCCACGAGCAGCACCACGCTCGCTGGCCGGATCCGGGTCCTCCGGGTGCCCCGCCCCTCCCCGCCTGCGGCCCCGCCCCACCATCGGCCCCGCTCGCCCGAGGCCCAAGTTTCGGCGGTAGCGGGGCTTCGCGCAGCGCGCCCAGTCGCCCCCTGGCGGTGGGAGCGAGGCCGGCGGCCGCCCGCCCGCCGGGCTGCCCTCCCCCGCGCCCTGCAGCGCTCCCAGCAACCGCGGACCAGCAGGCGCTCCAGGGCGCTGAAGAACGTGTTTCCCTACGGGGCCGCTGAGGACGCAGGCGGGCAGAAATACCGGTTTCAAAAATTCAACACCGACTTAAAAAACCATCTGCTTGGGAAAGTGACCCCAGAAACTGAATGTCAGGGTCCCTGAGTAACTAGAAATACTTAGGGAAAGGTGGCAATAGCTAACGTCCCAGGCACTTTGTTCTCACCACACATTTAATATTCATGCATCAAACATTTCTCCAGAGCCTGGGCTAGCCCACAGAGTGCTGGGAGCTGCGTACATGGCTGGAAACAAAGCTGACAGGCGCTCAGGGTGCTGCGAGGCTCGTGTGCAGACACAGAGAAGGCACGCGTGAGAACAAAGCAGTCCAGCTTCTCCGTGGGGGCAGCACCGTGGGAGCGGGCAGCTACCCGAGCTGGAAAGGGGGCGCCCCACTGAATGTGGGGAGGGCAGGACGGGGCACCAAGCCCTAAAGGATAAAAGCGAGTCAGCCAAGAGCAGGTGGGCGGGAGTGTGCCAGAGGGTGCGCGTGCCCCCAGATCCTGAGTGGGGAGCAGGCCTGGCACTGGAGGGCGAGCACAGCGGGTGGGCTGCATGAGGTGCTGAGGCAGGTGTGCCCTGCAGTCTAGGGAGCGGGGCCGGGGATCTCCTAAGGGGCAGCAGCCACTGGAATTTTGAGGAGGGAAGTTACCCAATCTGAGTTACACGCACACATTTGACAGGAGAAGGATGGAAGCTGGCTGTGAGGGGCTGGCTATTCTGACAGACTCAGTGTGAGATACTGCGGTGGCTTCCATGCGACCAGGGCAGCGCCATGAAGAGCGATGGACACTCAGGGGGCGGAGCCAGCTCGCGGTGGGTGGGCGTGAATGCAGCACACGGAGGAGCAAGGTGCCACCGCAACTGCGGCAGGCCCGGCGTACGGGCTGTGGGGCTGGGCGAACCCCGTGGGGGGCACATGTGGGGAGCTGGAGACCCAGAGCTCAGTTTTGGACACAAAGCTGTGACTGTGACAAGTTAGTGGTTTGTATGAGGTTGGAGCTCTGCATGGAGAATGATCCAGAGACACAATTGGGAAGGTGCCACGTAACCTGCTTAAATCCAGGTGAGTGGTGAGTACACCTGACCTGTAGAGGGTACAGGCAGAGGGGCCAAGGCTGGACTTCCACAGACTCATGGTCTACTGGATGGGCAGAGGGGAGAAGAGGAGGTGCCAGGAAAGAAACCTTAAAAAGAATGGCCAGCGAGCTGATGGGGAGGCAGGGGTGTTATGGAAAGTCAGGGAGCATGGAGGGGGGCTGCCTGCTGCATCCTGGGCCGCCGAGAGGTTGGGGATGAGCACAGGGGCACCCCTACGATGTGGCTCCATGGGTCAATGGTGACTAGGTCAACAGCATCTGTCGGCTGGCAGGCTTCTGGGCTTCATTTTATGTCTCCACGTTCTCCCAATATGTTATGAACATCACAGGTAGTTACTTGTCATGGTACCAAGGGATGTCGGCGTTTTAAATTCGAGCAGAGACTGTGGTGTTCCTGTGAGTGTTCACAAATCCAGTCAAAACTTGTGGCCGCCTTATGGTGCCATCCTTCCTCTTTCCTGTGTTGCTTTTCTTTACTAATAGGAATTTCAGGCAAGTCCTGTAGAATAGCTGTGTACCTCTTGGATGTTTCAACATGCTTTTCCTGAAAAGGCCAATGGCCTTAGCAAACCAGGCAGTATTTTTATTTATTCCAGAGCACAGTGGAACTGCCCCAAGAACACGACTCAGTTAACTGAGCTGGAACTAGGAATAAGCAAAATATTTAGCTCAGAAAGAAAACTGACTTCACGGTTTGATTTTGCTGGAAGTGCAAAAGACTAAAAATTCTGGGTTTTGTGAGTAACAACACATAAAACAGGATGAAATGTGGTTAGCAAGAAAAGAATCCAAAAATTTCAGTCTGGGGGGAAAAGTTGAAGAACTATGGGGAAATCAAGGTCATTGATATTAAATTATTACTATACATAAAAATGTCTTAAAAGGTGATCACGGTTGGTTACATTTTGTGCAAGAGATTGCTTAAAAAAAGCGATTTGGAAACAATGTGTCTCCTAGGGAAAAATAAATATTTTAAGGAGATCTTAAGTTGTATGCTTTTTAAGATGATAAAATTCATTGGATATGAACCCATCTATTTAAAAAATTCCCCCTCCAGTCTACAAGATGGAGCAGAATAAATTAGCTCAGTTGTTTATAGATGACTTATGTTAGTAAACCACACATTTACTAAGCAAGATTTATAAAGCAAGGTGGCACGTCTTTGTGTCTTTATCAAAACAAAATTTAGTTACAGGAATAAAGGCAAGGTGCACCTTCACTAGAGTCCTTCAAAGAGGCATTTTTATGCTGTGTTTTCACACATCATGTTCTGTTGCCAAAAAAGGAACATTCAACAGATACCATGTGCTCAGGAAATACAATGCTCACAGAAACTCAGCCATTATCACAGATGTCACAGTAATAAATATTACTTCCAGGATTAAAAAAAAAAAAAGAAAAAGATAACAGTGCTCAAACTATTTGGCAAATTCCAAGGAAATATCTGAACCTAAACATTTTCACAATAATGTGAGAATCTGGTTTTTCCAGTTTAAGGAAAATTGGAAAAGTAGAAAGATATTAACTTAAAAATTTACTGTAGAATACAAAACAGAGGAGTGAGTGTTGTTTTTTTTTTTTGTGGAAGAAGTTATGTACAGATCTGCTTTCAATAGCCCCAGCATTTCTCCTGGAGATGGCAAAGAGAAGTCGTCTCCCAAAAAACAGTGACAGCGTAGGTTTCTCAGTTTGACCTTTAACTGAAGCTAAACATCACCTGTTAGCAACTAGGATGCTCTTCCTTCCTGAGGAGTGGAAGCCACGAGAGGTTATTGGAGGTGATGTCAGGGAATTTAAAATCAAATACTTTGAAAAAAGGCTGAACTGTAGTCCGTGACACAGAGGAAGAAATTGCGACCTCGTATTTTCTTCCAATGTCCTGTTTATCCAATTTCTTAAGGGGATGAACTGTTCCCATTAGGAGATTGTATGATGTCTCCAACAACTCTTCATACTTGGAAGCTGAAAAGAGGAGCTGTTTCGATGCAGATAGGGTGCATCACAGACAGGGTGTCTGCCTCTGGCCTCAGTCGTTCCCAGCCGAGAGCCGTCGGCGGCGGAGCCTGGGGACCACCGCGCGCTGTGATCCGGGGCCTCGGCGGCCTGCGGCCCGACGCCCACGCTTGCCTAGTTCACAGCCCCCCACGGTCTCAGCATGGCCTTGGCCGGTAGCCGCCGCTTCTCTTCTAGTCGTCAGCCACTGTCACCGGTTCAGCTGTCGCTCTGGCTCTGCATGGCTGAGAAGGCGGACCGTCTCGGCTGCTACCAGGCTGCCAGCCAGGGCAGGAGGCCTCCGTCCCGAGGAAGGCGATGGGGCGCATCACACGCACCCCCCGACGGCCTCCGGCGCGTCTGCAGCCTGCCCGCGCCTCTCCGGGGCCCCGCGGAGGCTGCGCTCGCAGGGCCACTGCCCTCCGGCCTTCCCGTCCGCACCCACGGCACCTGCCACACCCTAGTGGGACGCCTGCTGCATTAGTTCTGAAATTATTTAGCAGAAAAACCCAACTGGAAGTCCAGCTGGGGCCTGGCTTCTTGTCTGGACGCAGGAATCACCCCCCGTGAGTTTCCCTGACTTACCGTCTGGTCCGGGCGGTCCGGCGGGCCCCGGGGGTCCCCGCAGCCCTGGCGTTCCGTCAGCTCCCGGTGGGCCCGGGTACAGCGCAGGGGGGCCCGGTTCTCCTATGAAGCCTTTGGGTCCCATTTCGCCCAGGAAGCCTCTCTTCTCATCTGAAAATCCAACAGCAGTCGTGATACTCAGGGGCTGCGCTGCATTCCGGGCCGCAGGAGGCCAGAGAGTGCCCAGCCAGCAGGGCCTTAACCGGGCGGGCGCCGCGGGCATCGTGCATCACCACCCTTCACCTCCAGGAGGCCCCCTCCTCCCCGGGGCGGCCATCGGCACGTGGCAGCGCCACCTGGTGGCTGCCCCTCCCCTCCCAGCCAAGGGACAGAGCCACGCTTGGTACTCGTCAGGGCCTCGGGCCGCCTAGATCGGGGTGCCGGCCACAGGCCCAGTGGTTCTGTGAACACGACCCGTGAGGGCGCCGAGCCTTATCTGTGAGAAGGGGCAGCACCAGCGAGGCTGCGCAGCCAGTACGGGCGGGGCTCATGTGGAGACCGAAGGGGATTTCCTTCAGTTCTTAGTTTAGATCCTTGGTTTTGATACATTACCTTCCCCTCCGACGGGCGTGCCAGGGGGCCCTCGTGGGCCGGGGTCTCCTGGCTCACCCCTGCTGCCTGGCTCTCCGTGGGTCCCTGGGAATCCGGGATCACCTCTGGCACCTGCAACCAGACAGGTCCCACAGTATGAACAGCACTGCCTAGGACCTCTTCACGGAGGCGTGCTTCCACGGCGTGAAGGCCCAAATGTTTAACACAGGGGGGCCCCTGTTGTCAGGGAGGTCATTCCCACAGAGGAATGACACAAGAGTCCTGTAAACACCCTAAAACAACAGAGAGGCATGGAAGGCCACAGGGATACAGAGGGGCTTCAAAGGCAGGGAAGATTATTTGGGGGAAAAATCTGCTATTAGGGACTGCAGAGAATAAAAGTAGAAGTAGGTAACATTTTCAAGCTCATGCTGTGCACAAGGCTCGGCTTAAATATGCTACATGCTTTCGATTCCCAGGTGATCGGTGGCTCTCAGGGAGGTGGATTCCCAGGTGTTGAGCATGGATTCAAGATATACTCATCGATGGTTCCATGTCACCCCAGAGAGAAATCTGCAGGGGGCTTTGCTGAGCTTTGCCCGTGCCTCTGTTCTGTTCTATGTTCTCATCAACACTGGATGAATACCTGCAAAGGAAGTTACTAAACCGAGAGATGGCTGCCACCTAGGCAGGAAAGTGAGTCCTTGGTCCCTGGACGTCTGTGATACATAGGGTGAGCCAGAAGATATCCTGGCTACAGGAAGAAAACATTAGAGCATCTTTACTTAAAAAAAAAAACTCACACTTTATAGTCCCTTTCTGATGTGTATGCTTTAGCACATACATTATTCAGTTGTCCAGGTAGATATTTACTGAGCTCCTGCTACATTCCTCCTGCTATTCTAGAAACCGGGGGTACAGTGGTGAACCCCATAGGCTAAAATCCCTGCCCCTGTGGAACCTCCTGCAACATGGATAAATTAGCCATAAATACATATGTGTTATGATTATGTGTGAATACGGGGCGCTGAGAACTTTGTTTTGATCTAAAAGGACACACATTCAAAAAAGCTCAGAGACCATTGCTCTTATCACAGAATTGGAATATTTCAGTGTGAGCTTGCCAGTCTGGAAGGCTGAGCTGAAATGACATGACACACACTAGCTGCAACATATGCAGAGCCGTCATGTACACGCTGAGGTCACCTCTGACGGTGGGAGGTCTCTAGGGGAGTCATTCACGGGCAAGTATCTGGGGGTTTAGTTCCTTCAAATCTAAAAGGATGAGACTGTTTACAGGTCAGGGATTATGACTGATTCCAGGCCTCAGATGGCAGAGGGAGGGGTGTGAGCATCCGAGTACATCTGGAGCAGGAACAAGAGAAGGTGGCTGGGGCAGAGGCCTCAAGTGCGCAAGGGTGGGGTTTCTCTACTGGGACCGCAGGTGGCAAACCAGAGCTGTACAAGGTGTGCAGAAAAGAAAGAATTTCCCGATGGAGGGGTCTCCCTCCCTCAGCCTAGGGCGAAGTGAGGGTCTCTGACACACATTTAAGCCACAAGAGAAGTTGTACACGAGACTGACATTCTCTAGAGGATGTGTTCTAAGTATCTTTTTTTGCTTTGTTTTGCTTAGAAACTCCCTCTTGTAAGTCCCTGACTGTGTGTGGCACTGGAGAGAAGGTGTGTCTGATGTGAGCGTGCAGGAGAAAGGGCATACAAACCTTTCCCCAGGGAGGGATGAGGAGAGTAGGCAGGTGGTCCTGCGGGGCCCGGGTCACCCGCTTCTCCCTGGAGAAAGAGAAGAGGAAAATGGAGGCATGGGAGACCAGTTCTTTGGAGTGTTGGCTGTTCTGAGTATTCCCGAAGAACAAGGCTGCATGCGGACCATCAGCCAGCAGAGTGGCGGTTCTGTGTGACGGAGCCGCTGACTTGACTCTGCTGCGGTGACAAGTCTGGGGGTCCCAGCCAGACGCACAGAGAGACGACAGGTGGGCAGGCGCCAGTCTCACTCTGAAACCCTTGTCAGACACCAGAAGTGGCCTGGAGACTGTGCGTCCACAGTGCGGACTGTTGTCCTGTGGACATGGTATCTGCCCCACCCTGGGCGTGAAGTGGGCATGATGAACCACCCGACATGACACCATCCCGACTGTCCGACCTATAAGTCCATGCGCAGCCTTGACGTCTGTGAGCTCATGCACCCCAGAGGCCGTGAGCTCCCGTCGTCAGCAGGTCCCCCCACCCTGCAGGAAAGTCTGCCCACCCATCTTGTCCCCCAACCCTGGGCTGGAGCAGCTGCACCCCACCTGGTCCTCAGCCTGCTGGGTTCACCTCCCTGCCGGCCCAGGAATTCTTCAAACCAGGCAGCCATATCCTCCCTCGGGAGCCAGGGGGCCCCACCCCTCTTTACCACACAGCCCTCCCCTCTCGCCCGCTGGTTCGTTCTGTCCCCAAGTGCAGCCCCCTGTAGCCTGCGTGGCTGCCACATCCTGAGGGTGGCTACATGTGACTGATAAGCCAGTGTCCACCTCGTGTGTCCAGGGCTGGGCATCGCATGTTTGGGCACCCTGGATCATACAGGATGGAAGGTGCTTCCTTCTCCAACAGAGTGAAAAGGAGGCAGTCAGAACACCATCCGGAAGAAAGAAATGAAACCGTCCAAATGAAAACTGGGCTCACCTTGGGTCCTGGGTGTCCGTCAGGGCCTTGGTAACCATCCAGGCCTTTGCTTCCCTGCAGGAAAGATGATCGGTGCTCATTTAATCTCTAACATACAATTTAAAGACGTGACCACAATAAAATCATGACTATCATTAGGTCTAATAAAATTAACAATAATTTGTTCAAGTCACCTACCACCCAGTCTCTGTTCAATTTTCCCAGATTTTGGTCTCAAAAATGTATTTTTAAAGTTGTTTTGTTTGAATCAAGATCCAAACAAAGCCAAACATGACATTTGGCTGATATGTCACTGAATTTTCTTTTAATTCATAATAGTTTCCTCTTCCGTTGACCTTTTTAGTAACAATTTTGTTGTGACCCCTGAAGATGCCAGGTTATCTGTGCTGCAAATACTCTATGGTGGATTTTTCCATTGCATCCCTGTGGTGCTGAATCAATGCTCCTCCATCCCTCATTTGTCTTCCATCTAGTGGCTTCCCCGGATGCAGGTCCTCCTTCTGAGCAGGGTGGTTCAGGGAGGCAGGTGAACTTCGTCCTGCATTGCTCCAGGAGGCTCACAGGGCGGGATGCCACTTCAGTGAATTCGCAATTGACCAGCGGGGTCAAGTGTTGACAACCTGATCCATCCATTGAGATGTTTTCCCCCATTATAGGTTTGAAAAATTTTAGTGAACACCAAATAGAAACATTAAAGTCTCTCAATTCAGAAATTTTTTGTCTTCATGATATATTAAAAAAAAACTCTAATGTTAATTATTGCTTTCTAATTCCCTTGAATATTAATTGAAAAAGAAGGGTTATCCTCATGAGCCACATCATATCTGGATAGACAGGTAAAGCAGTTAAAAAAAATCTAGAAATTTATTCCCACTTGCTAAAAAATGTGTACAGTAAGGCCCTCCAAATTCAGAATGGCAGGTGCCAATGGTGTAAATAATGGACATCATCTGGTTATTTTACATGATATTTTGAAATCCAGAAACATATTTGCTGAAGGTTATATTGTCTAGAATGAACTAAGGTTGGCTTGATTTTGTGTTTTGCGGGGTGGGGCCAATGATTTAGACGGATTTCCTCTCACACCAGGTGGAGCTGGAGATTCAAAAGTGAAGGCAGATTTCTCTGAAGTTAAAAAACGACCTGCTATTTCAAGTCCATCTCATGAGACAGGCGAGGCATCCTTAAAGGGCTTGCCAATGAAGGGCAGTTGGCAGGTAGCATCCAGTCTGAGTTGCGTCCAGTGCCAGCAGCTGTCCGACCCACACGTGCTAAACTTGGGCAAATCGACGCCATTGCTCACTGTGCTGTGACACCACCAGCAGAAGCAGGCGTCCCCTGTGCTAAGTGTTCGCCACCCGTGTGGATATTCCAAAGAGGCACCAGTGTTTCTGAAATATGTCTGAGCAATTTGGAATTAACTGGGTGTTATAAAAAACCAACTGGAAAAAGGGGAAAATTAAATAGCCCTCAGGATTCCTCTGACGTGACTGGCAGCTGGAACCCCAAAAGCCCCAACAATGATCTAGAAGTTTCCCTGTGTGTTCTCAGCAGCAGATGAATAGACTGGGGATGGGAGGGGGGGCTGACATGTGTATAAGTCAGCAGAGTAAAGGGAAAAATGCATACACGGTTCATTGGAGACCACTGGACTGGGACCCCACAGCCTGAACTCTGAGCCCAGGCAATGATCTAGACTGTTCTCCTTGTGTTTCTAGGCTGCAGACATAACAACAGGGGCAGGGGAAGCAAGGGTGTGTGGTCAAGGAGGAGTTACCTGAGGGTGTCTCCCTGAGTGGGGCCAGAAACCACAATCCCGGAGAAGCTGGCTGGGCTCCGGGGGTTCTGAGCCCCTCCCTGGAAGCAAGGTGTGTGCTGATGCTAAGACCCCCCACCATCTGAAGAACTGAAGTTAGCAAAGTGACGTTCATAAACGTCTGTTCAGGAATAAGTAATTATGAAGAGCTTTGGAAGTATACATTCCTCTCTCCCCACCCCCCAAAATTAAGAACACGCCACTAATTGCAATTAAATATGGACAAATATATGATTTATGAAATGTTCTCACTGTAGAATTTTAGAAGAAGTCAATTTTATGTTTTTCAAAGGTGAAGATAACACAAACTGCTCAGGAAAATCATTAGGCAGAAGTCATCAGGGTTGGACTGTAACAGATAAAGAGGAGTTTTATGATCAGCCTGATATGGGGAAATGGGGGCTTTCCAGCATTTACTGTGGTGAGTGGTCTCCCCAGCACCTCACCTTCTGCTTGTTTCCTGCACCACTTCAGGGGCCAAGGAGCTTTAATCAGGCACCAGGGCATCTAAGTCATGGGCCTCGGCAAAGAAGCACCTCTGCTTAGAAAGCCTGCCTGCCTGAAACCCAAATGGGACTGTGCACGCCAGAGGGGAAGTCAGCCCGTGGAGGAGCCCAGCACAAGCTCACGCGTCTCCTCTTGGTCCTGCAGAGGCACCTCTACGTAGCCATCACTACATTGCTCGGCCTGCACCTGGTAAGAATGTGGTTACCTACCGGCACCCCTGGTACAAATGTGACTCACTGGAGCCCAGTAGCTCCGACACAGTGCAGAGTCCTGCTGATAAAGGGAGGCTTGCTGGGACACTGCCCCAGGGCTGTCGGTACTGCTGACAGAGAACAGGTCTCAGGGGACACTGTCTTACATAACTCCAGCCGTGAGTTATTTTGCTCAGATGAAAAAAAAAAGCTTCCCCTGGAAAAGGGAGGAGAAATAATCTCGTGCTGATGGCAGGCGACTCAACCATGTGTGTGTGTCCTGGGCGCTTCCTATTTGTATGGGCGAGTAAACATTCCCCTTAGTAACTGAGACGTCCCACTTAACTGGAAGTGGTGCATCTCTCCCAGTGGTTTTGAGAAAGGAAGTTGGAAGCCTGGGCCTCTGATCCTGACCTGGGGGCCACAGCAGCTAGATGCCAGGTGGTCAGTGTCTGCGGGGCATCTTGCCCCACTTTAACGTCTGAGTTCCAAGAGGCAGCTGTGTTGAACTGCATTTTAAAAACACTGCAACTCCTTAGGGTCGGGTCTAGAAACACAAATCAGTTGTGATCTCACTAGCACGTGGCAGGCGAAGATTAACAGTAGCACTTTAATTTTGTGAGTGGGGCAGAAAGTGATCACCTTGGAATGCTAATGCGTGCTTTAGTTCTCTGTCCCTGAGGTCCCTGCTTATTTTAATCCTTAAAGGAGAATTCGGCCTTTTGGCTCTGGTCGGGGTACAGCTGGGACAGCTCTGCCCCAGGTGTGCTGGCTTTGGGGAATACTCCTATCAGATACTAAAGACATGAGAGTGGGGGGGATTAGGGCAACCCTGGTGTGGTGCCCTAGCCTGAGTTTAGGATAAAAGGACTGGAATGGCAAGAATGGGGTCACCCGAGGGTGCTGGAAGAACTTGAGATGCGTGCTCACTGCTGGTGGTCAAGACTAGTACCCAGAGTTCCTGCAGCCCGTGCCTAGAGCTGGGGAGGTCAGAACCTGGATCTGGGGGCTCAAGTCCATCAGTGGCCCCAGGATGAACACGAGGCAACTGCTCGCGGGGTGCGGATGAGCCCTGAGCTTGCCAGCCACACCCTTACGGTTTCCCAGATGTCACGCTTCCATCCTGAGATGGGGTCATGAGCCGCATTTCCCGGACTCCTGACTCAGGTGCTGAACTGGTTTTTAAAAAGTCTATTTCTAAGCATCTAGGACTGAATTACGGGAATATGAGCCCGTGGGCCCCCAGCTGTATGCGCCATGATGTCAGCCGTAAGGTGGTGAGGAACAGTGGAAATCGGGGGGTGGGGGTGCCAGCCAACGCCGTTCATGCAGCTTGTTAACAGAACTATCTCCAAGGTGCACGGGTGGTCAAAGAAGCAGCAGAACAGCCGTGGGTCACCACGTCGACAAACCCCCTAATGATGCCAAAGAAGGGTGTCGACAGGGGTGTGCAGGAAGCAGGGGCTGGATGGCGGGGGCCCCGGGGGGAAGAACCAAGGGCCTGGTTTGCAAAAACAAGGAGAAAGGCGAATGGCCTGACGTCTGCACTGCGAACAGTCTGACAAGGATTATTCATACTACCACCAATGCAGGGTTTTAAATGTTTTTTTCTGGGACATGACTGTCTTCATATTTGACCTTTGTGAGATGTTTTAGGCCTGGAGCAGCTTGGACTTCCTGCATCAAACTTACTTTTTGTCCTGGTGAACCTTTTTCGCCATCGAAGCCAGGAGCGCCCTGGGTTTGAACAGAAAACAGAATCGGTAACAGCTCAGAATAGGCAGTAAGGTTTCCAGAGAACGTTACTGGGCACCTGACTTAGACGAGGGAAGGTACTCTCCTGTGAATACATCAAAGCAGCTGGAGACTCCTTTAATTTCCTAAAGGAAATGGATCATTTTAACTTTCATATGATGTATCACATCTGCCACTTGAAGAAATAGGGAGCAGTCCCTGACGATGATATGGTAAAAATCATAAAGGAAAAGCCCCTCACGCCAAGGTTCTTACTAGTCTTGGTTCTGATTCTTGGAGACGGTAACATGTCTTTTCAGTGGTAGTGGTGCCAGGTAGTAACCACAAGGCCACATTATCTTCCTTCTGGCCCATGGCTCTGGCCGCACTTCCCTGCTGGCCTGGGGCTCGGTTTGGCCAGGTGACCAAGATCTGGCTGTGGAGGGATGCAGCAGGGGCAGGTGCGAGCCCGGGCCCTGCCCTGAAGAGGGTCTGCCTGGGGCACAGGAGCTGCTGCTGGCTGCCCCTTCTGGGAGGAGACATGCCCTGCTGCCCTCTGCCCCATCTGGGACATGTCTTAGGGCTCCTTGTGCTGGAGACAGCCTACATTTGTAGGCTAATTACCGCAGACTAATTAGCTGAATTCAAACAGAGGTGTGTGTGTCCGCTCCTTCCTTCTCCAAATGCAGGAGCATAGTTATAAAACCACAGTGACGGGGTGTTGGGGGTGCGTCAGTCAGGTAGGCACCTCTGGCCCAGCCAGGGGGTCACTCTGCGAGGAGCTGACCGTGGGGATGTGTGTGCCAGGAGAGGCAGGGTGTGTGCAAGAAATCTCTGTACTCGGCTTAACTTTTCTGTGAACCTAAAACTGCTCTGAACAACAAAGTCTACTTAAA
This sequence comes from Manis pentadactyla, assembly GCF_030020395.1. Taxonomy (NCBI): domain Eukaryota; kingdom Metazoa; phylum Chordata; class Mammalia; order Pholidota; family Manidae; genus Manis; species Manis pentadactyla. Next base: position 64,325,524 of record NC_080035.1, on the reverse strand, counting down.
AACCAAAGAAACAGAACCAAGCTGCAAGGTAGAGAATGCATGGCTTACCCGGGGTCCTGAAAAGCCCACGATTCCTTCTTCTCCCTTCAAGGAAATGCCCTAGGAGAGAACAGAGGCCTGAGGGAGGGCGCTCCCTGCTTCGCCTGTGCGGGCTTTCTCCTGGCGCCCCCACTGTGGCTGGCCTGCCTCTGTGGTTCTGTCTCCCAGCCCAGCAAAAAGGTGGTTCACCCAGTCTGCCAGCCAGCCTGGACTACCACCTGTCCAGGACACCACCTGTGCTTGGCACGCAGTCAGTGACGACTGAGGGGCCTCAGGGGCAGGAGTGACAGAGATGCCCCAGAGGGCGAGTGAGTGTGCAGCCACGCCTGGGACGACAGAGGCCATCAGCAAGCCTGCCCCTGCGGTGTCTTTTTTGAAGAATTTTTAGCAAATATTGATTAGTTGGGTGTTTATTATGCAAAAAAGGATGACATTCTAAAATGATTTTCTGAAAAGAAGCATGAAAATAAACGATAATAGTTTCTTGCTGGAGACCAATGGGTCGGAACCGAGTCTGTGGGTTGTCACAGCCCCGCACAGGCCTTGCTGCCACGGTAGCAAAGATTCGGGGCCCAATAGGAGAAATGCTGTTGATGTTTGTTCAGCTTACCTTTCTTCCTGGCTCCCCCTCACTCCCTTTTTCACCCTGCGACAAAAATGAGAAGTGAGAAATGCTCATTAATCCGAGAACAGCATACTTAGCATGATATGAGGTGACAAATATTTAATAAAAACTACAATGACTATAAATGAATTGTAACAAAAGACTCTTTCCTATACTTTGCAGCTTCAAAATTCAAGGGAAAAACTGTGATAGTTCTGGATTTTCACAATATAAATTAAATCATGTCTCATTTTGCATATGATTGCGAGGCTGTCTTCTCTCTGTGAGGGGTCGGTCATCACCCACAGGTGCAAGCACTTATTAGTATCCTGTGGAGGGAGTACATACCCATGGAATGGTCCCTAATGATAATATTCATTTGCATAAAATTTTTTAGGAAAGTCCTGAAGAAAAGGCACACTTGCAACCTATTAAAACCCCAGGAAGAGTGGCTTTGCAAAGCAATGTCAATCTGATACGATCTATTTATCCTACTTCTCTTGGTCTGAAATGGTGAGAGAAACGTAGTAACTGGCAGGGTCCTTCTCTGCCTACTGCGAAGGCAGCAGCCGGGGTTCCTGCAGTCAGACAGTGCACCCTGCAGGCTGGCCCCAGACCTACCCCCTCTGGGTTACAGAAGAAGAAGGAAATTGGATTTGGAAGCTTGAGCATCTCAGCAGGGATGGACCAAGCTCTGGCCCCATGCCCTCCTTGGCTCCCATCCTGAAACTGGCTGACGGTCAGGTCACCGCCAGGAGCGAGCGTCCGCCTGGACCCCACACTGATGACTTGGTGGGGACCCCTCCCCACTGTGTGTCTGGGACATCCTGCTCTAACTCAGCCAGCACATATAGCCTTGCCTTCGGACACCCCTTCCCTGGTGGTCTGCTTTGCCCCAGCTTCCCAAGCCACTTCTACCAGGGTCAGCTGGCTCATCACCGGCGGTGGTGGCCCGGCCCGGACTGGCTTCTTCCCCAAGGCAGCCTGCCCTCTTCCACTCATGACTGAGTGCCCAGGCCCCGTTCAACAGATTCTGGAGAGGGGGAAGTCCACGTTTGGGGGTTTTATTCTGGTTCCCACGCAGTGTCCATGCCCAACCTGTGCGGGCTGTTCCTACCGTGGTCGTCACCTCCACCAGGTCGGGGCTGCCACCCTCACTTGGGACAAGGCTTAGGAAGGTTAACCACCCATCTGAGCCAGGCAGTGGAAAGCAGGGTGTTATTTTTATTTAGACTCCAGTGTGCTTTTAGTCAAGCAAAATATTAATAGAAATTGTAAGAGTCAGAAAACTGACTTTGATCCACAAACGTCCACAGCGATGCTCCAGCAAAGACTAAAAGGAGGTTTATTTTGCCTTATAAATAAAACATTTTGCTCAGGGAGGTCCACATCCTGGCTTTGCATTATGTTCTGTCGACCTCTGTCTACACTGGAGATTTGAGTACTTAGGACAGATTTGAAATTTTTCTAATGGATTCTCATGTTTCAAATCCACTGCAATTTTTTAAGATGATAGACGGGTGCAGCCTGTGACTGAGAGAAGGGCTGTCATGCATAATCTGCTAATTTAGTGGTGAGAGCTCCTCCACTTTGGATGTGATTGTTTAACAAGCTCAAAGAAAGTTACCTTTCTTCTCCTTTTCATAGTTCAACTGAGAATACTGTCCGTTTTGCCGAAGCCTCATTACCTTATATTGATCCGGACGGAATATTTCGCTTGTGGGTCCTGTGCCGGCATAATGGGTGTCTAGCGGAATCCCGTTGGGTCCTGGCTGTCCCATGTCACCCTGAGTGGTTTAGCAAAAGTAAATAGTCTTTATGTTGAAAAGACACCAAGCTTGAATCCCACCACAAACTGTTTTAAACTTTGCGTATTACATATCACACATACACCAATTTTGTAACGTTATAATCATCTTATAAAATAAAGTGGTCATTACGTAAAACTATTTGTATCCTACTTGCACTAGTGATTTAGAATTTAGTCACAAAAGCTGTTTAGGTTGCTCACAATTTGGGGCTGCATGTGCTTCTGTGGAATTATCTGCTTATGATGAGTATCCACAAAAGGACGTGATGAGGTCTGAGGGCTAAATGCCGTTACGGCTGAATGTCTTGATATGTATTACTCTACTGCTTTCTAAGACTAATACCAAGATATAAGAACTGCCCAGGAAATGCAAGACTGCTCCAGTTCACACCGTTTCACCAGCTAAGTATGCTATATATTATGAGGCAGCATCTTGGATGAATATGGTATCTCAAGATTGCTGTAGTTTGCATTTTTTCTCATTAGCAAGGACCACTCTCTAAGTGATGTGCAGATGGTGGGGCCTGTTGCTCTGCATGCTACTGGGCATCGATCCTGGCAAAATACAATGGTTCCACTTCCCAGGAATAACTGGTGCAGAAAAATACTCTGTTTATTTCGCTATTTCCACACATATGCTCTGTCACACTGATTTGAGCCCAGATATCACATAATATGGACAGGAGCCAATTAAGACGATATATCAACTGTAGCAAGTGGTACTCCACAGTACAGGTGAGCATCTGTTAATATCTAAAAAATACGTACAACCATTCCTCTCCCTTCACCTGTCAAGGTCTTGATGTGTTAAATTAATATCTGAATAAACTCTATGGAGATCAGACATTAATTTCATTTCCATTCTACCTAATGTGACTATTCTCCCTTCTGCCGATGATTTATTCCCAGATTGCTCTTCTTATGTTATTATCTTCCTATTTTGTTATATTTCATTGCACAGGAGTTTAAATATTTATGTATTGAGAACTTTCAACATTTTTCTTCTGTAATTGTTTTCTGTGGTATTAGCACAAAGAGCGGTCTTCCCTTTCAGAGCTGAGCAGTACTGGACGCCATTCCATGTGCCATTCAATCCAAAAGCACAATGCAAAACAAAATGAAAGTGTCTAATTTGCAGGGGGCACACAGGTTTTGTGGTGGACATGAGGGCATGTGCTGGTGACGTCTGCTTGCTGGGTATGGGTGCCATGTTGAGCTTCTCCTACGACTGCAGGGACTTGCAAAGCCCACACGGTGTGTGCTCCCGCCTCTGAACCCAGCCAGAGCCGGCTCCTGTTTGCCTGTGTTTCTGGCTTCAGTCGCCCCCGTCACCTCTGGATCCTGGCGTCAGGAGACACTTCAGCGAACTGCCTTTTCCTTACTGGGCACTGAAGACGCCGGAGTTATGTCCACCTCAGGGGTCCAGGGCTGACCCAGATGGCTTGCTTTTACTGTCTTACTGACCCCTGACTGTCCCTGGGGCATGTTTCAGAGCCTGACATTTGGCAGTGATTATTTCTTGTGCAAATGGTCTGGTGCAGAGCACCTCAAAAAAGTGGTCATTAACACAGTTTATCTCCTAACTGCCGAGCACCACAGGCCCCGCTTTAACCATTATGTCTCCTTTACCTTCTCGCCCTTTTCCCCATAAAAGCCAAGTCCTCTGTTGCCCTGAAAAGAGAAGTGGTTTTCGTAAGTTATTAAAGGTCGACAATCACCATCAAATAAAATGATTTTTTTAGAAAAAGAAACCCAATCTTTACCTATGTGCTGCATTACTGAGCAAATATCTTAACAAGAAATTCAGGCTTCACTTCCCAGAAACTGACATAAAAAGAAAATGAATGTATTTTCTTTTGCTAGGTCTGCCTATAAACTAGGTAATAACTACTTGAGCCCAGATATCCCATAATATAAACAGGAGAAAACTGAGATGATGTGTCAGTTGCAGCACGTGGCAGTTACAGTGAGCATCCACTGGGATTAAGCCTAAATGATGAGAATTCTGGGGTTCAGAAAATGCATGCTGTTCCTTTAATACAGATGCGCTCTTAAGAAATTTTAAGAAATGTGTATTTTATCCTCTAAGCGAAACCTCAAGAGTAGTGGACTAACAGCAATTAGTCTGTCCCCCTTGGGAGCTTGCTTTCTGAGATACATTCTCTTATTCAAGCATCCTGATGGCCAGAAACTGGACGGTATTGTTCATTGTGCACCTGCTGCCCTGGGCTGTGACACTCCAGGGCCTGCACCATGCGCTGAGTCCGGACGTCACAGATGGGAGCCTGTCCTACCTGGGGCGGCAGAGCTCAGACCTGACGCCAGCTCTTCCTGACCTGTCAGTGTGCTGTCTCTGCAGGTTCGAGTCTCAGGGCAATTCCTGGGGTTGTGGGTCCCACACTCGGAAAGTAGCTGTTTTCCCAGAACCCCATACTCGAAGATCATGATTCTTTCTTTCTTCTGCCTCAACCTTTTTTCATTTTGGAAAGGTAACCCTAATTTCATGTAAACCTTTCTTGCCCTTTCAATAATTTCAGGTGATGGTGATTCTTTGGGTTTATCCAACCTTTTGATTTTCCTTTTTGCTTAAGAGCCAAAGCTTACGGGGCCAGCAACTTGAATGTATTTGATAGTGTCCGGAGTGGAGGTGCTGTGGGTGAGGAATCGACGAGGCCCTGCTGTCTAACACAAGCACACGTGAAAAGCCATGGTACAAATTTACACACAATAGAGAAACAGGACTGTTTTCTTTGACCTCCAAACAACTCTGCTCCTTTCCCACGGCGTCACAGCCCCAATGCAGTGGAGCACCAAGCAGGGCCCTATCTGATCTTTCTCTGCAGCATACTGTCCACCCCCTTCCAATGCCCAGACATGCTCTGAAAATAAAAACAAAGCCTTTAACTAATTTTTGCTTTTTTGCTTCTTTCCCACCTGGCTGGGAGCTGAAATCAAAGCACAGAAGCTCAGCTAGGCTAGATTGGTGTGTGATGTGCCCGGCCCCTGTGGTCTCTCTGCCTCGGGAGCTGGTTGTCCAGGTCACCAGGAAGTGACTTGGCGGACGGTGACGGCTGTTTGTGTTGCAGCCAAGTGGGGACCTGAGGCGACCTTAGCTGCCTGGTCCTACATCCGCCTCTCTTGGCTCTGGGACGTTCCCACCCTGCTTGGGGCTTTGAGACAGTGGGGAGCCCAGTGGCGGAGCAGCTGCCTTAACGAGCTCCAGCCCCAGCCGGAAGCCGTGTCAGAGGTGGTGGGAGCCGGGGACGGGGGAGGGGGCAGCTGAGGGCCCCAGGAGGTCACAGAGATGGGATTTCCGTGGGGCACACGTGGGAATGTGCATGCTGGGAGATGCTCTCGGCTACGCTCAGTCACGGAATGGTCCTTAAATGCTGGTAACAGTAGCCCAGGATTCCTGACTCATGTTGAGCCTGGATCAAAGACTTCCCTTGCCAATCCCTACTGTCTTGGACATTTATTCACCTTTCCCAGGTCATACCGAACCCTAGTTCTGCCTCCGAGTTCCAATAAGCCGCCTGCTCTGTTGTGCTCCAGCCAATATAATAATTCTCTGATGGGAACAGGAGCATTTTGGGCTCCAGCCTGACTCAGACATCACTGGCTACATCCCTTGAGGCTGACATAATGCTCCTGCGGAAGCTGCCTGCGCCCAGCTAAGAAGAGTGCTGTCGGCTCACCTATACAAGCAGGGCTACATTTTGCCAACTCTGCTAAACTGACGCATTTGCATAAACACGAACTGTCCCTAAACCTATGCTTCTGAGAAAACATTCATTGATTTCATTGTCCTACAACAGCAAGGTTACATGATTCACAAACAACAGACCATTCAGCAAGTCCACTTATGCACCGCGCCGACTACTCCGGGGGCACCACTGGGTATATCCTTGCAGTTTATGACATTAAGTCTTAAAAGCCTACAAAATGCTTCTCGTCATGCAATAAACACCACATAGTTGTTAACCAAATAGTTCTGTGGTCAAGAAAGATGCACAGAAATGTGACTGTGCTGCACCCACGAACCAACTTACTGGCTGTCCTTTTGGTCCAGGGGGTCCAGGCGGGCCCTGCACAAACACAGAGACATTTGTGAGTGGTTTCCTTTGTCCTAGGACTCTGATGCCATCTGCTAGAAAGCTCTGCAAAGGCTTTCCCTGCATATTTAGAACCCCAAGCAGTGTGCACAGAGGAGGGAGGGAGGAAGGGCTGGCCGGGGACTGGGGTCAGGCCCAGTTCCTGGAATTTGCCGCTGTCCCTGTACAGCTGTTTTGGGTTTGCTTTTCTGAGTTTGGACATTTGACTTCACCCGTGTCCTGTTCATGTTCTGGACCTTTGCAAGGTCCCAGACCCTGTCACTGTAGAGGCCATTTCTCCTGACTCCCTGTAGGGCACTCACTGTCTAGCAGTTTTGGCTGGTGGGCCAGCAAATGTTCACCCAGAATTAATCTATGGGCCAACTGCAGGGTTGGAAGTCTGTCAGCAAATACCAGCATGCATCTCTCTGTGAAGCGTCTGGGGTCAACACCACACGTAGCACGAGGTTGTTAAAATGCGAGAGAATGATCAGTGTTTCATGCAAAGCTGTGGCCGGGTGAGGCTTGTGGGTGATTCTAGTGGCCCCTCTGAACCTGTCGGATCAGCTAGAGACACAGCAGGTACCACCTGTGGGATGAGAGTTGAGTTTCCTGACCTGCATATTTAAAGAATGAAAACCCAAGCCGTGTGGTGCGTGTGCAGTGAGCTGACAGCAGTGTGCAGCAGGAGAGCGGACACTCTCCTCACAGAACCCTCGTTTCATCCCATTTGGCCAGATCTCTCATAACCAGAGGGCCACAGGCAAACATGACGTTCACAGCACCGGGAAGCTTGCTTTGTAGTGACAAAACGGAGCTCTACCCTCAACTCCAGTCCGGAGGTGATTTTTGAGTGCTTGCACCCCCAGTGGTTGCAGTGACCGAGGTTTCCCCAAAACACAGCTCCTCCCTCTTTGTCAAGGAGCTGAAAACATGCCCCCCCTTGACATCTACCTCAGCTTTGAGCAATGGTTTTCTGTGAGAAGGTCTCTCACCTGCAGCCAAACCTCTCCTTTTGTAATTCAGGGCCTCTGTCTGGCTACTAAGACACGTGGGGTGTGAGTCAGGCCACGCAGTAGCCAGTCGTCTCCTGGCCCTTGTCCCTGGGGAGGTGGCCGAGGACCACGGCTGTCTCCTTGCCTCCTTCCCCTCCCTGTGGCCAGCCCCCTTGTCGGGATGTGCAGGGGCAGGAGCATCTGCAGAGCACCACTCAGGTGGGATACGAGGGCCATTTTGCCCGATGTCCCCAGCTCACCGTGCCGACCCAGAGCCCATTTCCTCCTTGCGCGCTCACTGGACTTTGCTCTGCTCTGCCCGGGGATGACAGGCTCCTTGCCAGCTGGCTGGGTACGCCGCCGAGAGACACGTGCGTGACCAGAAGCACACCCAGCCTGCACCCAGCCAAAATCCAACGTGGTTGGCAGTGATTCGGTCACCACACGTTTTGAGTCCTCATTCCTCAACCATAATAGCAGCAAAATGCATGCAAGTGATGACCTGCTTGGCCTGACACCGTCTATAGTGACCACGGGGTCATCGCTGTGGCGTGAGGCCCCACAGGCTGCAGAAGCTGAGCCTCTAGAGGAAGCCTGGGCAGCGCCCAGCGGGAGCAGGTGCACCTCGTACCTACCGGTCTTCCTGGAGCTCCAACAGGGCCCATCTGCCCGATAGGCCCGGGGTGGCCAGGAGGCCCCTAAGGACAGAGGAGAGAGGGGTGTTCAGAGAGAGACTGGTATTTGGAGTCCTAAGTCCTTAAAGTCTAGCTTGGAATATTCTCCAGTGAAAACAATACTTACCTGGAAGCCGACCAATCCAGGCTCTCCAGGTTCACCCTAGTTGAGAAGAAATAATTTTAAGAGTTCTAGGTTTTAAGCATCTTTGGATTTCATAACATTTTTGCGACATTGGAAACAAGTATATAAATCATATCAGCACCAGGAAGACACAGTGGTGTTGATTCCCTAATGTCTGGGATGTGGTGGACTTGGGAAAGGGACACACCCACGATTAGATATAAGTTGAAGACACCCCGAAGGGGGACTGGATGCTCGGTCTTGACTTGGGGTTATTCCACCCTCCCGTGCACCCCCATCCCCTCATTCTCCCCACTCAGGGTTCCCTTGGAGGTCAGCTTTGTGAATCAGGAGCGGGCACAGGATCGCTCAGTCGTAGATCTGTCTCCGGAAGTCTTACCCGGAACTTGTCACGGTCCTCGCTGGACAGTGCATAAGGTTCGCCTTTCTGCCCCTTGGGTCCTTCGGGCCCCTACAAGCACATGGTGGAGAGACAAGGGGCTGTGAACGTTCTGTGCAGCCAGGAAAATGTGGAGGATTAAATACTGACTTTTATGGCAACGTCCAGTTGTTCTTACAGCTTATTCAGGTTATTCTGAACACCAATCATGGCATTCGACCACACAGATGAGACTTTACTTTCGTATTTATCCAACAGTATCTTTCTTCAGAGTGAAAGTGCAAATGCTTTATAGGATTTAAATTATTTTCGAAACCTACATGAATGCTCAGTAAACGAATCCTATATACCAACAGGTTATTTTTCTTATAATAATACTGTTTTGTGTTTTCTTTGCCATTTGGGTACCAAAGATATGAACACATATATTCTGAAGCACCTTGTGGGAGGCAAACCAGGTCATTCTTTAAAACTGGAATTGTGTGAAATAGATGCCGTGTGTGTATACACAGATACGTATAAATGTCTTTTAATACCGATACATAAAATCAGTATTAAGGTAATGGGTATGCTTCTGGATAATGAAAGTTATGATATTAGCATAGGCTAGAAAATGATGTAGCTTACGGAAGGGTTGAACCAAATAAAAAAGAAACAGCCAAAGAAAGAGAACTGGAAGTCAGAGCTACCAATACGGTAAGAAGTCCGTTAGCTTCGGGGGAGCACTGGAAGGGTGTTCGTGATTACTTTTCCCCCCATCTGAAAAATACTTTTTTAAATAAAAAGTTTTACCAAATAAAATGTTAACATAATCCTGAATTTGCACTATTTTGGTGGTAAGAGGGTAGCAATATAGCACCAAAAATTATTTCAAGATTCTCTGCAAAGACCCTGAAAACTAAATGAAACTGTGAAATTAGCAGTTAACATTTTTTCCCATCAAATAATATACAATATTCTTTCCACTAGAAACATAAGCGCCTCCATTAGGCATGCTGGAGAATGTCGTTCTTTGATGTCATAAAGAACTTCAGAATCTAACAAGGTGGGTGACTAACAGAGGAGGTTACCCTGCCGTACGCTTTACGGCGGCAGTTTAGCTGCAACGCTGTCACTCACTGTCACTTGAAATGGAACGTAGGAAAAAATGCAGAGCCAATTGGGAGGCAGGAGGAGTGAATATAAACCAAACCAATTACTGTCTATTAACATTTCAAGAATATGGAAAAAAAAAGAAGTTACTGGAATCCAGGAAAATCATCCCGAGATATGTGCAATCGCACATCCGCGGGGAGAGGCGCTTCGTCCCGACCACCGTCCAAGGAGAGGGGAGCGCGTTTTCTGCAGGTCACGAGGGGCGTAGCGTATGCCCGGCCACCCTCACTGCCCAGGGCGCAGCAGGAACCCGCTCCTCTGAACGTTTCCCAAGACAGCTTTCCGAAGGGGTCCTGGCCTGGGCCTCTGACGAGGCCCGCGAGAGCGCTCAGGCGACAGCGTCGCTTCGGCGTGTCCACCGGCAAGCGCCAGCCGTCGGCTTCCCGAGCTAAGCCCGGCCAGCAGGTGCTGACACCATACTCACGGGAGGGCCGCGCCGCCCTTCAGGCCCGTGGGGTCCCACGTGGCCAGAGTCTCCTGTGGTCCCATTGCAGCCGTCGTGGCCAGGAGGTCCTCTGGGGCCACCCTGCCCAGGATGTCCCTGGGAAAGAGAAAAGTGAGTGAGTTTTCCAGCCTCTAGGTTCCAATCTCATGGAACTGTGTGATGAAACAGCTTTAAGTAGTTTCTCATCAGACATGTCCCTAGGAACTGACAACTCCAGAGGGACACATGAATGAGGGAAAGATCAGGTCTCCAAGGGCGCGGGGCACGGTCTCGGGGGGAGAAAGGCCGCAGGACGCAGCTGCTCCCGTGGGCTCCGGGAAGAAGAGCACGGCTTGGGGTTCTCCTGCCCTGCTGCACTGGGTGTGGGGAGACAGGCTTCAGCAGCGACGGGTGAGGGCAGAATTAAACACTGGAGGAAACGTTCTAGCGGCAGCAGGCTTCCTCTCAGGCACAAGGAAGCCCTTATCTGTTGTGCCCAACTGGATTTCAGACGGTGAGTTTGGCAGAGCGACATCCCAAACAGGCCCGAGATCTCCTGTGGGATGTCCAGGGGCTTGGCCGTATGCAGAGCGGATTTCCTAATCTTGTTTATAGATTTCAGACACAAACAGAAAGCAAGGCAGATGTTCTGAGACGTCTGGTGGGAGAGGGAAGGCGATGTGATCACCTGTCCTCCCAACACCCGGAGAGTCGGGCTCGGTCTGTGGCCACCTCAACGGCGTGCGTCTGGGGTCGGGAGACACCAGGAACTGCGTTAGGGACCTGCACGTTAAGTACTACGAGACCGCAGCCTGTTTCGTTACTTCTTTACATGACAGATGTTTAGATGTATGCCTTCTTCCTGTATAATTTCTTTAAAATTTTGATTTTGTTGACAATAGACCAAACATATATTCCAGAGTGATTTTTGAGGCCATTAGGATGTCTTTTAGATTTACCTTGAGAAATCTGGAAAATTTCAAGGTAACTGAACAAATCCTACATGGAGTGCCTGTACCCTGAATTATGCGAAGAAACATGATGAGAAAAGCAGATTTTTCTTTTGTTTGCACATCTCTTTGCTTCAGGGGTTCAAAGCCATTTCTTTAACTGGTGCCATCAGGTGGGAGCCCCCTGGGCTTTCCGCCGGCCTTCTGGGGGATGCTCCTGCAAATCACCTAGCACGGTCTGTCCGGCTATGCCAGAGCCGGCTTCTGAGAGCCTCTGAGGTCAAGCCTTCCTTTAGGGGTCTCAGGGGGCCGCCCCTCTGAGCTCAGCCTGAGAAAGCCAGTTCTGCAGGCATTCTTGCCGTCTGCGATGCTTTCCCTAAAATGCATCACTGGGTTCTTCATCTTCTCCTGTTTCGCATCCGCTGTTGGCCTTTCTTACTCCCTCAGGATCCGTCTAAGGCATTTGAAACTGCGTGTCAATCCCATGTTAGTTTGAAATCATGCTTCAAGCACATTTTCAATGATACTGAGCAGAACGTCCATCTCTTGTCCAACATCTAATAAGATATATTTCTGTATGAGTCAACACTCACTCTTTTTGTGTGTGACTTCTAAATGGCTAAAATGACCCAGCCCTTCAAACTCTACTTTCATCAACTGCTTAGATGCAGCAGGTGACGCTGGGTTAACTTATCGTGTCGGTCTGGAGTTCCATGGCTGGAGAGACGATGTTGGACAGCCTCAGATTCTGGGGCAAATGCCCAGTTTCGGGCTCCCGTCATCACTCTCCCATGACGACGACTTCCTCCCTAATTTGTGAAACACTTGCCTCTGACATTAAATAGGAATGACGTGGAAAAGCAAATTAAAAAATGATACAGACTAGTTAGCGACACTTTTCCATAATGTCACTCTACTTAAACTCAGATTTTGACTTCTAGAAGACAACACTGACGAATAGCCCAAAGAGCTCAAAAACATAGTTTAAAAATGGGCAATTGAGTTTGAGGCACTTGGTAGGAAAATACTTTTATTTGTTTAACTCTTGAAATCTGTGGATTCTTCATGTCTGCCCGTTTCTCAAGCTGCTGACTAACGTGGGAGCTATTTCCTGGTCTGCTCAGAGCTGTGTGTTGCAACCGATGTGTGTGAGCCCCCATCCAGGGCACGCAGGTCTTGCGGTCGGTAAAGGTGGCTTCCTTTCTGCAGCAACGACAGCTCCCTCCTTCTGCCAGGAGTCTTCTTGAGAGTGGAGCTGAAGCTCTGAAGCGAAAGCGTGACTTCTCTGGGGCTACACTGTGTCCATTCCCTCCAGCCTCCTGCACGGGAGCTGCCATATGTGTAGCCAGGGAAATAACGAGTCTCTCTCTCTGGGCATGTGCACACACGAGCACGTACACGTGCACACGTGTGTGTGTTCATGCGCGTGCGAGCATGGGGATGGAAACCATGTGTGTAGGGCAGGGTGCAGACATCTGTGTATAAGTGTCAGATTCCTGGAGCAGCTGTCCTCAAACTTCAGCAGCAGACAGATGGGAGGAGGGTCCGAATGTGCGATAAACACGTCTGTCCTGAGGCTGGGATCTGCAGGAAGTGGGTCCTGGGAAATCTGCTCATGGATCCCTGGGAAGAGGGCTGTGAGTCAGGCTGCTTTGTTTATTTTTTTATGCCACAAGCAGTAAAGTAAACTAGGTTAGAAAAACACATTTTATTGCATTTTGAGATTTTCTCATGGACAAACCATGCCTTTTCTTCTTCTCTTTTATGTGTGGTTGCTACAAAGAATTTGAGAAGCTGCACAATTATTCAGCAGGACTTTATTATGTCCACATTCTTGGCTGCACTGCTTTGTATTCGGGCTGCCTTATAGTTCAAACAAAATTCCAAGACGGCCTCTTTATTGAGCATATCTGAGTAACACGCCCACTTTTCATCCGAAAACAACATCCAGTTTTAGTAAAGTAGCCTCAATTCTGAAGCCAAGTCTAGAAGAACATTTACAAGGGAAACAATTTGTTCAATATTTGACTGGATTCCAGAAGAAAAAATAAGCACATAGCCCCACCAGTTCTATGTTAAAAACAACACCGGGGCCTATGAGGATGCCCTGTCAGTCATGGAAGTATAGCTCAGCCTGAGTACCACATGTAAAAATTTTAATCTCACAAAAAACTTACGGGTATTCCATCGGCACCCGGGAATCCAGAAACACCTCTCGCGCCCTATAAAGAAGGCAAACAAGCTTACTGGAGGCCAGGATGCCCACTGACCCACATACACCAGGGGACATGGGCGTGCATCCCTACCACGTCTCCTTTCGGTCCTGCGATCCCGGGCGGGCCCCTCTCGCCCTTGTCACCTTTGCGGCCCTGCAGTCCTGGGAATCCCTGGAGCCCTGGGGGCCCATTGTAGCCCTGGGGGCCCACTGGCCCTGGCTGGCCCTGTGGAAACAACATACGTTTAATTTCCACAATGAATAACAACAAATCAGCATTTTCAGTCACGCTGCTTTTGAAACTGCCCTTTTCATTTTCAAAGAGCTGTAATCTTCAGAGAACAGTGTACATTAACTACCATCTTCAGCCACAGAGTGACTTCTGACCAAGAGGTCATAGAATTTAAAAGGGAAAAAAATGTTAAGTGGGAGAAAAAAAGGGTCCTAAATCACTAAAATAATGTTATTGTGAAATGCTAATACTGGGTTGGTATGAAAGCATCAACTTACTTGTTTTTTTTAAAAAAGTCCTTTCAGTTAAAAAAAGTTTCAAACAAATTCCTAAGGCTTTATCTCTTATCTCAATATAATGCATATAGCAGGTATGGAAATGTATGTTGCATCCAGGTATGAAAAATGATCCCCGATGTTTAAGTGATTAGGTGATCTTCCTGTTCACACACACACACTACACACAGGGAGTGTGCATGTGCACACACACAGGAAGAAATAAAAGGCTTCTGAAACATGTAAAATGTGTATCTTTATCCATTAGGATTTTTATTTTAAAAAGACAGAATCGCATATTGACAAGGATATTAAGAAATTGGAACCTTTGTGCACTGCTGGTGGGAATGTCAAATGGTATGCCACTGTGGAACCAGTATGGGGAGTCCTCACAAAATCACACAGAGAACTACCGTATGGCCCAGCAATCCCACCTCTGGGATAACATTCACAATGACTGAAGCAGAGCTGGGCACCCACGCTCCCTGCAGCATCGTCCATAAGGGCCAGAATGTGGAAGCGACGTGTCTGTCAACAGATGATGGATAAACAAAATGCGGTCCATGCACACAATGGACTATTACTCAGCCTTAAAAAGGCAGGAAGTTCTGACATAGGCTACACAATGGATGAGCCTTGAAGACACTGGTGCTGAGTTTGAAATAAGCCCGTCACAAAGGACAAATACCGTGTGAGTCCCCTTAGGTGAGGTTCTTAGAGCCATCAGACTCACAGAGACAGAAAGTAGAACGGAGGCTACGGGGAGGGGCGGGGAGGGGCACGGGGGGTTTGCTTAGTGGGGACAGAGTTCCATTTGGGGAGGTGACAGAGACCTGGGGGTGGCAGTGGTGATGGCTGCACAGAATGTGAACGTGCCCGATGCTGCTGAGCTGCCTAAAAACGGCGAAGATGTCAAATTTCATGTTATGTATGTTTCAATACACATAAAAAGATTAAAAACGGGGCTCTATTTCTCCTATTATTGGAACTAATTCGTGTAGTGGCTATGTTTTAATGAATGTCCCAGGTAATCTCAACTTAAAAAAAGGAAAAGAAGACTCTGTGTTTTGATTCCTGCTTCGATGAGTCTGCTGCTCCTGCATCCCACAGACACTCTCCCTGCCCCGCCTGCTTCCCATTCCAAATTCCTCTCTTGCCCTTAGATCGAGGGGGGACTGAGCCATTATTTCTAGTCTTCTTGCCAGTGCCTGTAAGTAACCTCTCCTACATAAACTGTGCAGCTTAGAAGTGTGTCTGCCTTTACAGGATGTTTACAATCTGTCCAACATTCACACAATTGAGGGGAAATGAAGAATTTAAAAATGCAGCGATGGCACGGCATGAGCTGCCCAGGTGCCCTGCCACAGAGGGCATGTGGGTCCTTGTCCCTGGGTTTTATCATTCCTGAGCCGCCCACCTCTGTAGATGCAGGGCTGCAGGCGTCGGGGAAGCAGTAGGACATTTCTCTGGGGTGGAAGATATGGATGGAGATTAAGATCACAGCTGATGGATGGGACCTACCCCAGAGCTCAGGACCCCTGCCTCCTCTGACAAAGGGGCAGTTTGGGGAGCCCCCTCAGGGCTCCTCTGGCTGAGGTAAGAGTTCAGAGGCACTGGGCTCCCCTGCTCTCCCCTCCATGTGTTCCAGTGAGTCCTGTCAAAGCAGAAATCAGCAAATACTCAGGCTGATCGCAAGCACTGTATGTAGTGGTGAAGCTGATCTATTTTCGGTCTCTTCAAAGAAGGTGATGAACGTGGGGCTGTTGCCACCTGTTTGTTTCTTGCTGTTGAAGAGAACCATGGTCACAGATGGACAGCCCTGACCCCGGACACAGGATCCCCAGGCCCGCCTTACCCCAGCGCTCAGAGGTCTTAGTATGCCACATTTGTTGTAAGTTTGGGGACAAAACATGCTTTGATTCTGCGTTTTATGGACCCTTCCCAGTTATTTTTGTCTTGTTTGCAGGTCTGTTAGAATATAGCCTCCTTGGGATCGTACACCATGGCCCTAGGCCTGCAGACTCCCGATCAGGTGAGGCGTCTCAGTGGGCAGCCTCGGGGGATGAAATGTCCATCACTGGCACTGCGGTTCTTACCGTCCACACGCATCTCTACCTGGGGGGACTAGGGTATGGAGCAGCAAGGAGGGAACACACACTGTTCACCAGGACGGGATGTGGGCCTCGGCGGTGAGACGCCAAGCTGCGGCCTGCCTTCCTCGGGCTTTCCTCGACTCCCTGTCCTGCGGAGACTGACTGAGCACATCACCTACTCATTTTCCTTCCACTGTCAGTAACCGTTTTTCCCTAATAGGAAGTCTGTCTTTTGGAATAAAACTAGTCTTTCCTTTTCTGGAGCATGCTGTCACATTTTTCTTTTAGAGGTGAAATTCCCATAACACAGAACTAACCCTTTTAAAGCATCTTTTAGTAGGTTCCCAATGACTTCTAACCACCATCTCTATCGAGTCTGAAAACATCTTCTTCACCCCCTTACGTGCTGAGCGGTCCCTCCCCATGGCTCCTACCCCCATCCTCTGGTGCCAACCTCATGGAAATGGAATCATATGTACGATATGTGACCTTTCGGGTCTGGCTTCTTTCACTTAACATAATGTTTCTGAGGTTCATCCATGTTGTAGGATTCATCAGTACTTCAGTCACTTTTGTGGTTGGATAATATTCCCTTGCATAGGGATAGACCACAATTTTCCCATTCATCCGTTAAAGGACATCTGGGCGTTGTGAGTAATGCTACTATGAACACACGTACTGTCTCTGAGCACCTGTCTTCGATTCTTTGGGAATGCACTCAGGAGTGGAGCTGATGGAGCGCGTGGTAATTCCACGTTCAACTTTTTGAGGAATTGCCCTTCTGTTTCCCACCATTTTACATTCCTACCAGCAATGTGTGAGGGTCCAAATTTCTCTCCATCCTTGCCAATACTTGTTATATTCTTTTTTAAAAAAATGATTGCCATCCAACTGGGTATGAAGATGATGTCATTCTGAAGAGCTCATCTTGAGCTTCTGACAGATGGGACATTTCCTAAGATTCCTCTGGCTCTCAGCCTGGAGAAGGTCCCTGAGGTCTCTGGAGAGAATCTGAACTAGACCCTCGCCCCCTGGACTGGCCCTCCCTCCTGCCCACAGGAGCCCTGCATTGCTGGGACGGAGTGGACACTTACGTCAAGGTCCCAGGACCTTAATTACATGTTTCAGTCATCAGGGACTGAGATTTTCCTTAGGATATCCTGCTCACCAGGGCATCTGGTGTCTTTGTAAAGAGCAGCTGGAATAATCAGGCAATAAAAGGATTTTTCTCTGTGCTAATCATCATTATTACCAACTTCCATCCTCTCTGTCCAAAGTTATTTCCACCTCTTCCTTGCCTTTTGTAGTAAATGATGTTAAAAATTACCCTAGGAAGAGTAGGACTGTAGTTGAAATGTCTGCATAAATTTCAAAAGCTCCTAAGTTTCCTGCAATATCCTTGATGAAAGCATTCCTACAAATACTTCTTAAAGCCAGCAGACTCTCTGGGAAGGAGCTATCAGACTGCATACCATGCCCCCTGCCCACTGGAGGGTGAGTCATGTCATATCAGCGCATTGCTTCCTAGTACGAGGATAACGAAGACTATCATGCAGTTTTGTATCTTCTGATGAAGCACTGTTACAGGTCTCAAAAAATGGTTTACCTCATTTTATGCCCAAGACAAATGCATGGAGTAGGCTTCTTCCCCCACAGGAGGAGACAGTGGGGGCCTGGGAAGGTTTGGAATGAAGAACTGACTGCTGTGCAGCTGGGTTGCGGGTGAGGCTGATTATTCCAGAGTCTTCCATCCCCCATCACACCCTCGCTGCTCTAAGGAAGGTCCATGAGCCGCCCCAGCAACCCTGGCAGCTGGTGGGAAATGTAGTCTCAGGGTGGCCCGGACCTGGAGCTGCACTGGATGTGGTCCTGGGAGGTTTCCTGGTAAACTCTGGGGTCACTGCCCCGTACCAGCCCCCGGCCCGGCCTGGCGTTCTGGTGGGAGCACAGGCCCCTTCTAGCAAGGAGACTCTCTGCGTGAAGGTGGGTCTCAGAAGGAAGGCTGGGCTTACTGAGTCGGAGGAAAATCTGGTAATTGCGTCTGTTAAATACCATTTTGACTGGCATTTTCTTGGTCTCATGCCTCAATGACACCTGCAGTAAGACAGAGTAATGGGTGACCGTGGGGGCAAAGGTGCGCCTGGCCTCTCCCTTTCTGAAGGCACAGTGGGACAGTATGTGGGACATCAGGCCAGTTTTGGAAGCCAAAGTCCTGAAAGGCAGTAGAGTGGGTCCAGATTTGATCCACATTCCTTAACCACCATGCCATGGAGAGGTGGTGATTAAGGTCCTGAGATACTCACTGAGCTTTCATGAATTTGGAATCTCACTTCTGAGAAAAGGGGCAAAATATGGTCAGAACAGTGCACATGTGGGTTACTTCAACTCTAGCCCCAGACGTGCAGGGGGGAAGGATGACTCCTCAGGGCCCCCGGAGAAGCTGCCTCACATTCACGCCACCCCAAGGGGCCTGTTGCCAGTCACAGTTTATTAGACTTAAAATTCACCTTGGGGAAGGGGGTAAAAAGAGCTGCATTTTTCAGGAAGGGTGAAGACAAGTGTTTCCAAGGATGAAACCACCCCCCCCCCCAACTTCTCAGCAGGACTTTTCATCTACATATGGGATTTTCCTGATAGAACAAGAATAAGCTTTTCAGGACTTGCTGGCCAACATCTGAATAGTAGGAAATCCCTTCTCCCTCCTACGTGGGCTCTTCCTGCCTCGCCTTTTATGGGCACTGGGCACTCCACCAGACACCCCACATCCTCTGCGGTCCCGGGCGCCCCGCCCTTCCTCGCCTGTTGGCAGCATGCTCAGGCCTCGCGGGCCCGGTCGGACAGCAGCTCTCGGGGACCCTCCTGGGATTCTAGCCCGAGTCCCGGCTCCTTCTGTGAGCTGTTCACACAGATTCAAAATATGTAAAATGGCCCCAAAGCCAGCAAGGGCTACTTTTTAGGATCCAGGACAACAGTTCCTTCATCTGCAAGTTAGAATTAGTCCTTGGTGTTAGGGATATCATCAGCATTTGCAAGCAATTTTTTGATTATCCAGGTGGGATGAATTAATACTCTATTCCAAGCTAACAATGATGTGAAGGTTAGTATCTGAACAGTATATTATAGACCTATTAAGTATCAGTAAATCGTGGGCAGCTGTCTAGTCCATGCAGAAGAGAGCTCACATTAAATCTGCTACCTTTTACCTATCATTTCTTATTTAATACATAACAAAATAGCACTCTACTAAGTACTATCCCAAATTAAGGATTCTACTTACTTGAGGTAGAATTACATGGGCTCTTGGAATTCCTGCCCTCCAAAATTGTTTGACACACACCACAGGACTCATGTCAATATAAAGGAAATAACATCCATGTGGGAAAAACCAATCTTGACCCTTACCCGCCTCCACACACAAACCTTTGCCACAGTGTATCACAGACCTACAGGGATGAGCACAAAGGGGAGGACTTCTAGAGGAAAGTGTAGGGAAGCATCTTTGTGACTTTGGAGTAGGCAACGATTTCTTAGATAAGACAAAGATCACAAACCATAAAAGAAAAAATGTTGACGAGACTTAAAAGATTTGATTTTCAAAAGATACTGTTAAACAAAAACATGCAGGACACAAACTGGGAGAAATATTTACAACATACATATCTGACATGTGACTTTTATCCAAGATATAGAAAGAGTTCCTAGAAATCAATAATAAGGAAACAAACAGCATGATGAGAAAAATGGACAAAAGATTTGGGCAGAGCCTCCATCAAAGAAAATGTAGAAGGAAAATAAGCACATGAAAAGATGTCGCATGTCATTGGTCTTTAGACAAAAACAAGTTAAATCTGTAGGAAGATATGACCTCTGCTGACTGGCATGGCTGCAGGCAGAGGGAAATGGGCCACACCGAGTGCCAGGGAGGATGCAGGAGCTCCTGTGTGCTGCCCAGGGAATGCAGAATGGGCCTCCACCTTGGAAAAGTTTGGCAGTTTCTTTAAAGTTGAACCTGTGCTCACCATAAGACTTGCAGGGATACGTTCATAGTGGTTTAACTTACTTTAGCTAGAAACTGGGAACAACTGGAATGCCCATCAGCTGATGAGAAGACATCCATCGAACGAACTGTGGTACACGCATAAAACAGAACACTACTGAGCAGTAAAAATGTGTGCAGCGGTGAGGTCTGGTCTCAGTGGCTGCGCACTATGTGAAGGAGCCAGACACAAAAGCCTACATCCTGCCCACCCTATTTATAGGGTATTGTGTGCTATGGCCCTATTTATATGACATCCTAGAGAAGGCAAAATTAGCGACGGAAAACAGAGCAGCGGTTGCCAGGGGTAGAGGTGGGGGGCGGAGACAAACAGAAAAGGGCACAAGGAACTTTCTGGGGCCATGAATCTGTTTCCTATCATGGTTTTGGCAGGAGTTGCATGGCTGTATAATTTGTCACTATTCAATGAATTATATGTAAATCATACTTTGATAAGCTTGACCTAAAAACAAACACACAGAAGACAAGTCTGGGAAAGGCAAAGGTGAGAAACGCAAGCACAGATGTTCACAGGCACATTGCACAAGACTGAGTCCTTTTGGGACTTTCTTACAAAGTGCATTTATAAGATGGATAATATTTAGAAAAGGAAGAAGAGCAGACACTTCTAAAATAGCACATTACAGAACACTGAGCCAGATGCTTCTTACAAATGTCTGCCAGGGAAAAGAAAAAACATGAAGAAACCAAGACCTCTTGTCTGGAGCCCGGTCCTGAGCCTGGCACGGGCATGGTCACAAACCATCCGTGTAGGGCCTGTGGGACAGCAGAGCTCGAAGTGGGTCAGGACCAAGCTCATTTCAGCAGCAAAAGATAAGCTGAAGACATCCCTGGTTTCCACCATGTCTGATCTTCTCAAAACCAAAACAGAGGGTGTTGCCTGTAATTGTGAGATGCTGTTGTCCACTTTTACCTGAAGTGAGCTTACTTGCACAGATTCACATTTTAGAGCAGACAAAAAGTGGATCATCTCTTGTTCTCCACATAAGTTGGCAAACTGCCCCTTATTCTAAAAATAGGCAGCCCATGGGTGACTGCACCCAGTGGCTCTCAGCCCAATGCGAGGCTGAGCTTTTCAGTCTGGATGTGATTTTTGCTTGGCACATGTTGGAAAATCTGATTGTCTGGGAAAGCTTTTCATTGCCTCTGTCCCTGAAGCAATTAATACATTTCATTTGCCTGAATGTGAACCCTTGCCTGACAGACCGCTTGGTTTCCTGAGCCTTCCATCCCCCATCGGATTGAGTGTGGATGAGCCTAGGGCTGTGGGAGCGCAGAGAGCCCCTCAGGAAGGGGCTGACAGAAGCAGGTTCTGAGGCTGCAGGCAGCACGCAGGGAGCTCCGGAGGTCAGGCCTCCTGGATGAAACGCTCTCTGACCCGGCAGCTGACGAGGCGCCGTATGGGATCGACGGCCAGATCGCCACCATACGGCCTGTACATCATCGTGAGTTAGTACGGGGTGGCTCTGGGCTGTACTTACACAACTAGAAAATGACTTCTAGAACAGGAGCCAGCCTCTGAGTTACAAAATCATAAAACGACTCACTGTTAGAACACTAAGCTGTCCATATTCATGGCGTCAGTTGTAGATGATTCATTTTCAAGTACCAACGGCAAGAGCCAATATTTTGCTAGTGTTCTTAGATCATATCTTAGGTCATGTTCAAGTGTGACGTGACACAGTCGAGACTGCGCTCTAAATACTGTGTTTCTGCCAGTGCCTGGTGGGGCCTCTGCGCTCAGGGACTGGCCGGTAGCCCTGGGAATGCTGCCTCCAGATGGAAGGAATGAGAAGAAAGAGCCACGTGCATGGCCTTCCAAATACTGGCCTCCCTGTTGGTCATCAACCAGGCTGGCAGTCTCTGCGGGTGACTTTTTAGTCTCTGTGGCAGAGACCAGGAGCAGACTGCCAGTGACATCCGCTTTGCATTTAGACTAAATACAGTCACGTGGGACAAAAATATTCTTGAGGTTGGCATTATACTGAGTTGATCTGTTATGAAAAAAAAAATTGGCCAACAAAGGAAAAAAGATTAAGAGCGAGGGAGGGTTCCGTGTTGGCTGGGGCACACAGTCTTTTTTCCATTAATCTTCATTTGAAAAGTTCCTGAATAGGCCAAGTTTTAAATAGAGCCCCATATTTTCTGTCATTAGAATTTCTGTAAAATTTCTGTCTACTCTCCTCCTTCCTTGGCTTTAAACTACTTTGCTATTTTATTGTCATTAAAGTTATTTAGCATTTGCACCTCTCTTTTAAGATTTTAATTTATTTTTAAATGGGCAATAAAGTCCACTTTTGCTGGTGTGTAGTTCTGTGGGTTCTCGTTATTTGGGGCCTGTGCCGCCCCTCCCCCACCTGTCAATCACTGTCTTTCTCCAGCCTCACAGCTTTGCTCTTCTGGACGGTCATACAGATTCCATCACGCAGGTGCCGCCTTTTGAGTCTGGCTTCTTTCACTGAGCACAATGCATTTGGGGTTTACCGACCTGTTGTGTGCATCTGCAGTTTGTTCCTTTCTACCACTGAACAGTGTTCTGCTACATCCTGTCCCCACAATTTGCGATCCTTTCACTTGCTGATGGACATTTGAATTGCTTCCAGATTTTGGTGCATGTGAACTGGGCTGCTATAAACAATCATGTATGGTTTTTCGTGTACACACATATTTTTGTAACAACCCAAGAATGGGTTGCTGGGGCATATGGTAAGAGTATGTGTAAGTTTATTAAAAAGCTGCATAGCCTTTTTCCAGATGGGCTGTCCCATTTTGCATTCCTGCTCTGACACATCAGAGTACAGGTGCTTGTCAGCACTTGGCATTGTCAGTTTGTTCTCTTAGCCATTCCACTAGGTCTGCAGGGCTGACACATGTGGTTTTAATCTCATTCATTTTTATGGGCACAGTTTCTACATTTCTGCTAATCCTAGATCCAGTTCAGAGTTCAGTATTTCCACTTACAGCATTCCTATTAATGCCACTGTGACATAGTTCTGTGATGAGAACTGAGGGCCCAGCCCCCTTCAGCACCTGCCATATTAGGCCAAAGGTATACTGGGATTGCAACCACAGTTTTGGCCCCTTAAAGACTCTTACAGTCAGCCTCTTCACAAGTGTGTGAGTGTTGTTGCAAGGGCAGGAGGGCTTGAGAGGGAGGTGACCCAGCAGGAACCAGGCATCAGGGCTGAAAAATGACCTCAGACCAACATGCCTCAAAGGTGGGAACTTGAAAGGACAGCCTTAAATGTGGCCAGTACGTTGCCTTCCTTGAATTCTGATAGAGGTGGGGGAAAAGATACTAAAAAAGATTTCTACCATGCAGAAACTAAAGAGAAATTCAGCTCTCCAAGGTTCTTACCGATTATATGGATTTTGTTTTATTTTGGGTAAAAGAATATTCCCTTTTCATACACTGTTGTACAGAATACACGTATGTCTTTCTGGTCCAGGAATGTTAGCTTCATTCTGTAGCAAGATTCTTATAGGTACTAACAGCTATTTAAAATTAGACCAGCATCATATCACTTTTCAAACTTACATATCTGCTCTTCACCACTGATAACCTATTACTTTCCTCCAAACTTCACAGACCATCAGATTTGGAAGGGGCTTCAGAGAGTGTCCAGGGGAGGTTCTTGGAGTGCAGCCTTCGCTTTGCATGGAGCTCACTGCCCTGAGGTCCTCAGAGCACCCCAGGTCCACAGAATGGGGCCTGCACCCTAACGAGGCCCCAGGACATTAGTGTCCTTTGGAACTGAGGAAATCACTGGAGGTGTCCCATCCCAGGCCTGGTCTGGGGCCAGTCTTGGACCTCAGGAGTCTCTGGTTTAGTAGAGGTGGGGGGTGGAGCAGCTGAGGAACCTACAGTTTTCACAAGCTCCCCAAACAATTCAGATGCCCTGGAGCCAAGGGACTGGTGCAGGGGACTCACGTCAGGCAGGAGGGAGTTGCCAGGGAGGTGAGGGGTCTCCCTATAGCCCTTGAGGACCCCCACCAAGAAGTGCTTCACACCAGCACCCTAGGATGGAATTTATCTGAATTTTCAGCATTGTAATATTTTTCCTTAGGGTTACAGAAGAAAACTACCAAAGGTTTGGTGGCCTTATTCCGGGGATTTTGAAAATGTGCCCGTCTATATGCCCTGCAGCCGGGGCCGTCCTGCTCACTCTGGTTGGCACCGTACCTGCTAGTGCTCTTGCAGCCAGTCCTTGGTGACCCCCAGGACCCGAACCCCATGTTTGTTCCAGGCGCTGGAGCCCAGCAAAGCTTCAGAGCACACACTCATCCCACAGCATCCCACAGACTTGGTGAGCTCTTTTCATCCCTCATAGCATTTTTTTTTCTGAAAAAACTTTTTCATTCTCTTAAACAAAATAGGAGATGTTCCTTATCTTCTAAAAGAAAACTTAATGAATCCACCCCAAATTCCACGATTGCCTAAACTTATGTCACTCAAAGGTTAAAGGCAAGTAACTATGCTTTGTATCTTGTGAGGAAGAGTTGGAAGTGGCTTCCTAACACTAATGACAAAACAGAATCCGTGATGAGTCCCAAGCACTGTACACATTCAGGTCCAGGCCAAGCTGCAGGGGAGCAGCCGGGCTGTGGCAGGTGGCGGCTGGCGCAGAGAATGCGCCCCACAGCCGTCTGCCAAGTGAACCAACTGTGGCCCTGAGCTGGCTCAGCTCCGCCTGCCTCCAAAGCTCAGGGTCTCCCCACCGGGAAGGTGAAGGGCACAGCCCTATTTTTAGACCAGGTTTAGGACTGTCAATAGCGAGTCCCTGATTTCTGAAGCACTTACGAAGCCCAGCTTCAGTGGGCAACATTGTGGGGAGCTATCACCTTCTCGTTCTGTATCCCCAACCCCTCAAGTCACCTTTACAGGTCAGAATGGGCCCCCTCCAGCCTCAGAACTCCCTTTGCACCAGCACTGGGGGGCGGGGGGCTGCCAGTGCCCTGGCTGCACCTGCCTGCACCGTCAGAGCAAGCACTTCCAGGCCCCATCCGCACTGCTTCGGAGCTGAGAGACAGGAACATCAGCTGCTGGAGCCCAGAGCTAGGAAATGAGGCGAGGGTTCTGGAATGCCAGGACTCTGTCCTCTGGGAGACTTAGTCCTCGTAATATCTGAGCCGTGCTATTTGGAGGACAGCTGTCGGTGGTAAGCCAAACACGCTGTTTAGCCGGACCACCGTGACGCAGACGTTATGGAGAAAAGGGGCCAGCATGGGTCTGTGACAAGCTATAAAAGGAACATTTTCAATGCCTAATGAATGAGTATTTTAAAACAAAATTTTAACTTTATATCAACAGAAGTCCCCTGCCTTATCTTCCCAGGTCTAAGGCAGAGAGCACACTGCAGTGCCGGTGGCTGACACCAGGTGGCAGTGAGGCGCTCTCTCTGGGAGCAAGAACCCACCCACACACCCAGTCCCCAGAGGCTCTGCCAGTCTTGGTATCTGATGACCCCTCTTCAGGGCACAGAGGCAGGCTTCTCATTCGTTGTGGGGGCATAGCCTCCCATGGGGAAAGTCCTGATGAACATCTGACCGCAGAATTCCGATGGTGCCCAAAGATCATATCAGGTTCCACTTCTTTCACGGGGTGGCTGAGCTAGCTCAGTAATGAGCTATTTGGTAACCCCCTTCCCTTCTGACTTGCTCCAGGGAATGTGTTCTAAATATGTGTAGACGTTGGAGGACCTGGTAGACCCAGACCCGGTGCAGAGTTCCAAGAGGCAGACGGGTCACTGACTCTATCCCTGCCTGGGACGAGGCTCTGAGAGCTGCCAACAGTTCCAGGCTAGAGCACACCCTGACTGGAGCACAGGAAACAAATCAGAGGGAATCAGCACCCCGCAGCACGGCACCATTCTGATATCTGTCTTATGGGCGCGGACACTGAGGCCCGGAGGGGTGTGGGAGGCCCAGCTGGCTTGGAGGGAGGGGATTCGTATGCAGCTTTTCTGAAGAGTCCCAGAGGGCGTTGTCCATGTACAGAGGAACTTCCCTTGAGTAGCGGATATGACTTTGGACCCTGAACATATTTCTTTTACTGATCTTCAGGAAGCTATAATCAAGCCCAAAGCAGATGGACAAATGCACAAAAATAAACGGATGTATGTATGCCTGGGGCTCACGGAAATCCATACCAAGCAGAGCCAGGCACAGGGCTGCAGTGACTGTGTGAGACATGCTTCTCTGGTTTAACCCCAGCTGCTTGGCTGTGGCCATTTCACAGTCCATTAATGTCCCTCCTGTAGAAGGTGACTTGGACAGAAAGAGCTGAAACTCTAGTCAGTTCTGTTACTTTTTAGCAACTCTGGTCAAAAGATATGCAAGGAGGGCCGGGGCTGTGGGCTGAAGTACTGGAATATCAGAACATTCTGGAGGGATAGTTGACACATCTCATAACCTGTGCTTTTCCTCACTAATACATTCGTGCTGAAGAAAGGCTGCAGTAGGAAGACCTCTGCACCGTTGTGGAGGGTTTTTATGGTAGAAAAACAGACTCATTAAGCAACTCCTGAACAAAGTGTTTTAGCCGGATCCTTGGGAGAATAAGTGTTCAGATCCAGGGATGATGCTGGGACGTTGGGTACGCCCTCCTGGAAGAACAACTCACCAGGGAGGAGGCCATGGGGCTAAGAGGCCCTGGTGGAAGCCTTGGGCACCAACCTCAGAGAGGGACTGAGACACGAATGAGGCAGGACACGGCCACTAGCCACGTCTGATGGGTGGCAGAGCTGCTCTGGAGGGAGAAGTGTCGAACTGGTGGCTCTTTGGTTGTGAGCAAAGCTGAAAGGCATCAAAGTCACTTCTCTGGTGGGGAAACATGAAGAGACAGGTGGCAGCCGCATCCTAGGGTAGGTGGGAGGGAAGGGCCCTGGAGAGAGAGGCTGACGGGATGGACGGGAAGGCGGGTGGGAGGCCCTGAGGGTCTGGAAGCCAGGCTTGGGGAGACTGCCATGCTCCTACCCACACAGGGCCGGCCGAGACGGAGAGGTTCTGGTGGTGTACAAGTGACCGTACAAGAACCGTGTTTGTGTAGAGCTAGACGGCACCCTCCGGATGTCAGAACCCCCTGAAATACCTAAACATATATTTGATTATGGACGCATGAAATTCTAAGCTTGGGACAACAACTAGAGCGACACAAGCCTGACCTGAATACAAAGTCAAGCCCTGCGTGGCCCGGCCAGTCAGTGGTGAGCAGCCTGCCATTCTAGTTCATTAATTTTTTATATGCCACATTGCCCTTTAAGTTTGACACTGGGAAAGGTTAAATGGCAGAGAGCAAGAGCCGAATCAAAATTCAGGCTTTCTACACTTACATTTAAAAAAATATCTGATATTTTGGAAATTGTTCCAAGAAGCATTTTTGCAAAGATATTACCAATACCAGCACCTGGCACACCAGTGGAAGTCCTGGGGCTACTGACTGGTCAGTCACATGACTTCACGGGCTGACAGTGGGTCCGTGAGAGGCGGGCTGCGGCCCACCGGCAGGGTTAAATCCAGCTAACAAAGGGTGGGCGCTCGCCGCTGTGCTGGCCCCTGCAGATGGCTATCTGGACATCCTGCACTCGCCTCCTAAGCCTCCCGGTCTACACTGATTATTTGGACGGACACTGAACACACATCCGCAATTAAAAAAAGAACAACAAACCACAAGAAACTGATCTTTTTTCAGTCTGGTGGAAAGATAATGGATGGCTCATTTGTCCAGACATGAATCTCGGGGTCCGGGGCGGGAGGAAACCAAATGACATTAACATCCATTCCAGAGAAGTGACTCAGCCGCGCACCCGCGCACTGTTCTCATGACATGGGCGAAACAACCCCCCAAGCTGTCACTCTTCTCGACAGCATTTGTTGAAAGAAAAGTAAACGGCAGTTTTTGGGCAGTTCCCCAAACGGAAGGCAGCGATGTCTGCAGCTGCGTTTCCAGTGCTCTTCAAAGATCCACGGGTGACAGGTGAAGGCGCACAGGTTCATCGTAAATGGGGCTCAGTCATGGAGAGGTCACAGAAGGACCTGGGGCAGGCAGTGACTGACACGGCGCGTCCCTGCCTTCTCTAGGGGTGGGAATACCCACACGTGGTTTGTCCAGCACAAATGAGGTCAGCTTCTGAGTGAGTTGCCCCCAAAAGCTTCACCCAGGATGTCTGGTAAGCTGCCCTGTGTGTGTGCAGCCCTCCCCTCCCCCACCCTCACCAGGGCCTTCTGGGTTGGTCCTGGGGGTGCAGGCTCGGCGACATGTTTGGGTCTTCTTGCTGCTCCGTGCCTGGCCACACAAAAGGCCTTCCACACTGACGGGCTGGCGGTGGTCCGCGCGTGGCAGGGCCGCCAGAACCGCAGGACTCGGGGACGGAGTGCGGGTCCCCCAGCCGCCCAGCGCCGCCACCTCAGCGTGGGTGCTTTGCTCTCTGGGAAGGGTTGCGAGGAGCACGTTTCTTTTCTGTACTGAGACCGAACCTGGACGCCTTCCGCAGCCCCTCCTACCTCCCGCTCACACTTGGCACCCACACTCGTGGGCTCGGGCCCGGCCACCTGGCCAGGGAGGGGGGAAGGGCCATGCCGAGGGCCCACCCCGCCGGCACGGTCCGCGCCCTCCTTCTTCTCTGGACGCGGCTCTCTCCGGTCTGCTTGCACACCTCCGACTTGGCTCCTCTTGGACCCCAGTCCAGGAAAGGACCGGTTCCCCTGGGGTTTGCTGCTCACTCTCCTTGCCCATCACACACTGGAGGCGGCATCTCTGGCCCCCTGGGGACGGCGCTAGTTTGGGAGCGCTTGGAGACGGGCGCCTCCCTACCTGTCCCACAGGCACTAGACCTGACGTGTCCGAGACGGGGCTCGGCCCCTCATCTTCTCCAGCCCTGCTCCAGCAGGACACGGGGCGGCGACCCCGCTGCTCCTCACCCAGCCCAGGGCAAGGCTGTCTGGACTCCCCTCCTGAGGGGGCGGGGCCCTTGGCTCTGCACCTGCTCCCCCAGTGCCCGTGGCCGGAGCTTGGGCCACTGCTGGGTGGCCTCCCCCAAACCTTGGGGTGCTGGCTGTCCCCCTCCAGTCTGTGCATGCTGGTTCGCACCCCCAGGACTCTCTGGCGGCTCCGGCACCCCGGAAGGGCCTGGCTCTTCATTCTGCAGACCGCGAACCGAGCGCTGCTCCCAGGGGCCCTGCCCAGCTCCTCCCCTGCTTGTCTAGCCGGTCCTGTGCCCAGGGTGACGCCTGACCAGGGAGGGTGTCTGGGGGCGTGTGTGATGCTCATGGCGGTAGGTATTCGGCCTCCTGCGACCCTGCCCCTCCCATCCAGGTCACACAAGAGGACCGTGTCTCGGAGAGGCATGGCCTCGGGACCCCCGGGCCCTCGTCCCAGCACGTCAGGGGCAGGGGAGAGGACGTGTTTGGCGTGCCTGGTCAGTGGTAGCCCTGGGGTCCAGCTCCTCACCGGCTGTGCATCCTCACTGCCAGCCAGAGGCTCACGTGCGAGTCGTGGGGCAGCTGGACCTGCTGCCGAGGCGAGAAGGGCAGCGAGGGTGTGCGGCGCGGGCAGCGGCAGAACGAGAAACGGCCCGGGCTCCGTCGGAAGTCAGCGTCCCGCTGGGCGTGGGGACGCACCTTGGTTTACGTATAAATTAAAACAAAAACAGCCAACACCAAGCACCCTCTTCTAAGTTTCTAACTGGCATCAATGATCTTACACACTTGTCTCCAGTGACTTACCCCTTTGTGGAAGGAGTGCCACGAAGGACCTGGTCTTACATTAGAGCAGGTCACACACCAGTGGGGTGTCCGTACAATTCCAAGTGACCCGTGTGCAGAGCATCTCTGCTAAATTCACTGCATGTTCCTGGTCCCAGCGTAACTGCTTCAAGACCACACCGCATGCACATCTTTGGGGTGCACTTCCAACTCTGGGCAGGGTCCTGCACCCAGTGAATGCTCGGTGGGCGCACCTCTTCTCCCCACCTCTGGTAGGTCCAGGAAGCCACGAATGTCTGTAGTGGTGGTACGGCATGCCTCCTCCACATTTCCCTGACTGCAGACACATTGCCGGTTATGAACGACACTTCACTGTCTGGTTGACATCTGGGATTTATGGTTACCGCTGTCACGGATTTACTAGCTGCTCAGCTTAGCTGTGATTTCTTTGAGCTGAATCCTCCTTTTTGTCCTACAAAACAGTAGCACTTCCTGGAAGCCTTGATCTGACATGCCAGGGAAGAATTCAGGAGGTAAAGACCTGACCACTGAAAGACGAGCATGGCATCTCCCTCTGACAGTGATTCATCAGAGAATCACTTCCAGCTACGAATTCCCATTTTTTCAGCTGCTCATCAGCTCACCCTCCCAAGCTTACACCAGAGCCCACAGGCAGCTACCGTGCCCACCCCGGCTGGCTCCCGGGCTGCTTTCTGGGAACGCGCTGATCAGCAGGAAACCAGAGGCTGCTAGCTGGTGGGCAGAGGCATTTGTTCCACTCTCCTCTTAGAAAACCCCAGAAACCGAAACCAAGGGGGAAAAATGAGGTGATTCCAAATGGTCTGTAAATTATATTCAACTAGAACTTGTTAAATTCCACAGCCGCAGTTGCTGTCTGCCAGCAGAAAGGGCGTCCCACGTTCACCTGCAGGGAGGAAGAGCAGGTGTGCAAGCCTGGACTGCAGGGCCGGCCCTGGGCCCCCTCAAGCCTGTCACTTTGGGAGGCCACTAGGTCACCCAGCCCCTCCCCTTGTCGGAGTTGAACACCCTATCCACCAAGGTCTTCACCCCTCTCGGAAAATGCTGGGCTGCGAGGACACAGGTGTGGGGGTGGGTGTGGGCGTGAGAAGGGGAGGCAGCCCCCGGGTACCGTCGGGCGGGTGCTTCTGGGACACACGTGAGCCCCAGGCAGTGGCGGCCTGGTCTGGGAGGCCCCCGTCCCCAGCCCAGCCTTCCCCGGGACCTAGAGGGCTTCACCGCGTTTGCCTGCTGGTCCTCTGAACAAAGACTGTTTCCCAACCACAGTTCATCTTTTTGATCTGTGAATAATCTGTTTGGATTTATAAGAATTTTATAATTCCTCAGCCCATACCTCCCGGTAGCTACACCCTTTTCCCCTCTCCTCTTCCCAACCTCTTACTTAAAATATGGCCTTGACTGTACCTGGGGTGGCTGCTGTGCAGAGCGCTCCTCTTTGGCGGGGTAACTGCCTCTGCGGGCTCCCCGCCTCCCCCTGTGTGTCCTCTGGTTTCTCTCCAGGGGCTTCTGGGCTGCTCTGCTGAGGCCCCGGCCCTCGCCCTGCCCCTCCTACCACACACGCTCCCCGCAGAGGGCCCTGGCTCTGGAGGAGCTGCTGCCCCTTTCTGGGGGCACAGGCGTGGCCTGGTGTGTGCCGCCCGCATCGCTGTGCCAGGCACCTCCTGCTCTGTCCCGCTAGGCGGCGCCCCATGGCTGATTCACGTTGGCATCTCCAACCCACACCACAGTCTTGTACACAGTGGGCGGCAGCATATTTGCCAAATAAATGAATAATTAAAATACACTGATTTTTTTTTGGTATCATTAATCTACAATTACATGAAGAATATTATGTTTACTAGGCTCCCCCCATCACCAAGTTCCCCCCATAACCCCCATTACAGTCACTGTCCATCAGCGTAGTGAGATGCTGTAGAGTCACTACTTGTCTTCTCTGTGTTGCGCAGCCCTCCCCGTGCCCCCCCGACACTATACATGCTAATCGTAAGGCCCCCTTTCTCCCTCCCCTCCCCTTATCCCTCCCTTCCCACCCGTCCTCCCCAGTCCCTTTCCCTTTGGTAACTGTTAGTCCATTCTTGGGTTCTGTGATTCTGCTTAAAATACACTGATTTTTACAAGACTTGCATTTTACAGGCAGAGCAGAGCCTTCAAATATGTGTTCAAAATCTGAAGCGCTCCATTGACCCAGAAAGTTTACCTTAGAAGAGACAATCAGCTTAAGTGAGAAAAATCGAAATACATTGTTACTGTTTTCTACCTTATACCTTCCTTCTTTGAACAGTAACTGATTCACAGAGATACAGCTTAAGAACTTTGAGACCAAGAGAATCCTTCAAAATGTAAGTAGGTATAAATGGAGACCACTTAGAGCTGACTGAGGTGAGCATATCAAAACCCAGTTTAGAAGGAAACAAGGTACTGAAAACGGAACAGAGCCGAACGTTTTCCAAAAACAAAGTGCAAATTTGAAGATGCTTTTTTAAAACGGAGTTTTGTTTTCGTTCCCATGGGCAGGTACCCATGCAAACAAACCCCGCCGTCTCCTCTATACACGTGTCACATTAGGTCCCCTGAGTCACACGGCAAACACCTTCACACCCTGACGTCTGCTGCCCTTATCACTTCAGTCCCTTTAGTGCTCATTTTAAAAGACACAGAGCACGCTAGAATGAGTGGGTTTGAGTCCTCGAGCAGAGCCAAGGCCACCAGGGGGAAACAGCCGCCCAGCCTTCACCTGCAGACTGGGGCTTAGCTGTGCCATGCTTGCCCTCTGCCTCCCTCCCTGAGTGACAGCACGTCACCGGTGTGTGTGCCTCCGGAACAAACAACGGGCTCGTGAACTGACAGAAAGGCGAAGCTGAACACCTGTTTGGATGGAGCACTGCTCGGGAGGTAAGTTGTGAGCGTGTGGGCGTGTGCTCCCGGCCTGCGAAAGATCCAGGCGGCCCAGCAGATGTTTTCTGTTAGGAGGCATTGGAGGCTCCCAGAGCTGCATCTGCTTTTTTAAAAAATCTAAGTTTATTTGTGAGGCTATTTTCCCCCCTTAAATAGTTCCCTAGTAAAACTTACAAAATGGAATGGTGGCCAAAGGGTTGGACTCATCAAAGAGGAGCTCGGAATATGTGCATATCAACGTGGAAACCCTCACAGCAAGCAGAAATCTGGGTCAGCTAGGTCAAACACTGTATTTTCTGAATAACTCTTTCCTCTTACGGAAGAGGAATTAAGACTTTCCTTAATAGATCATAAGTAATATAATGCTGGCTTCAGTAGTGACCATATTTTTCTGCTTAGGAAAATGATATAATAGGCACAATGGTAATTATCTTCTGTGCATGTGTTTGATATAAGCACTGATAAATGAAGATCATGTTCAAGGACCCAGGTATCAAGTTAGTAAAGAATATTTAAGATACTGTGATTTTTCTGGTCCCTGAATACAATCTTGACTGTATGTTTGAATCATAGGGGATGGTACTTTTGAGTTAGGAATGCTGGTCTACATACGACCCTTCTCCTAGTTGCATTTTGTGTGATACTGTGACGAGAGGGACGCAACTGTCCATGTGACCACAGTTTGGAAAGCCAAAGTGAATTATGTTAAGAAAACACCTAACATCTTATTTAATTTCTCATCTGCTCAGGAACCGTCCTACTTTCATCACTCATACAAATTGGTCTCCAAGGACTTATAAAATATCAGGTTATATAATGAGCACACGCTATATGAATGTCTTACCACGGAGGTCACTCTCCTGGCTGGCTGGTTAATGGGGCTGCGGAAGAGCCGGCGTTCAAACCTTATTAAAAGTTGGAAATGTGGCTGGACGCACATTTTGGAGAACTTGTCTGATAACTGTTACTGGGGACATTATAAGCGCGGGGCCAATTCAAGAACACTAGATTCTCTTAGCCTTGTGGCAATTACTAAAGTCACCAGGAATTTTAATCGAGCATCTTACAGAAGGACTTAGGCAATTTGCTGCAGAGGCTGTGACGAAAGCTAACCTCCTTCAAATCCCACCTCCTCTGGGCCTTCAAACAAATTTTTTTTTCCTCTGAAGGGAGCAGGTGGCCTCTCACTTTCCTGCCAGGAGACCATTAAATACAACAAGATTAAAATAAATTAGAATAATTGTGTGGGAATTTACATTTTAAAGCATTTTCATGACTAATTGCCTCAAATTTAAGCCATTTTCACAAAGTTCCAATATTTTCAGTATTTCCTAAAAGTGGATGGCGTCACCCGGACAGTGATGGGCAGGTGGAGGATGAGAGACTCAGGCTGAAACCGACACACGTATTTGTCCGTTCGTGGGAAAGAACAGAGGTAAAATGGGCCAGATATGCAAGACTTTAGGTCCAGGGCCAGTCAAGCCCAAAGGGCCCCTTTAAGACACATTATGGGCAATGCTAGATTTCCCCTTTCCCAGACCAAGTCAAAGTGGGGTAATTTTGCCTCAAACGGCAGCATTATTAACCATCAATGCCTGGCAGGTTCTCTGGCTCTTTCATGAGTGTGAGCTGCTCAACTCGGTGTTCATCCTCACGGGTCCGAGCATAGGCGGAGACCACATTTTATCCACTTTACCCTACCTGGCAGTTCGCTGTGGGGTGACTGGGCGAGTGGCTGGACGTCAGGCTCACGGTCCGTGGGAGGTTTCTGCAGGGCTCTGGAGCTGAGTGGAGCGCAGCGTGTGGGACACTCACTGCCACCTGTCCCCTCCCCTCCTGATTTCTCAAACACCTTCCCAGCAGCTGCTGGACAATGAACGCACCCTCTCGATTTAAGGTCCACACAACCGAGGACTGGCAGGATGTGGCCAACCTCTTCTGGCAAAGCGGCCTCAGCAAGCCAAACCAGAGGTACTCAGACGGTCAAGGAAGAAAATTGTTTTTATGGATTTGGCCCCAAAAAAGGGATTAAAAAAAAATCGATCTAAAATTTATTTGGTTGGGGGTCCCACCGCTCACTAGATGATTCCTGACTCTGACCAGCCTCTGGCTCGTCCGACATCAAGATGATTTCTTCTTGTTTTTTTGTCTCTAAGGCCATTGATGACTCCAAACATCTCCAGACCGTTGCAGGTTTATGTTCACTGCTGTGATTTCAATAAACTGGTCGTGTTTTCCTCTTAACAGATACGCATTTTACTCTTTTTATTTGCTCTTAAATAATATATTCCACACATAGCCTTTTCTCCTGTAGTGTGTAAAAATAGCAGTGGAAGCATCCAAGAAGGTTAGAAGGGACAAGAAAAGGGAGCAGAGCAAAAACAGAAATCTTCAGATGTTTGTGCTTTTCTAAATAACATCAAAGCCCTCAGAACCCTTCATGGCCCGGGGAGGTTATCTTTCGCTGTCTCTGTGCATTTTCCCACAAACGGGCAGCTTCTTTCTCAGGTCTGACACTGCCGCTCTCAGCAAATATTAGCTCATCTTTTCAAATTACAGGGCTGTGAAAATTTAACTTGGGAGAATCTTTTATGGGATTCAAAATAACATAAATAAATCTGCAAATAGGAAAACTTGGTCTGAAAGCCTTACTGAAGCATGCGCTTGGCCCCCGAGTGTGGGGCTGCCCCTTCCTCCTGCCCCACAGCCCACTCGCTCTCCTCCACAAAGGACCGTTCACCCGCCCGGAGTGGGGGTGATCATTTCAGATCATTTTCTGCTGTAGTTCACGTGACCCCTCATTCCTGCAGCAACACTACTTCGCCGGCGGCTGTCCGGTTCAGAGCCAATCTTCTGGACTCCAGCTTTGATTTACTCCCCGAATGCCTGCTTTCCCAAGGTTGTGCAATACACCGCCTACAGTGTTCTTAAAAAGTGGAAAAAAAGAGTTCAACGATTTACTGAAATAAAAATATCCATCTGTCACTAAGTGGAAATGAGAAATCAGAAATTCATTTTTTAAAGTTTTCCTGTAATGTGCTTTCTCTTCTCATCAAACCCATAAATGCCGACGACCCGAAATCCCATTCAGATGGCAGGGACACAGGACCGGGGGACAAAGTGGTGGCACATGGCTCCAGGAGGGCGTCTTGGCCCCGGGGCCGCCCCGGCTGCTTCCCTGTTACAGTTGTATTTGGCAGAAGCTCTGTATGCAGCAGGCCGGGACTCTTTGGATGCATTTGTAAGTAAACCGGCTGAAAAATTATCTGCAGACAAATATCAACGGGGGCGTACAAACCGTGGGCTGGAGGGAGTTCTCCCAAGACTCTCCCACCGTCACGTAATGTTAACAGGGCGACGCTGCGGCCCTGGCAGTTCTGCTCGGCCCTGAGCAGCGTTCCGACCAAGGATGGTAAAGCCGCGAATAACCCCATATTAGTCACATCCTCGGAACCCGGCTCTCAGGGGAGCATGGGGCTCGGGACTCTGGCTCGAAACACGAAATAAAATCACAGAATGTATGCACACTTTCTAGACCTTTTTTCTAAAGTCTCTCTGTGCATACAATCTGACATGTTCAATGGTTTAAATATAGGATGGAAGACAAATATTTGCTCTTCATAGTAAAGAAACAGCAACCGTTTAAACATCAACATCAGTGTTTTTGTCATTTGGGATTGGAAACCACATTTACTTCTTTCCTCAGAGGACAAGAGGGTCAACCTAATCATTTCTACTAAAATTTTGAATGGCTTGATTTTCGACTCTCATGGAATTTAATCACAAGAGGTTGGGTCCTTATCCTCTGAGCAATTTGAAAAGAAGGGCAGGTAAGAGTTCTGACATTTTGCTGACACGAACCAGAGTCACAGAGGATATTCTCCAGAAATAAAATGATTCTACTCCGTAGACCTTTCTGCTGGTCAAGCCATCACTCCAGGAGCTTGTCCAGTTCAGACTCCGCATCAAGTTGGGGGCCCTGCACTGCAGAGTCTCCTCTGGGGCACCACCTTGACCCTCCAGTTACATTGCGAGAGCGACTCCCACATTCTCACAAGCTCTGGAGTGGTTGCTGAAAACCCCTTTCAATCTCCATTATTCAATTGCACAAATCCCCCCAAACAAGACTCCCATTTAAAATAACAATGGGCAGTCAATACCGGTTCATCAGTCTAACTGGTGTCCCACCACAGTGAAAGGTTAACAATAGGAGAAGCTGGGGTGGGGGAAGACTATGGGATGGTCTGTGCTGTCTGCACAATGTCCCTGTAAACCTAAATGGACCTAAAAAAACCACGTCTACTTAAAATAGTGAAAGAGAGAGGAGAGTGCCTCCCGCTTATTTCAGCCCCTTTTTCAGCTGGACCTTTCACTTGCTTCGGGTTCTTATTATCTATTTGATTCCATATCCTTCAAGTGGCATTAAATATTTGGGTCAAAAGCATCAGTAATGACAGATTTTGTTGGGGAACATTTTAAAAATTATGAAATAAGTGTTATATTCAGTTGCTATGATGGCCATGTCTAAAAAGTAAAGTAAAAATTATGGGACAAATGTGTCACACTCTCATTTAACTTTGCAAACTAAGGGTAGGGGGTTGGGGGAGAGAGAGACAGAGACGGGGGAAGAGAGGCGACCTGCTGAAACCGGTGGGTGGGCACTGCCCCTGCCATTCTACCCGCCATGAGTATCGTGGGCCTCTGGTACAGAGCGTCCCTGTGGGCACGACGCTGTCCCTCCAGGCTTCTCTGTCCACACGCTGGCAGTTGCTGTGACGTGGCACAACTTGCTTAACAGACCAGGAGGTGCCCCACCAGAGGGAGGCAGTCCCCCGGCCCGGGAGCGGCTGCTGCCATGCGCACTGCCCTCCACGGGCCGACTTGAGGCCATCCCCCTGGGCGGACGGTGTCTGCGCCCCAGGGCTCTGGGCAGACGAGCCCTCAAGGGGCACCCATGCGGTGAGGCCACATGCTGCCAGCGGCGACTTCAGCAGGGGCCTCAGCTCCACACACTGGCTCTTGTGCTTCAGAATCACTTATGGTTGGAAACCACTTCTGTGCCAGTGAGCCGTGGCCGTGGCAAGGCTGGGAGGCCAGCTGGCGTGGGGTGCGTCTCGGACCCGTGCCGGATGTCTCCATGCACCAGGGGATGGATGCATCACATGGCAAAGGCCAAACAAGTCCTTCGTCGCCAACCCGTGGTGGGCCGAGGCTGCGGGACCAGGGTTGGCGCTACCTCACGCTCCAGGTGTCTGGACGGGAAGCCGGGGCAGCGAGACTATGGTGTCCCTGCCTCTGGCTCTGCTCCTTGCCCAGAGTCCTCACCAGCACCCCTAACCCAGGTCATCAGTACCAACTTCTTCAGACACTTTTTATTTCTGTGACTGAACACCTTCTTCTCGCTTCTGGGACTCCCCACCACTCCCCAGGCCTGCCTGCCACCCAGCGTCTGTCTGCTTCCTCAGACAATCCCCTCTCCCTCTTCCTGTGCTCCCACCATCCCACCTCGTCCAGGCACGGCTCACCAGCCGGGGGTACTGTCCTTTGTCCACAGTCAGGTTGTGGGAAAAGGTGTTTTGACTCTCACTGTTTCTAAGTCATGAAATACAGGTTTATTTAAAAGAACTTTTACAGTGAGATTCTCTTGAAATTGTCTGGAATTACAGCACGAAGTATTACTGAAACTGAGTGATCAAAATCCAATATTAAATCCTTACTACCCAGAGAAGTAAAATGCATTCACCGGAAATGGCATTTCATTTTACATAAGGCTCACATCCTATTGTATTATAGTTATGAAACGGGAATCCTAACATGATTTCCACACCTAAGTACTGCCATTTTAAAACGGTGCTTTTGAAATTATTCTTGTGTGGAAGAGAAATTTAACATTAAGAAACTAACCCAGTGATACTCAGCTTGGTGTTTTACTTTTCCCTTGAATAGGTTTTAAAAGGAGCTTGTTAGAAAATTAAGCTCAATTTTACATTACAGAAGAGAATCACATGAGATTAATGTCATTCCGTTTTTCATGAATCTATCCTGCGAGGAGGGGTTCTGAAGCTGCCGTGGCACCACCATGGGTCACCGTCCCTAGTGGGCACCCGCAGGGCGGGGGGACTGCGGGGCACCAGGTCCTGGTCAGAAGGGACCCTCAGGGCTTCACAGCAAGGCCCCCGTCCTCCGCTACAGGCAGCGGTGGAAACCCACTCCGTTTACCCCGTTTACCTGCCCCCTCCCTCCTTGTGGGGGTCACAGGATCACTTCTTAGCTTTCCTTCCTTGTCCTAAACTGTCTCAATCCCTCTCCTTTACTCTAGGACTTCATTTATAGTTAGAGAAAGGGGGTGTGGAGCATACCACTGGAGGCCAGCTGGTTTCCAGGGCAGGAAATACCCAGGAATTATTCCTGACCAAGTGACATAAGAGGGGGAATGGAGAGGAGCAGACTCCAGGGGGGATCCGCAAGCATCCCATGAGGAAACGGGAATGAGGTGGCCTTGTGCTAATATGGTCTTTTCTCTGCACGAGTAGGGACATCTGCCACACAGGGCGTTTGTGTGGAAAATTCACAAGCATTTTTTGCATACTAAGTGCACGCAAATGTAGAAGGTCGCAGAGAGTCCTCGACCCCTCCTCCGGTTTGCTCTGTCAACCCCGCCTCCTGTTTCTTCAGACTCTGGAGGGTTCTGTGCTCGTTCTCCCCTCTGTGACGCCCTCTCCCCACACCTGGGGACCAACAGCCGGCCAGACGCGTCTATCTTTCAGCTACAGGGCCATTCTCTGAGTTTACTCAAATTCCTTTGGAATATGGATGGGAGAATAAACAAAGTAACTCTTTGGACTGTTCAGGTCAGCTCGCTTTAGTGCACGCGCTCTCTCCTCTCTCTCTCTCTCTCTCTGCAGAGTGATTGATGGGAGTTGTTTTCTTACTGATTCTTATTTAACCTTAAATTCTCACAATGCTCAACGCCAGCTTTTGGTACTGATTTCAAGTTCTTCCTTTTTCTAGAATTTCAAATCTGAAGTTCTTTACCTTCTGACATTTGCCATCAAAAACTCAGATGTTTGTTTTCTTACCCTTAGAGGAAATGGAATGTGTGGAGGCAAGAAGAGAGAAGGTTCCAGAAGAAATGCATTCAAGGATGCTCATGACAGAAGGAGGCATAGGGAAGACTAAGAAATTCGAGGCAAATGCCAAAGAACAGCAAAGTGAGGCTTCAGGGCAAGCTGAAGGGAAGCCCCCAAAGCATGCCTGCCAATGCAACCTGCTGGGCATGGAAGGGTTCACGCTTGGGGTGGTGGAAGCCACCCCTTACTGCATGGCTGCAGGAGTGCTGACCACGCCATCCCTCACTACACACCAGTGGTCACTCCCTGTACCTCTAACACCTATGGCGACATTACGATTCTATCTCACAGAACGAACGCCTGAGGCCTGGCTTACAGAGGTGAAGGATTTCCTGGAGGCCACCGTGCTGGTAAGTGGTAGGGCCAATTTCTTCCTCCTAAGTATTCTGAGCGGCTCAGAGAAAGGATCTGTCATTAGTTCTCTGGAAATTCTTTTAACTCAGTGGATCATTAGCATTATCAAGCATTTTGTGCTGATAACAGCAAGGCAGCTGTGCGGCACCTGAAGAATGACCAGGTCTGGTGGCTGCCGTCCAGTAAGGTTCTCGCCTGCCCCCGTGTCGCTAATTTGGAAATAGATGCCTCTTGTCCTTTTGCCACCCAAAGTCACAGCCTCGCTAAGTGGTAGAAGGGGCTCTCACAGGCCCTGTAGATGCAATGGTTTTCTCAACATAGGAGTTGGATTGGTGCCCAGGTTTGGGGCTCAGTGCAGCCATGCCAGCATTCTGGAAGCATAGTTCCCTCCAAGACTCCTCCAAATGAAAACAAGACAACACAAAAATAAGAAAAACCCCAAAGCACAACTCAAACGAGCACATTTGTTGATGAATGAGGAAGTATCATAAAAAGACATCTTGACCCCACAGTTTTTTACTCAAATTGGTGAATTCATAATGCACTTGTCACCCAAATAATTGAATGAATGGGTTGAAAGATACTGCCAGGTGCAAAGGAACTAGCTCCTGCTTGACCCATAAATGTTTAGAAAACAGATTTGAAGATAAAAAATGAGAGTTTAATTCAAATTTGGCAGTAATTCCAAATGTTCAGGATCATCTGGGAACAGGGCATCTCCACCCACAGCCCTTCAGGGAGGGGATGACTCTGTCAAGTCTCACAGGCGGCCTGGGGTTCCTCAGGCCCACACATGGCACAGCCCTGCCACACAGGGGCCCTCCAACGAAAGCATCTTGAGAATATGTCATTTGGAATCAACGTTGATGACGTCAAAGGGCATGAGAATGGACTTCCCAGTCCCTGAACAGCAGCCTCCAACTGCACTGCAGGGTAGGGGCTGCTGAGTTTAAACCTGAACTTAGAAGGTGTGAAAGTGGAAATCCTAACACAAAGTTTTGAAATGTGGCTTAATGGGGTGTTTACTTGTGGGCGTGAGTCAGGACCAGGCACGAGGCTGAGTCTAACATGCCATCCCTGGGGGTCTGTGTCCCCCACAGAACCTGAGCTCAGGGTAGAAGGTCTAGGGGGTCCCTTCTGGCTCTCACAACAAAGATTCCAAGGTTCCTGTGCCAGGTCATTGTGTGACCTTGGGGAATCTGCAGAGCCGGGATGCCACCCGCCTCCCAGGAGGGTCCTCCTGGGATTGGCATCACGTTCAAGTAGACCGTACGGCTCTCCGGTGGGGCAACGCGTCTCAGGCACACTGGCACCTTTGCATGCAGCCCAGAGCTGGGACCACGCACATGCTCAGGGCACACTTCATGAATGAGGGAGGGAGACTGTAACATTGGCAAATTCTTCCATTTTCCCCCCAAATCACTCCATGCCAAGTGAAACAGGCATTTAATAAAGCTGGGTGGTTTGACCAAGTACCTAGTTTAGTTGACTAAACTGTATTTATTAAACACCAATTTTTCTTTTTCTGAGAGGATTAAGAGTCAAAGAGGAAGGAAAGTATTTAAACATTTTTTTTTTTTTTTGCTTTAGGAACGTTTTGGGTGAAAAGTACCTTCACCATAATAAACGAGGATGGCTGTGCAAACCAAACACGGCCGATGCTCATCTCTGCCAGCCAAGATGACAGGCAGGGGACCAGTACGAAGAATCCCAGCCAGGGCCTGGAGGTCAGGTCTCCTCCTGGAACCCAATCCCCGAGGGGCTCGCCACGCCCTGTGTGACATCAGCACTGGCGGGAGGGCAGAGAAGCATCTGCAATACCGTCTCTATCATCCTTGGGCCCTTCTGTCGCGGGCCCTGATGGTCACCGTGCTGTTCTTGTTCACTGTGTGATTTCAATCAAGTCATGGAGGGTGGAGCCACTCCAGACTGAGTGTAAGTGACAGGGCAGAATGCACGCTCAGCGGTAGTGTTTTAAAGATATTAAATGTCCTCCAAGGATGCGTGGCTTTACAGAAAGCAGAAGCGATACGAGCTTCCAACTTATCATTAAGAGGTGATGCGGGTCAGCTCCTCCAGCCCCTGCTATGTCCAGGTTTGACTCCCCCTCTCACATGGGCCAGTGGCACCCCCTCCCACTCAAGGCCAGGCCAGGCCTCCGGGAAGCTCGTCTGCCGGGACACTGTGACGGAGCTGAAGCAGAGTCCCATGTAATGTCATCCGGAGAGGCAGGTGAGGGGCCAGACCTGAATGGCTGCTGCTCGCAGGAGAGGGAACCCCGCACAGGAGGAGGCACGAGGGTGCCCTGGTCATAGTGCCGTCGCCCCATGGGTGAAGGCGAGGCCGAGAGCAGGGCGGCAGAGGGACCGAGCAGCGCGGCTTGGGAGCAGCTGACCCACAGAACCACAGGGAGGTCCTGGCAGCCATGAGACCAGATCTCTGAAGCTGGGGCAACACAGTTTATCAGGTGCAAATTCTGATGCCAGTGGAGTGTGCCTCCCGCTGGTAAAACTACCATAAATGAATCAATCAAACCCTCATTTATTTCAGGGGCAACATTTTTTTTGCTGATTCATCATCTGGAATCTTTATGCCATGTTTGAAGTCAGAAAGCATTGCTCTCTGAAGGACAAAAACCGCCTCTTCCATAAACACGTTCCTGCCACGGCATTTGTCTTCCCTGTGGTCTAAAACATGGCAGCAGCCCGGAGCATGCCAGAGCACGGGGCTCGTTTCCCTTCCATTCAACAAGTAAAAATAAACCCTGAGTTCTGGGCAGAGGGAAGCTGTGGTGCCAGCAGTAGAAACCTTCCCTTTTCAAGTAGTGTCTGGAGCACCGAGCCGCGCCCGGCCCTCTGGATGCCAGGAAGGGCTCGCCGGCGGCCCCGCGCCTCCCAGAGGGGCCCAGGCCCTGCTGGGCTGCCAGGCCCCCTGCTGGCACAGCAGCCCCGCCTGGCTTTGGTGACCGTCCACTATATGTCCTGTTCTGAGGTTTCACACTGCAGATAAATCTTTGCTGACAGCTCCTACTTGGCCACTAGGTACAGTCTGAGGAATTTTATTCAAGTCAAGCTCAAATAGGACTTGCCTCTTAGTTTTCTCCTTGACCATTTTTGGTGTTTCACTGTAAGAGTTGCACCATCAGATTTTCTTAAGAGTCATTCAGGGACACCAGAGAGTCTATTTCTGGTCTTGCAATCGGTGTGGAGACTTTATAAAAACCCCTGCAGGTAAGAGGCGGCAGAAGGGAGAACCTGCTCTTCAGCACACAG
This sequence comes from Manis pentadactyla, assembly GCF_030020395.1. NCBI lineage: Eukaryota > Metazoa > Chordata > Mammalia > Pholidota > Manidae > Manis > Manis pentadactyla. The sequence goes on along the minus strand of NC_080035.1, from coordinate 64,281,994 downwards.
AACATCCCTTCTTCCATAGACATGGGGCTCTCCGGAACCGAGCCCCGGACGGAGCGAGCCCCAGGGCCAGGGAATGGGCAGGAGCGGCCGCCCCCGTCCCGGTGCCGGCTCTGCAAGGCGGGCCTGGGAGGGGCAGCCTTGGGGCCACCGGTCAGAGGGCACCAAGACTCCACAGCCGCGATGCTACTTACTTGGCCCCTGACTTGTCCCTGAGTCTCACGGTCTGAGGTGTGTTCATAAAAAAACAAAATCCAAGTCCCGGAGCCACTATTCTTAGAAACAGGCACAGGGCTTCGTCTGGGTGGCGGGTGGCCCGGGGGCCTTTCCAGCTTCATGCCACCACCAGCCAGGCGGCGGCCTCTGAGCCAGTGTGGGACTGCCAGTGGACAGGTGGCCGGCTTGGCCAATAAACGGCTTCCCTAGAAGGGCGCCCTTTCCTCACACGTTTCAGAGGCTCTCCTCCTATCGAGGAACGGCCTACTGGGAGCAGAGTGCGGCCGGCACAAGGCGGTGTTTCTCAGGTGGACGTAAGATGCAATTCTCAAGACCTGAAGCGGTCAGTTTGGGCCACCAGGAGGCTGATTTCTGATGTTTGAAAAATTCTGGCTATAGTAGTGCCCCTGGTATCCATGGGTATTGAGGTGGTCTATTTAAGTGAGTTTTTGGGACAAACATTTATCATTTATCATTCAGCCTTGGGCCACTTTGGACAGACACCTTTCTGCAGCCCTCCATTCACGTTTCACATTTCTTCGTGATGCTTTGACTGTGATTGCTCTCTGCTCTATCCGCCACGCTGGCCCATGCTGTACTCTTTTTAAGGGTGAGAATCTTACTCATCTCTTTTACACTGGAGGTGCTTGGTTTATGTGTGTGGCTGGAAAAGGAGGAGGAAAATGACAGTGCTCAGCCAGCCTGTGTGGCATGCCCGTGGCCTCATAAACCTCATTTCTGATCTCCACATCAAACCTGTGAGGTAAGTATTTTAATTTCCATTTTTGCCCACAAAGAAGGGCTCAAAGGTGTTAAGGAATTTACCCAAACCACACAGCTAGCAGTGATGGGCTGAGGTCTGTGTGGTTGATCTCCAGAACCGGCTCTTTCCTCTGTCCCATGGTTTGTACAAGAAAACATAGTGGGTCTCTCTTCTTAAAAGTGAAGCTGAGGTCCTCTCATGTGAGCAGACATCCGAATTCCCTGGGGGCTTGTTCCGCTGCCGAGCGGAGGCCCTGTACTCAGTCGGTGGGTCCCCGGAGATGCTGGGAACCCTGGAATGCTGGATATAACTCAGCATCTTCTCGGCACCCCACTGATGGAGACAGTCACTGTTAGCACTGCTGAGCTTTCGTGAGTAAATACTGAGGTCTGGGCATGCACATGCCCCTCATGAGATGGCCCCAGATTTCTAAGCCCTTAAAAAAAATGTTTATCTTTTTTGTTCTTTGCTGTCAAGCTGTAAGTGCCACTTCTTGCTTCTCTCCAACAGCACTTCGGTCTCCTCCTTTCTTCTTAATTCCTTCTAATCTCCTGCTTGCTGGGAAATGGACAGCTAAGCCCGCTGCAGCCGCCCGGCTTCCTGCCTGCCTCACAGACGGCTGCCGAGCCCAGGATCGGAGGCCCCTCACAAGGTGAAATCGGGCAAAGTTTTCAAGCACAAGTCGGAGAGAGACAGAGGGTGGCGGGTACCATTCTGGGAAGACGTCAGAGAGCGTGGTGAGGTCGGGGTGTCAGAAGGTGCCTTTTAAGTTGGGTGGTGACTGTGTGGACAAGCGAGTGACCACCTGAGAACAAGGCCACGTGGCAGTGCTCCCAAGAGCTGAGGCTGCTGGTGAATCTGCTCAGGACAAGGGGGAATTAGCTACACAGAATGACTGGCGTGGGTACCTGCAGAAGATTTGCCCGTTTCAGTCATGTGTCAAAATTCCCAAAGCTGTCCAGAGCAGATGAACGCTCCAGGTCAGCTGTCTCCAGAACCCTCTGCAGTCCACTCAGATCGCCACCTCATTCACATGTTTGCAGGGCAACTCTGCCCCTCGAATGTGCTCTTGCTATTTTCTTTCCCTTCTCACAGAGGTGCCGATGTTCCGCTGTTCTCGGAACAGCTCAGACCCCGTGAGCGCGGTGGCAGGGAGAGCCTTCTCCGCCCTCGGAGGCGGGCAGCGTGCCCCGTCCTCCCTAAACAGGTTCACCTTTCTTGGTGAGTGGTGAAAAGCGCTGAAGTAAAATGATCACGGTTTTCCCCTATTATTAAGTTCTTGGTTTGTTATGTTTATAAAACCTCATCCAATCTAAAATGCCAAAAGGAAAAATACCTATTCTTGTCCTGACATAAACCTAAAAATGTAGTTCTCAAAAATCAAAACGTGCTGCAGCAAATTAGCACTTACCAAATGAAAGTACCATTCGTTTCTGAATCGATGCACTCTGAGAGCATAAACTTTGTGAAGCATCGGCTCCCAGGACCCAGAGTCAGCAGGAAGCCCCTGCCCCCTCTTCCTGCTGTCCCCCACGAGTCCTGTAAATAGTATGTATGGCTAATAAAATCAAGCAACAAGAAAATAACGAGTTTCACATTTGTTTTTTCTGGATCTCGTTCTGACACCATCTCCCATTGCTGGAGAAGTCCTGCATCCAAGCACAGATACTGGGAACAGCATTATTCCCCCAAGTCCGAGTATTTTCTTAAATAAACAAGGGTCTTCTTTTTTTTCACTAATGTGATGCATCAAAAGTTTACAAGAACTAGTTGATTCTCTGCCAGAGAATTGAAAATTAAGTTGAAATTAAGATAAAAATCACTGGTGGCATTCTGTGTACATAGTTTAAACAATAATAGCCATAACTCACAGTGAAACAGCCACTCAACCCCCCTTATGAACCCTGTTCTGTTGAGGTGAATATAAACAGAAAATCTATTACCACTGAACTGAGCAGGAATCTTTAAAAAAAATTATCTACAGATCATTCTTCTGTTATTCAAAGGGTACAGTTTAAATAGGGAAATTGTGAGTATTTTCAACATCCTTAATAGTAAGTTGCTTGGGAAATGTAATAAATTATTCACCTCTTAAAGCAGGTACCTTCATGAAGGTAGGCAGTTTCACGATGGCTGTAGGTTTCTTCTATTACTACTCCTTTTCTTATAATTGGACCGGTTTAAGGAAATCATTTATTTGTTAAAGTGCTATGTAAATCTTAAATTGTAAAGGTTTAATATTAAAATATAAACATGTTAAAGTGATATTTAGTGGGATTCCTCAGTTTTATTTACTTTGCATAACACTGTGTTTACTTTGTGTGAGTCACTGTAAACAAGAGTTTACGCACAGTTACCACGAGTAAACGCTGCTCTATTGTCAAGTATCTAAGGAAAAAGATGACTCATGCCCTTGACTGCAGCACCTGTCTGGACATTTGATTCATTTAAGTGTTGTGATTCATACATTTCTCTCTGGGAAAATGGATGGAAGAGGGGTTCACATTGTTCTACGGAAACTCCAAGTCTCGTTTCCTCTTAAGCCTTTTAAAATGTGCTGTGGAAAGAACTGATTCCACTTGGCTAACCGGCAAGGATGCTATAGCACCATGCAGCTGTTTTTGAGAACAACAGTCCTCAGATATGCACCATGATTGCTTTGAAGATTTGGGATGGAGAGAAGATTTAGTAACGGACAGAAGGGTTTCCCCACCTCTCTGTGATTTCATGCGTGCAAACCCTTCTAGGCAAGCTAAGCTGCTTCTGCTTTCAGAGTTCAGTAGCATGGTTGCCCAACATCAGGATGCAAACAAGACTGGTATTACATGAGACAGCTGTGAAAAACTCAGCAGTCACAAGTATCATACTTTAGTGCACATCTGTCCCACCGAAATAACGAATAATCAAGCATGGCGAGAAGCTCCTAGAGGAAAACAGTCCAGCAGACATGATACTATAAAATCTTGGTATGGATACAGGAGAAATAATAGTACGTTGGTGGAGACGACGTGCCGGGCCCTTGGCTCCGTGCATTACACGCCGCGTCTCGTCTGCCCCTCCCACCTCCTCCGTTTTTCAGATGAGCACACGCAGGCCCCCAGGCTGTGTCCTCGCCTACAGCGCACAGCCGGTGACCGGGTGAGGCAGCGCCCAGCCCAGTCAGCGTTCAGGGACCGACCTTTGGATGAATAGGAAGATTGCTGGATACAAAACCCAAGTGGATTAAGAATTAGACGCTTATCCGAGACTCATTTTCCAACCTGTCCTTGAAGCTGAGTCCTGTCAGGTGGTCTGCTTTTGGGCGGGACTCCCTGCACCGAGGACTCACATGGCAGTGAGGCCTGTGGTTTTCAAGGAATCGCCTTAACAGCCGTTTATTCCCATGGGAAGTACAGTATTTTAATTTTAAAAAGCACGCAGGTTTTCTAATTATTCCGATGTTTTTGGGACTAAGGCTGGGGGATTCAAGGGAAGTGTCGGATTTGAGATAAAACCGCGTGGCTCAGCAGCTGTGGGCTCTTCAGAGGGTCTTCTAGCCTCTCTTTTCTTGTCTGAATATTGATGGTAAAATCCCTACATCCTTTAATTAAACACACACGTGTGTGCGTGTGCGTGACTACTGCACTTTTAAGGTACTGTGAGACTCCAATGAGTTGGCACATGTACAAATATGAACATAGAGTATCACTATTTAACAATTTACTATTTAATTAAAACAGTAAAACTACATAGACACATGACCATAATTACCGTGGATTAGGAAAAGTTCCCTTTAAAACAGATATCCTCAATAAAATAAGAAACAATACTAATACATGATGGCTGTGCTGTTGGAAAAAACAAAGACCTAATAAAAATTATCTGTTCCACCCAACCCTCCAAACAAAAGCACCCCCAAAAGGTTTCTTTTAAAATCCGCCTTTTAAGAAGCTCACGTGGGTTAATAAGCCGTTATCAAATGCAGATCTCTCTCCAGGGTGAGGCCACAGATACTTTGTTCTGCAGTGAGATCTGGTGTGACCGTGATGCCCAGACACTTCGCACGAACACGGAAGGTGTGAAGAAGGTCTGGGCTGTAGCCAGTCCTGAGCTGGAGGGCCCTACCTCTGTCCTCCGGCTCTGGTTTATCAACTCCTGGCTCAGGGCCTGGCACATAGTAGGAACTGAAATGTCCACTGAATAAATTAAAGAACTATGTAGCAAGATGGGAGAAGGTCACTCAGAGGCGTTTTGCCAGGAGCTTCCCGGGGTGTGGTGCATGCTCTGTGCACTGTCCTCCGAGGCCCTGCCCCTTGCAGTCCAGCCCGGGGGGTTCTGTTGAGGGAGGGGCCCTGTGCTTTGCAGGGTGTCCAGCAGCATCCTTGGCCTGCACCCACTAGATGCCAGGAACACTCTCCCTCCATCTGTAACAACCAAACTGTCCCCAGACATTGCCTGATGTCCCCCGGGGGCGGAACCATCGCTGGCTGACAAGCCCTCTGCAGCCCTGCTGACCTGGGGACTGGAGGTCCCGCCTGCCCCGGGGAGCAGGTGTGCGCCCTGGGGAGCAGGTGTGCTCTGGTGTCACTGCCAGCGTCACTCTGTATGGGCTCACGTGCTGCCACCCACGTATCCTGTCCTCAAGCTTTGGGGAGCGAACGAGACAGATCTCCCCATCGCCTTGATGGTCTTCTCCTCTGGTGCAGTTTTCTGTCCTGATTCTGTCCGCTGATAGCCGTGCATGGCTTTTCAGCAGCCCAGGGAGACACACGGTCCCGTCGTCATCACCTTGCGGATGAGGAAACGTGCCAAACGATTAAATTCCTTGCCGAAGGACAGTCTAGATCAGATTGGAAATATTTTTCTTGGTCTTTCTAGGAGCTGTTAGCTCCTAAATATCCCTTAAATGCTGTCTGCAGAGAATTCTGCCCTCAGAAAGCACCCACTGGGGCAGGTTTTAATGCGAGTTTTGACACAGATGGAATTTGCTTCCAAGATTTCCTTATAAAACAGACTTCACAGGCTGTTGCTATTTCCTGGAACCAGTCGCTTCAGTCTTTACTTTCTCCTTGCTTTTAAAATCAATTTTAAAGGGCTGCCTGATTTAGTTCTAATTCTATAATCTGTTTTACGCTGGGGAATCTCCTGGGTTAGGGAAGACCCAGAAGCAGGGGCCTTCCTGGCACACGAGGCGGTGGGCACCCCAGACGAGGACAGGCCTTGCTGTCCACACTCGTGACATGAGATTGCCTAGTGATCAGCTCTTCCCAGGCCCACAGTTCTCTGAATTTGTTCCATATGCTTCTTTTTTATTTGACATTTTCTGTCATCTTTATTTCCTTATATTTGTGTTTTATTTAAAAATTATGGGATGAACAAATCTCTGACATTTCACCTTATGAGAATAAAGATCCCATGTAAATGAGATCAAATTAAAGACATCTCATTTTTAGCAGAGAAAACAGAAAATACTTCTGCAAGAGAACAAAAGCCCAATGAAGCGACGGAAGTCCCCAGCTTCCCATCAGAGTCCAATTCAAGACACCTGCGTGGTCTATGCCCTCTGCCAAGGTCAGGTGAGATGTGACAGGGGTCCGAGCATCTTATAAGATGTGCTCTAGGCCTCTGCTGAGTTCCACAAGCCTCATGTGCTCTTTTTTGGAGCAAATCATTCTCTTTTCCAAACTGGATTTTGATAGCTAACAAGACAAACATTTTGACAATATGCATTTTTTCCAACAAGAAAACTTCTGCAAGAAAATAAAAGCTTTGTGGAAATACACTTGCAATATATTCAACTTATGTTGAACAAAACTATTAAATATAAATCAGACTAATTTTTTTTGCTATTATTAACGTACAATTACATGAGCAATGTTATGGTTACTAGACTCCCCCTATATCAAGTCCCCACCACATACCCCATTACAGCCGCTGTCCATCAGCGTAGTAAGATGCTATAGAGTCACTACTTGTCTTCTCTGTGCTGTACTGCCTTCCCTGTGCCCCTCCAGCACATTATGTGTGCTAATCGTAATGCCCATTTTTCCCCCTTATCCCTCCCTTCCCACCCACCCTCCCCAGTCCCTTTCCCTTTGGTAACTGTTAGTCCATTCTTGGGTTCTGTGAGTCTGCTGCTGTTTTGTTCCTTCAGTTTTTTTCTTTGTTCTTATACTCCACAGATGAGTGAAATCATTTGATAATTGTCTTTCTCCGCCTGGCTTATTTCACTGAGCATAATACTCTCTAGCTCCATCCATGTTGTTGCAAACGGTAGGATTTGTTTTCTTCTTATGGCTGAATATTCCATTGTGTATATGTACCACATCTTCTTTATCCATTCATCTACTGATGGACACTTAGGTTGCTTCCATTTCTTGGCTATTGTAAATAGTGCTGCAATAAACATAGGGGTGCATATGTCTTTTTCAACCTGGGCTGCTGCATTCTTAGGGTAAATTCCTAGGAGTGGAATTCCTGGGTCAAATGGTATTTCTAATTTTAGTTTTTTGAGGAACCTCCATATTGCTTTCCACAATGGCTGAACTAACTTACATTCCCACCAACAGTGTAGGAGGATTCCCCTGTCTCCACATCCTAGCCAACATTTGTTGTTGTTTGTCTTTTGGATGGTGGCCATCCTAACTGGTGTGAGGTGATATCTCATTGTGGTTTTAATTTGCATTTCTCAAATCAGGCTAATTTTTTATAAAGCCTGTGTTCAAATGAGTTCACCTTTTTCACTGTTTCAGTCATCTCAAATCAAAGCAAAAGAGGGGGAGGGGCTTCCTTGGAGTTGGCCTTGTGGGGGTCATCTTGGAAAGATTTCCTACAGTCAAATAATTTCAGTGGCACCACCGTTCCCGCCTCCTGATGGCACAGTTGGTTTGGGGATCCCTCAAATCAGGGGTGAACACCCCCAGGAACAGCTCCTGGGGTGATGATCGGTCTGGGTAGGTTTTGTGACTGATGCACACCCCCCGGACGAGCAGAGAGCTGGAAGGAAGGACAGGAGAGCAGCCAGCACAGCCCAGGCAGGAGCAGTTGGGGCTGGTCTGAGGGTTTTAGGGGGGCAGGAGCTTCTGGAGGACAGGCACGGGGGCGCTGGGGATGAGAAGACAGCAGTGCCACCAATGCTCTCCCTGAATAAAAGCCATGTGACATCGGGCAAGGGCGCAGATGGCTGGGTTGCAGGGAGCACAGAAATGTCCTGCCTACGTGATGTGACATAATGGTCCACTTGGTGAACCTAGTCACAACAGCCATGGGTGCCAGGGGGCTGAGCCTGGGCCTCCCTCTCCCTGCCGGGAACTCTTTGGGGTGGGAGAAATAGACGCAGCTGGCAAGGGGTCCCCAGTGATTGGCCACAGCAGCATGGAACTTAATAGACAGAAGTTTCCCTCAACAGGACAGGCCACATGGTCAGTGGCCATGGCCTGAAGACAGGTCTAATTCTACAGCACAGTAAGGAAGATCGCTTTTAGGGTATACAATGAATATCTGCTAATAATTTGGCTCCATGTGAGTATCAAGAGCACCTGTACACAGCACACTCAGGAGGGGTCTCCAGGTGGGGTCTCTGCACCAGCAGCACTGGCCTCACCTGGGAGATGGTAGAAACGCAGACTCTCAGGCCCTGTCCCAGACCCGCTTAATCAGCACGTGCATTTAACAGGGTGCCCAGGCTAAATGTATGCACATTACAGCGCAAGAGGCAGTGCTTTCGGTAATCTGCATAGTGATGCAAAAAAAGCCGTGTTTTAAAATGTAAAATTTCCTGAACTAATATGAATTTTTGCTAAAACCTTGTTGAAAACTATCAGAAAAATAACGGTACTATTAGTACAAAGAACACACACCCACAGTTACTTTTTGGCCAGTGACTCATTATGCTATATAATGAATTGCCACCCATGTACCGAGCGTGTGAATCAAGGCAGCGTGACTGAAGTGTATTTAAGGAGGGAGGGGTGCCTAATGCAGCAGAAGGGGTGGCCAGAAAGTCACAGCCACCAGCGGGGTCACAGCGACGGCAAGACGGCTCTAATCCGGGCACATGTGTCCCAGAGCCTCGAATCTGCTGGTGCGGTGTGGACATAGGCATTTCCTATCCATTGTACTTCACTGGCCCTACAGCGGGTGGAAGATGGTAGCTAGGAAGCTGAGCACACACCTCTTACTGTCATGAACAGGCAGGAGCTGCTCTGGACAGCAACAGCTCTTACATGCTTCAAAATGCCTAAGCCAAGGATGGATATAAAATATTTTTTCCTTAGCAAAAAAAAAAATCATTTAACCAAATAAACAATGTCATACTGGTGGTACTTGCTCAGTGTAATGATATATGAATTTCCACAATTAGGATATAAGCTGACAGGGCTTTCATTTACTCAGAGCATTTTGAGAATACAGAAATGGTTCATAGGGCAGAAAAACTAAAAACTGAATGAATAATATTTGTAGAAGCTCTTTACATATAAAGACATAACATAATCATGATGTTTTCCTCTGTTAACATTTTTAAAAAGACCTACAGGTGTAAAATATCCTATTTATGCAACATCCAATGTAGCCTTAATCATAGGGATGTGGACCCACAAATCCAGCAACCTCCAGAAACGTCCAGTTGCCTTACATTTCGCATGGTTGTGAGGATGTTCTGGGGAAATATGAGACACCTGTGGTGACACCCACCACTTTCTGAGCCAGTGGGGTGCAGGGCACTAAGCTAAGCACTGGAGAATGGAGCTCCTGCAGGGAGCAGGTACTGCCGTCCCTTCTGCAGAGGAAGAAGTTGCAGGTAAAGGGATGTGTGGGAGTCACCCACGGTCTGGAGACTTAAGTGGTGGAACTGGAATTTGCCTCCAAAGTCAAGACTGTTACATGCTGCTCTGACTCCTGAATCCTGAGACCAGGATGCACCTTCCAGTCTGATCCTGCAGCATGTCTACAGCACATTTCCTTCAATTGTCGGGCGTCTCCCATGTGCTCCAGTTGAGTAGGGAAGTCCTAAAGTAAATGCGCTCCAGAGAGACCAGGGCTTAACGCCAGGGGTCATATGAGTCAACTGGGATTGAACACCCCCCTTGGAGGCTAACTGGCAGAGCTAATCAATGTTGCCCCTTAAAACTCTGAGGACTGGACCTGAGAAACTGCCAGTCCATTCCATGACTTCAGGAATGCTTGTTAAGAGGGCAGAAACCACTTAGTGAAAGCTGGTGGAAGCATCAGGATAAAGTACGAGAGTGGGGGGCAGGGTGGGAGGGTGCAGAGGTGAGCGGGAAGGTGGGGCCGAGTCGGGGAGAGGACCTGGTGCCCAGGGAAACAACACAGACACTCGCCCTATTTGGAGAGCCTGCTGGTTTACAAACAGGAGATTCCCTCTGTGCAAAGGGGAAAGTGCCAACTCTGGGCACAGAACTGCCATCCGGAAGAGGGCAGAGAGTAGGGGAAATACAGGCAGGTGGGGGAGGGAGGGAGTTATAATTCACAACATTGTGGCTTTACATAGGTTAGTGGTTTTAAGAGAAGACATAGTTGACACAGAAATTTTAGGTTGAGAAAGAATAATCAGGGACAATTGTGCTTCAAATGCACAACATCACACCCAGATTTTAAAGGGTGCCCTTCTGGAACAGTCTACCATGGGCTCTAGGTCTGGGTTCAGACTTTGTTTCCTCCCCTCTCCAGGGACGTAACTTTGTACCACTGACTTTACTGTTCTTGACTTAACTTCCTTAGTGTGAAGCAGGGACCACAGCATAAGGCTCTTACAAGGATTCAGAGTTAGCAAATGCCAGCCTCTTGCCCTGTACCCTACCCCTGGTAAGCCGTCACTGTGCTCCAGCTGTTACTGGAACTCCCAGTGGCCCAACTGGGCATCATTTCTGTTTTTTTCCTGTAATTCCTATTAAGTGCTAAAGGTGAACACGATCCAATTACAACTGTCCTATTAATGAAACTTCAGTTCAGTTGAAAACTCTTGGCCAGCTAGTTTGCGGTTACTCCAGAGTTCTTAGTCTACACTGCAGACAGGCAAAGACTGCCCACAGCTGTTGCGTGCTATGTTATCTCCTTGAATCGCCACAGAATCCAAAAAGGAGTGAAGATAAGACTGATGGTCACCGTGGCAGGTGCCTCATTAACTCCCCGCTAAGAAGTGTAAGGGGAACACAGAGAGAGGAAGGAGCTGCCTTATCGGGTGCTGGAATTCACATTCACAGTTCAGTACCGTGAAGGTGAGTAAGAACACATCTTAATCAATATTGAGATGTGACAGATTCTCACACCAGTTTGATAGAGTTCAGCAGAGAAACTGCCAGGGGCGCCTCATTTGCCGGGGTCCTCGGTCTCTGTGGCTGGGAGTTTTCAGCACATGTGCCAGGCAAGCATCTGTGAGCAGTGGCTATGCGTGATGGCATGTTACTCGATGTGCCAAACACCCTGTGGGTCTGAGCCACACATCCCGGTAGGAGAGAGAGAGCAGCCTTTTGTTTAAATCAGAAGTGTCACTGAAGTTCTTAGTATGGTGCTTGAGTATAACACCTGCTTCAAAGTTGAAGTCAAATATTTCACTACCCAAACCCTTTACAATAAGCACTCTATGAAGGTAAGATAATATATGTTCTTGAGAAGGTACTAGCTACTGAAAGCCCCATTAAATATCAACACCATGAGGGTTAAGAAGGCCAAAGTTTGTAGAATGTTTCCCCACCTACAAGAGACTTACGCAACGCCATCGGTACTGGCGGGTGGCGTGTGTAAGTGGACCCCTGAGGTTTTTGGGGCTCTAAGTCTGCAACCCAAGTGTGCTGTGAAGTGGGACAGACACCCAAAAGGAGTAAGAGCACCAGTCGGAAAATCTGACAAGTGAATCATTATGATTATTAACTGCAAAAACAGGTAGCGGACATCCCAACTCTGAGCAATACTATGTGTACAAAAATAAACGGTTTAGACACTAAAGCATATGGCTATTAAAAAATGGGGTGGGTAGCTCCAGTCGCTAACTTACACCAGAATCCACACCGAATTTTGGAAATAAAATCATGTGAAACAGAACAATGACCTTCCACGGCAGGCATTGTGCACACTCCAGACAATGGGAAATTTAGACACATAAACAAAAGACAAACAAAAAACTTGCCATAAAGGCATAGGAAACACCTGTTTTTTTTTTTTAATGGAACAAGACAGTAATGATTATTTCATATGAAGGTTTTAAAATAACATACGCTTCACTGCAGTGACCACAAAATGAGATTTTAAAGCACTGTAGAAAAATATCAGTGCCACACATCTATAGTTTAAAAAGGAAATTTTGTCTTTTCAGGTTATCCCTATTGGCAGTAGGAGAAAAGACCTTGTAGAAGGTAAAAAAAAGCTTTCTTATCTTCCGGTAATAACATGTTAAGAAAGAATCACAATTATATTTAGTAAAATGTCTCTCAGTGTGAAACAATAATATAACGGCAATTATTTCTACTAAAAAAAAATAACAGGGGACAAGGTCCAGAAGTGTGTAAACTACGGGAGGCCCCCTCTCATTTCCACCTCCTTGACCTGCCGAAGGAGACCACGGGGTCCTGAATAGCTTGTAAATCCCATGCAGGAAGGATGGGTCCAGCTGGCTTGGTCTTCAGAGACAGAAACATAAGTGTTTAAAAAGACAAAAATGTCTGTTGAAAGGTTTTGGAAAAGTTTTCCTCTTTGTGCTTGAAGCCCCCTGCCCAGGTAAGAGCCTGTGCCCAAACCCCAGTGTGGCCCCCGGGGCGTCCGGCCGGGGGGATGGCACCACTGTCAACAGTGTCTTCAAATACCCAACGGTATGTGTTTCTTTTATGTCCTTTGTGTCTGTGAAATGCGGTAGGGACACTTGGAAACTCCCAGGGTGGGATACAGCATCCTTACCTAAAAGCAGCCAAAGGTGAGGGAATTCCCCAGCTCCTCAGGGGTGTGTGTGACCCCGGCCGTGCCCGCAGGCGCCTGCCCCCCCACCCCGTCTGCGAGCCAGCTCCCTGTCTGTTTATTCCCGGAGTTCCTGCTGACTCCCGGCCAACAGAATACAGAGATCAGGGCAATAAATGGTGGAAACGGGAATGACAGTGAATTCCTGGAAGAGCCAACGTCAGACAGGAGGCAGAAAAGTTTAATTCTAGAGTTATCTCTTGGGACAGTGACACCTCCTGATGGTACTTCCCAAAGAGCAGGGCATGTCCGTGCCGAAGGCAGAAATGTCCCTAGGACACTTAATGCTCCCAAGAATATCTACCAATTCTTTTTTTTTTTTTTTTTTTTTTTTTTTTAATAATTATTTTTTATTGAAGGGTAGTTGACACACAGTATTACATTACATGAGTTTCAAGTGTACAACACAGTGGTAGAACATTTATATACATAATTCTAGGTTCCAGCTATCACCCTACCAGGCTGTTACAATATCTTGACTATATTCCTTATGCTATACATTACATCCCGGTTACTAATTTATTTTACCATTGGAAGTCTGTCCTTTTTTTTTTTTTTTTTTTTTTTTTTTTTTGTGAGGGCATCTCTCATATTTATTGATCAAATGGTTGTTAACGACAATAAAATTCTGTATAGGGGAGTCAATGCTCAATGCACAATCATTATTCCACCCCAAGCCTAATTTTTGTCAGTCTCCAATCTTCTGAGGCATAACAACCAATTCTTGTTCAAAGTGCCCAGAACAGTTGGATTAAGTTTGGTATAAAAACCTGATAAATGTGAAAAAGCAACAGTGTTTTTTAATAAAGTCTCAGGGCATTAAAAACACACATGGGGCTTCATTTTCATTTCTAAGATAAGATGAAATGCTAAGAATAAAGGATTTGCTGTGATAATAAATTGCTATTCTCCTGGAAACACACACACATAAAAGACATAATAGTTAACACACATAAAAATATGTAAAACTAAAATATACAAATATATATATGTTTGTATACACACATATGTGATGTATGCATTTCAAAACCCCAAGGTTATTTATGCATCAGATATATACTAGTTCTGAGAAGAACTGTCTTTTCTAGGAACGTTCTCTCCCTGCTTCCGTGTCTGCCGGGAAAGGGTGCAGAGTGACAGGGTCACTTGCCCGCCATAAATACCAGTTTCATGGGACTGATCCTGTCATCCCTCTGGTCAACGTGGGATTTCCATTACTCATCTTTTCTTCCAAGATAACTGACATTTTTGAAGGGCACCCATTTTGTTAAATTCTGTTTCCTTCTACTAAAGAAGTCTTTTTAATCTTCTGGAATTAAGGAGTTCATTTTCACCCACAAAGTTCTTTTTGTTCACTTCTTAGCCTGCTTATTCTACTTGAGGGTATGCAGATGGCCACAGACCCCTTTTCATCAATGCTCTCCTCAAAATAAAATCCTAAAAATACCAGCAGCAATTAACATTTAGAAATCTCCCTTTCGGTTAGTAGCCATCTTCCTGGAATGTCTGTGTTTGAATTAGACGGGTATTAAACAAGTACAAGAGGGAGAGACACTCAAGGGCAGACCACCCCCGTGTCTCACCCATCTCCCAACCTTTCAACAACTTCCCAGGAGCCAAGGTACAATCCGGGCTTGAGGTTTAAAAATCAATTGTGCAAATGGAAGATAATAGTAAAAAAGCAAAACCGAAAAGGAACACAACAAAAAATATTACTGAAAGGAAAAAAATGGCTTTTGGGCAGAAATATATCGCTTGTGAGCCAATGCAATAAGCATGTTGGGGGGAAAGGGCAATAAGATTTCCCGACAGTGTTTCAGAGGCACAGCCCCCAGATCCAGGCAGGAAGCAGGTCCACTTCACTCTGCACTGGGCAGGCAGCTGCTAGAAGGCTAACCCGAAGTCTGAAGGCCAGGGCCGCCGACGGGACGGGAGGCCCTGAGCAGGCCAGCGGGTGCCCCCTTCGGTCAACAGTGCCCAACAGCGCCCCCATCCTGGCCCTGTTTTAGCGGTCTAACAACAGCTGAAGCTCACCTGCAGCTGTCACCAGAGCTGTATTGTAGCAAGTGCATCATTTTAACGTTCCTGGTTTTCCGACTAAATGTTCTAATGCTATTATTTAGTTCGACCCCTTTTCTTTGCCTCTAGTTGACCGGGACTTTAAAAACATGACTGTTTATCGATAATGCAATTACAGAACCAATACCACTTTATTCAACAGCTTGTACAGATCAGTTCTGAGTGCCCTGGCTTTCTTGAGTGGTCTCCTAGGTAACACTTGTGGAGCAGCAGGGGATGTGACTCGCCAGCATCTCTTGCTTTGAAAATATACTCTTTAAAGGCCAAATGCGCTCAAGACACACACTGGCTGGAGAACTCATTTGCAAGAAAGGTGGGGAGCTGGGGAGCGACAGTAGGAAATACTGCAGGGGCTCACCTACGCTCACGTCGCTCTGGTCCTCGGCGTGTCTACCACTGGGTTTCTTTCATGTGCATCTGATTGTCTTGGAGTTTTTGATGGGACTCAATGTTACATGCAAGGCTTGAAGAAAAATTCTGTTTTTGAAGATGAGTTGGACTTTTTTAGTTCGACTTAAAGAGTTTGATAGTTGTCTTTTGCAATAATATATGTTACCTTTTATTAATTGAGTTTTTAAAGTGCATTTTACCCTGGGCATATATCAATCTATTCTGTTTTGTTTTTTTTTTTCCCCAGTAAGTTACCAGGAAAGTCTGTGCAGCTTCCTCGCCGGGGGGCCTCTAGGAACAGGACGGGCATTCATCAGTCTCAGACGCGTTCTCTGTCCTTCCTGGGTATGACGTTGGGGGTGACATGACACGTCATGGGTAAGACCCATAATTCCATCAGTCCATGAAGAGAAGTACAAACATTTGTAAAACGTCAGGTGCTAAACAATGAAGAATTCACCCCAAGGCATTCAAGTGCAGGAAGCCTGGCCTCATGTTTCAGAGTTTTGCTCGAATTATCTGGGCTGCTTATTCCAGCCTCTCTTTCAGTGAGGTTGAAATGGTGTGGCTTGGGGCTGTGGCCGTGGACAGCAGAATCTGCTCAAGATTTGTGCATGTTGTCCTGAGCGGCCGGTGTAAGCGGGCTGTCTGGTATGCGATTTGCCACTTCTCTCAGCTGGGCTGCAAAGAGCAGACTTACAAACAGCATAAATAAAACAGAACTGCTTCCTAGAGAACCACAGGGCTCTGTTGATTTTGTTCCAAATCCTTGAAAACTTCTTTGTTCTCAAAGGCCATGGCAATGTGACTTTCGACCAAATCAATTTTGTCAACAGATGCCAAATACGGGTGCCATGCATAAAATGGATCCTAACATCAGGGTTCTTTTGAAATACAACTACTATCTTCATAAGGCTTTAAAAATGCCATTATCACCACTTAAAGTGTATTAAAATAATTACTATCATGCAGAGCTGAAACATGCTAGCAACTTAACTTCTGTTACAGAGAGATCAACCTCACCATACAATTCATTTGTCTTTCTGTGTCTATTTAAAACAGACCTCAAGTCTGAGGAAGGGTTACAGTGCCTTACAAAGTCAATAATTGAAGAAAAAACATTGCTGCTGAAAAGCAGCTGAGAACTTATTAGGCCAAAAACAGTATTTACCCAGCATTAATTACTTTCATTTCATTTTGTTTTGCCTTTTTTTTTCCCCCCTGGTTCAAGCCTTTAGGGATTATCCATCCTAACAATGTTTTGGATACAAACACTTTTGTTTCTATGGCAGGATTTGTAATGTCCTCGTGGTGGCCAAGAGGAAACTGCCATCCATACTGGGTTTGTACTGGGCTACTGAGAGGTCTACTCCTGCTTCAGTTCTAGAATTTAAACTTCTAGGCTGGACAGAGACAGGAAAGGCATTGAGTATTTCAATCTTCTAATCAGTGGGGACATACGCCCTTTTGAAGACCTGCTTTGTGCTACCAGGTGAGTGGGACTCCCGATGACTTGAGTGGCTTGGTTGTCCACACCACAGTGGACTAGTTTGGGTGGAATGTCAGAGCACTCAGAATCATAGGCTGTTCAGGGTCTCAGGTTGGGTAGTTTCTTAAAAATCTTTGAAATGCAGAAGCAGTTAAAATTGACTTGACTTTATGTTTACCTTAATGCCAACGATGTGTGTAGCGTCTTTGCCCTGGACTAAGTTCCCTCTGGTTTAAAGGGGAAAATAAGGCAGAGATGAGATGGCCCTGACCTCTTTCTTCAGGGGTCTCCCTGGTATGTGGCAATTAGGGGCAAATGCAAAGGGCCGTCAGTGAGGAAAATGCACACATGGTCCCTTGGTTTGGCCATTTCTGCCATTTCTCCTCTGGTTATTATTTTACTATTTCTAGAAGAAATAATTTCAAAACGTTTCAAAATGGTCTACTAGTTTTCTCTGTATCAAGGAATAGTGTGATGTTAGAGTACCCGATGCAAAGCGTTTAGCCTCTTGGACGACTGTCCGACTCTGGGGACTGTTGAAGAAACTAGAGGCCAGTGTGGATGCTTGGTCCATGTGGGATTCAGTAGTCTGGACACTTCCTACTGCCTGAGGGCAGACAAACTCAGAGAAAACATTCCTACTCTCAGAGCAGCTTTCAGAAAGCATATCATGTTGGTTAAAACTTTGCTCTGGTCTTTTTAGAAATCCTGCAATTATTTACTAAGATGAATTCTAAGTCAATAAAACAAAACAAAGGTCTTTGAAGATTGGCATTCCTTCTTCAGCAGAAAGGAGGAAATGTTTTCATGGTATTCTTGTCAAAACATTCCATCAGGAGGTAGGAAGAAGGACTCCAAAAGCACAATGTTAGTCTGCTTTAGATGAACAGTAGAA
This sequence comes from Manis pentadactyla, assembly GCF_030020395.1. Taxonomy (NCBI): domain Eukaryota; kingdom Metazoa; phylum Chordata; class Mammalia; order Pholidota; family Manidae; genus Manis; species Manis pentadactyla. Next base: position 64,264,219 of record NC_080035.1, on the reverse strand, counting down.
ATGTTCATTTCTGTCGCCCCAGTTTACGAACAGTCTTTTGGAGCTTGTATGAGGTTTTCAATCAAGACAATAGTTATTACTATTATATATTATATATATGCATTACATATATATACTATTATACATTTTATGGTTATAATAGTTATTATTACCATGATCCGGGCTATGAACTGTATGTTTTCCTGGAAGCCATGGAAGGCCATTTCGCCAGAACTGTTAACCTCACACGGGAACCCGGTTAATCATTTTGTCACCATTCTTAGTGGCAGTGGCTGGTATGCACACCTGTCGCCCCAAGGCTGGTTGGCTCAGACCGCCACTAACTGTTATTTGTTAAGTATCTGCTTCCCCGTAGCCATCAGCAGCTGTCACGGCCATTGCTGAGGTTGATAAACGCTAGGCCATAATCACCATGATTAATTTTCACTCATGACTTTCATGCTCCTATTATTTAATAATGTGTTTTACTGGTAGGAAACAGCTGAACCCAGGGAAAAGTCTGTCATGCTTCAGATAAAGGACTGATGATCCCAATGGTAGTAAAAATACCCTTTTTCAAAAAAAAAAAAGATCAAGTACTTAGGGAACTGTTCTACTCTAATTATTAAGGACTTAAAGATGCATATAGCCATAAAACAAACTATAATGGCTGACTTGATATTGCTGATGAAAAAAATTCCTGAGCCCAGATCAGAATATTAGAATAAGGAAATACTGTTTTTGGATGAACAGTTGATGGCCCAGTAGACCCCTGTATTACTGAATTAGTTGGCTCTTGAGAAAGCAGTTGAGCAATGATCAGAAACCTCAGCACAATAAACAGTGATCTATTCTAGATCAGCAGCTGTAAACTTCAGCTATACATCAAAATCACAGGACAGGGGCCATATAACAAATATGGACACCCAGGCCCCAGCTCAGAGATTCTGACGTAATTGGTTAGGGAGGCTCTAAGACCATAGTTTTTTTCAAAACTGCTCCCACACCCCCATCCTTACCCAGGTCTTTCTAATATGCAATCAGGCTAAAACCTCCTTTTCTAGATTACTTTCTAGCTTTTTATGATACTGAACTATGTTTATAATTGATATAGACAATACAGAGCAGCAGGTACACTTGTAAAATATTTACTTTATGTTAACTTATTCGAACCACTGTTCTCTGAACTTAATGGTTTAAAAAATTACAATTACTAAACAAATAACATCTACATAGTCTTTATATAAGTAAAAATCATAGGTATGTGTATAGATGAGGTTTAGATGAGCCATAAGATGGCCTTTTTATTTTTTGGTTAAGTTGTTTGTAAAAGCTTTGGAAGGAAATCATGGAATTTTCTATACAAAAATCTTTTTGAGGATAGAAATTAAGTAACTTCTCATTTTTGATAGGTTCTGGTTAGAACCCATGTCCCTGGATTCTCATCCTAATGTTCTTTCGAATATTTCTTTGATTTTAGTTTTTAAAACGTAAAGATTACTTTTTGGGAATAATAAAAGAAACCATTACCAATGATCAGGAACTTAAATAAACATTATAGGCAGTTTACAGAATACTTGTCAAGACTGTGGATTATGGAATCAGATAAACCAGAGCCTAAGCCTGACTTTAACATCTACCACCTATAAGACTTAAACTTTTCTGAACTTAACATCCTCATCAGGAAAATAAGGATATTAAAATATAGTAGCATGAGGGAGAAAAATGGATGAAGGCACATTTCTCTACTGGTCACATGGCATTAATTGCTTCTAACCCTGAAATCTAAAGTAAAGAGGTGAACCCAGATGTCTCTGTTAAGTGTGCTAATAAACAATAATGGCAAATATATATCTGATAAGGAGTTAGTATCCAAATATATAAGGAATTCATGTAATTCAAAAGGAAAAATAAAAAACAATCTGATTAAAAAATGGGCAGGGCAACTGAAGACATTTTTCCGAATAAGACATACACATGGCCAACAAGTACACACAAAGGTGCTCAGCATCACAGATGATTAGGGAAATGCAAATCAGAACCATAATGAGATATCATCTTACACCTGTTAGAATGGCTATCACCAAAAAGAGAAAAGATAACAAATCCTAACAAGGATGTTGAGAAAAGGGAGCCCTTGGGCACTGCTGGTGAGACTGTAAGCTGGTACGGCCACCACGGAAAGCAGTATGGACGGTCCTCAGGAGGCTAAAAACAGAACTACCACATGATCCGGCAATCCCACTTCTGGGTGTATGTCCAAAGAAGATGAAATCACTCTCTCAAAGAGATATCTGCATTCCCATGTTCACTGCAGCATTATTTATAATAGCTGAGACATGGAAACAACCTAAGTATTCATCAATGGATAAATGAATAAAGAAAATGTGGTGTGTGTACACAGTGGAATATTATTCAGCCATAAAAGGGAAATGCTGCCATGTATGACAACATGGATAGACCTTGAGGGCATTATGCAAAGTGAAATAAGCCGGAGAAAGACAAATACTGTATGACCTCATTTATATGTGGAATCTGGAAACATTCAACTAAGGAACAAATTAGAATGGCTGCTGTAAGAGGCTGAGGAGTGGGGGAAGTATTGGTGGAAGGATACAACCTTTTAGTCATAAGATGAATAATCTCTGAGGATTTAATGTACAGCACGGTGACTGTAGTGAACAATACTGTATTGTACACTTGTAAGCTGCTCTGAGAGTACAATTTTAATGTTCTGACCACCACCACCACAAAATGGTAATTATGTGAGATGAAGAGTGCGTTAACTAACCAATATATACATGTATCAGCTCTTCACGTTGTACTCTATAAACTTACATCAATTATTTCTCAATAAAAATGGAAAACAAACCAGAAAAGAAAATACCCTTTTCCCCTTAAATCTGACTTTCAATCATCAGATTCTGTCTATAATGATGTTCTTTGGGTTCATTTGGTGAAGTGCTATTAAAATGTCATCTTTTTAGGATTTTAATAATGTATTCTTCCTTTTGGATGAACTCCAAACTGGCTGGTTTTCTGTCAGATACTGACTTGTGTTATAATGGTCCTTCTGAAATGAAACAGCTATTATAGCGGATGGGGTGGGGAGGTGGGAGAAGGCCAGGGATTCTGGAATAGCTGCTCTTTCCTCTAGCTGCATGATTAACACACTTCTACAACCATTTATTGAAAGTCCTATTTTAAAGAAAATGCTTAATCTTATGCATAATGTAGGGGGGGACACGGAGAAGGCAGTGTAACACAGAGAAGACAAGTAGTGATTCTATATAGCATCTTACTAAGGACTGTAATGGAGTTTGTGGGGGGGGACTTGATAATAGGGGGAGTCTAGTAACCATAATGTTGCTCATATAATTGTACATTAATGATACCAAAAAAAAAAAAAAAGAAAATGCTTAATCTTGCCTGCAAGAAAGTGTGGCTCTGGAGCTGAGGGCTGCTGCACCCAAGGTGTCCTGCCTGGGGGGCTTCGGGAGGCAAGGGCCTAGGCCAGAGCCCAGTCTCCCTGGGAGGCCGTGCAGTCAGGAGGAGGAAGGCTGACGGTCAGTGGAGCAGTTTTTCTTCACAGCTGATGGCTACATTCTGTGCACACGCCATTTCCAGTGGGCTGTGCTCGCGGGTCTGTATGTTTTTAACGTAACATCCTTGCTGTAAAGCTATAAGCCCAGCAGGTTACACACCTTGGTCTTACTTTCACAAAACCTTGACTTTATATTGTGTTTAATTTTTGTCTAGGATTTAGTACCTGGAGTGTCTGACGCATCCACTGTGACTTGATGGTCCCTGTCCTCCACTCTGTCTCCACTCTCACTAGAGCTGCGACCTTCAATATGTCAGTCACTGGCCACATGGGGATGTATAACTTGAATTTAAGTTAACTAAAATTAAACTTAAAACTCAGTTCATCCATTTCAATAGCCACATTCTAAATGCTGAAATAACCATGAAGCACAGAGCAGGTACAGAACATTTCCATCTAAGCAGAGTTATCTGTGCTAGAATATCAGCTCCGACAGGTAAGGGACACTGCTTTATTCTGCATTACTGGTGCCTAGACAGGGCCCGGCGCATGACAGTCAATATCTGCTCAATGAATAAATTTGTTTTAAAATTTTGGTAGCCAATATGGTTCTGTGTTATCAGTTGCCTTGTGAGACATCAAGCTTCAGGGCATTTTCTTTGACTAGAACTAGACTCCAATTGAATGGACCCCACCAACTTCCCCCCCATGAAGAGCTCTGTGACCTGCATGAATTGAAGCCACATTCCTTCACTAAGAAGTGTCACCCCTCAGACAAACGGCCCCATCTCTCCATGCCCTACCTTCTTCCTCAGACCTCGTCTCCACCAGCAATGCTCTCCTTCCTCTGCTGGAGGCACACTGGCTGTCTGGCTGTCCCATGAGCACACCGTGCGGATCCTGACCTCCGGGCATTCAGGGCCCCTTCCCTTAGGCAAGTGCCTCACATATGTCAGTGTCACACGATGACACAGAAAGCATATTGGGTGTTGGGGACGTAAAGTTCCACTAAAGACAAGCTGGGGTTCCTCTGATGGTGCAGACACAGAAGAACACGTCACTTTGTAAACTCTGCATGACGCATGAGCCAGGTGGAGGGGCTTGGCTGCAATACTGTTTTCACTGCAGAAAATAGCCAAGGAACTGAGCTGCTTCAGCTCCTACGACATCAGCTGAGCCGGGCCCGCCACTGCTCCAAAGACGTGCTCAGGACAGCCACGTGACGGTGAAGGCAGGTGGGGCTTGTGTGTCGTCAAGGGTCAGAGAGGCCCAGAAGCCAGGCAGCAGTTCCACGATTTCTGAACAATTGTTTGCCCTTTCTGGGCTGTGACTGTGCATACAATATTTTATGGCATCTGTTACGTATGCCATTGAAAAGTATCTGTGTGGCGAAAAAGAGGTGGTTTGAAACGAGGTCTGCCATACAGCACTGACATTTTTATCCGATGCTTGCAGCTCACTGAGTGGCCTCGCTGCCCCTGGGAACCCACGGGGCTGCGGGCCACAGACCGAACCTTCTGAGCTGAGATCTCCGCACAGCACCACAGCAGTCTGCACTTTCCAAATCTATGTTGAGCCATTTCAGAGAAAACATTCAATTTTATTTTGAAATCTTGGTTTTGGGCTTTTAAGGGTAAGGTTTAGGATTAGCAGCACACAATAGAAGGCACTATTAACAGCGAGACTTCAGCTCATCTGGGAGAGGCGCCTGTGGTTCGTGGTGGCATGGCCCCCCCTCCCCACCCTGAAACTCGGGTCTGCCATTTTCCTCTCCTGGCTGCTGCTCCCCGGAGCCCGCAGCAAGGGCCAATGACAGAGGCTTTTCTGAGTCCCCATCACCTGCCCCCACTTCCACGGGCCTTCTGCCCAGTCTCTTTCTTCCCTTTCACTCATTTCTCTGGTTTCCTTCCCTTGGATTTATCCTGCTGAGTTTAAGGACTCTTGTGGAGTTAGGAATCATCTACTAACACTTTGACCCTAGACCAGGGACCCACAGAGGGTGGGAAACTCCCAGCTACGTGAAAAAATGTGGCAGCTGAATACGACTTGCCTTGGCTGCCTCTGGAGTGTGCGAGCCTGTCAGCCGTGGCCCCCTGGAGCTCAGAGCTGTCAGGCCCAGGTGGGGAGGGTGAACAGGGGTGGGCTGGGTGCTGAGTGAGGGGCACGCGGGGGCTGACGATGGCACGCAGGGAATCGGTCAAAGCTGCGGTTTCTCTTTTTCCCACTATAGTTTGACAGGGCCATTTAACCATCTCTATAATTCCCAACATTTTGGACTTAAACAATCTGTCTTTGTCTTTACCCATTTGGAAATTCCTGATTACCTAGGAACACAGATACCCTGTGAGGGCTGCTGTCCTTAAAAAGTTGAAATAGCCTATCTGATCTGAGTTTCTGGTCAAAACCTGAAGTGGGTGGGGAACAGGAGCCTTCCTATTAACAGCCACCATGAATTACAGTGGGCCTCAGTTGGGAAAATCTAAGGTTTCACCACCCTTTGCTGAGCTGATGTAGAGAAATGCCTGTGTGTGTTCAGCCAAGTGTCCCGCCTGCCCCTGCTGTTCCTAACCGTTGATCTTTACAGCACGTGGAGGCAGTCGCTGCTTCCATATAAAGCCTGTAACAGATTCCACGCCCATGTTTCCATTACCCGCTTTCCATCTCCAGGGAGTATGAAGAGAGACAAAGAGAAAAAGAACAGAGGGCAGACAGCTCTGTGTGGTCCGATGACTGTGTGACCTTGCCAGGCAGTGAGCTTGCTGAGCTGTGCATGTCACACATGTGTGCGGGTGGTTTAGGACTCAGCAGTTTGGACTCTCCTGTGCCTGCATGACAGAGTTCCCCTGAAATACAGGCCTTCCCAAACAGTAAAGTCGGACCTCATTTCTTACGCATGTTTTTAACCACTGCGCCCCTAAATAGAGGGTGGGAGTGCTGGCTAGGGAGCTCCCCCAGCCAGGTGCCGTTTTCCTCCTGCCCCAGAGAAGCCCCTTTGCACAGGCTGACACAGGCCAACAGGAGTACAAACGCACAGGGACAATGTACTGGAGAAAGAAGTCATCTAGGGGTCCCCAGACTCACGTTTTCTGCTGGACCCCCACCCCAGAGCCCCATCACCAACCTCCTCCCATGCAAGCCAGAGGCTGGGGGCTGGTCGGCCCTCTGCTCTTTCCCACCCTGACCAGACCAGGGCTGGAGAGCTCACGGACAGCTGGGCCTCAGCCCGCGCATGCCCCTGCTGGCCTGCTGGAATTCTCTCTCCATGCGGCCGGGTGGCTCGGCCTGCGAGAACCCACCGCACGCCACTTAGGGGCGGGCATCCGGTGCAGCAGGCTCTACACAGAGCTTATTCATTTGGTAACATGAGGATTCATTTGGGGTTGGAATCCATAGTACATTTGTGATTTCTGCTTAGAGTCCAAAAGTTATCCAGTAACATACAGTTTCTGCTGTTGGCTGTCACCATGGTGAGGAGCAAATGAACTCTACCCCATGTCCATATAAGGCTGAGCTAGCCAGGGGCTTGGGAGGAGAGCGTCACCAGCACTGGCTCGCCACTACGGGGCACCACGTGGACAGTATATAGCAAGGGACCCAGGGGACGCTGTGGGAAAGACCCAGGCACACAGCTCTCTGGGCAGCAAAGTCCGTCCAACTGCTCTTTTTATTTCTTACATTGCTTTTAAAAAATAGCACCAATCTAAATGTAGGGCATAAATAGCCCTGCTTTCTACAGGAAAACATTTGGGTTAATTTGTTAATTAACAAATACACCAGGTTTGTACAAATGAAATAGGTCCTAAATTTTAATGATGATTTAATGCAGTATATTCAGCTGTCCTAACAACAAATATCTTCATTAATATACAAGGCTTATACCCTCTAGAAAATGATGGTTTGATTTATCAAAATTGATCTCAAGTTTTTTTTCTTACCTTTTACCATTAGCCATTTCTCTCATCTTATTGACTAATATTCAATGATTAATGTTCAACATCGGAATGAGCTGGTGGCCTTGGGCGCTCGCTGCTCAGACAGCCCCACCTGACCCGTGTGGCTATGTCACAGCATAGGCTGGTGCAGGTTCGCGACCGCAGGGAGTGTCACGCAGCCCAAAGTGCGAACACCGCGTTTTCAGCCGTCCAAACACCCGGCTGTGGATCCCCTGGGCCAGCCCCAAACGGGACCTGCAGCTCTGTCTCTTGAACAAATTACTCTGACAATTGCCAATCTCAGCTCCAATGGACCAACGCCAATGACCTGTCTGCAGAACCAGAGGAAAGCCAAGCCCACACTGGGTTCTGCCTTACTCAGGTTAATCGACGTAACCAGAGGCACCAACTTATCTACTTTACTTGACAGTGTATAAGAACAGATTCAAGGGATTTTCTTAAGTATGGTGGGAATAAAGGATTTCCTAAGAATGATGGGAAATAAAAAGTTCTCAATGCCTGTATCATAAACTTGCTAAATTAGAAAGACCTAGGGACCCTGAGAAGCCTCTCTTCTCATCGCCTCTTTGAGATGAGCTTTGGCATTGTGTACAAGTCACTGTCATGCAGTGGGTTATATATTAAAATAATCAGAATGCGCTATTTTTGCTGAAGAACACAATTCTTGTACAGGCACTATGGGAAATGTCAGTATATTGGTTCTGCAGTAAATAATGGCAGAAAGTGAGAAAATAGACCCAGTAACCTCTACTCTGCTCGGCTGATCACACGGAGAGAAATGGGCCACCCCTTGGGAGTCAGACCCCCCTGACACAGGCACGGGTGATGGAGGTCTGCACACTGCTCACGTGTCCTCCCTAAGCCCATGCAAGGCTCAGCCAGCCCAGCGCTTGGGGAGGGCCGAGCTCTGCCATCAGCACTGTCCTCACCGCTCTGAGGCTTTGCTGGGCACACCTACAGCAAGACCCCAGGGGGGGGTTTAAATCTCATAAAATGCCTTCCACATATTTAAAAAATATTCACCCATCTTAAATGCTGAAAAATGATCTTCAACTAGCAATTCCTGAAGCATAAAGACCGGACTCCAACAGGGACCCCTCGCTAGAGCACCGGCAAGGAGCTGTTCTGGGAACCGCGGCTCCTGAACCGCACGCACGCGGAGGAGGAAGCGTCCCTCCAGCGGCCAGGAGCCCCCTCGGGTGTGCTCTTTGCCACGGAAGGAATGACTCGTCACATGTTCGTAAATAAGGTCCCCACATTTATTGAGGGGTTCCTATCATGAATCCACCCATTTGGCTTTTGGAGGGGACTCCAGGAGGGGACGACTATGGTGTAGCACCCAGGTGCAGAGGCCACGCTCCAAAGGGACGTTTCTTCGTGGGACTAAGTTAGGGCTGCTTTGAAAACTGACTTCAGGATTTCTGGGGGAAACTCATCCAGAACACCCGCCGACTGTGATAATTTTCAATTCCACAATGACTGGGCAACGCAGGCAAGGATTCCCGACGGCCTCTCACAGCCGGCCTTGGGCAGGCATGAGTCCTAGAGGGAGGGGCATGACTCCGAGGCAGGAAGATTCAAGAGACTGCGCCACGAGACGGAATACCGCCCCCACCGCCATGCACGAAAGTGGGCTTCAACGTACAAATGCCAGCAACAGCTTTTAAGGTCGGTCGTGCGAGACCCGGGCTTCAGCTTCCCCGGCAACAGAACGGAAGGCCAGTCACTGTGACTGAACGTATCGACCCCGATCAGGTCCACGTTTCAGATTCCGCCAGCGGTCCTGGTCCTAACACGGGGTGCCCCTTCTCCTGTTTATGACATGGGCTACATCCAGGACATTACGGGTACGGGCAGAAGGACTAAGTTACAATGATGCTTGGCAGTACAATGCTGTCCCCTCTGGTCTGAGTATCTATACTGGAGTATAAATGAACCCTGTTCTCCTTATGGAATAGTTCTACAAAATACATGTTTATGCATCATATCAAAGTAGAAAACATATGTACATATATGTGATTATATTATACGTATACATACACAGACACATGTATTCCTAACAACAAACAAGAGAAAAAATGTGTAAGAAAGTTACCACTGTTCTTAGTTTGCTAGGAAATAGGAAAGTGGTAAAAATGGGCCCAATTTCGCATCACATTACTGTTTGCTCCCGTGTGAAGAACGCGCCTGGGAAAGCAGGCCATGTCACTGCCAGCACTTTGAGGCACTGCTGATGAAGCCGGCAGCATGGGGGTGCAGCCTATGGCTGCGCTCGGACTTACCCGCCCTCCTTTCTCCGGGTAGCACTGGCAGCCCCCGCTGCAGTCTCTCCCTCCGCAGGGCACGTCAAACTTCTTCACACCCTGCAGATACAAACACGAGGCAGAGGGGTTAGTAAGACGCTGCCGCACGTCGTCTGGAGAGAGTCCTTCCTAACTGCTCATTCAGAACCGACTTTTATTTGCAGAGCAGCTTTGAGGCCACAGTCAAAGGTGCAGAGATTTCCCCGTGAACCCCTGTCCCCTGCCCCATCAGCAACCCCCAACCCCCCAATGGTGCATTTCTTGCAGCAGATGAGCTCACACTCACATGTCACCATCACACAGCGACCCTGCACCTTCTACGGTAAAGAAGCCTTTTAAAAATCCCTACTGAGTGCTAGATGCCAAGCTAGGTCCTGGGGTTCGGAAGTCAAGGAGAACAATCCTGAATCCAGAGATCTGCAGGACTCTGAGTTAAGTGTGACCTGGACCCACTGGGGGGCCGTCCTGGAGGAGGCGGTACTGTAGGAGCGTGGACAGGGTCAGGGTGAAGGTGTGGGGCAGCCCTGGGCCCTCAAACCACACGGATCGGGACCCGGGGGGATGGGAGGGGCTGGAGGGGGAGGGGCTCCCACGAGGAGGCGGCACCTGCCAGACGTTGGGTAGGACAGACCCCACCTCCAAGGGGGGTGCAGCCCCGGGGACGCCTGCTGAGGGCCCCTTCCTTCCCTCCACACCGAGGAGTGCCGTGGGCCAGGAGGCCTTCGGAGGCACTGATCTGCTCGGGTTGGGCGGCACCGCCCAGGTCTGCAGGACTTGAGCTGAAACGCGCTAATGAATCCGGAGCAGGCCTGAGATGGTCCTCCGGGTGGACAGCTCCCCTGGGAACCAGGTATGGGGCTCCGCCTCAGCACTCCTGTGCAACACAGACGTGGAGGCTGATGACGTCCAGACTGTCCACAGGGCTGGACGCTCAGGGGAAGCGGAAAACACTGACTCTCTTGTCTGCCCTCTCCCATCCGCCCGGCCTCGGCCCTGCCTCCCCAAACCCCACAGGCCAGTCACGGCAGCTGCTCAGGGCTCGTCACCGGCCAGACCACCTCCCCCTTGGGGGCCTGGGCAGGGAGAGGTTCTGCTGCGCACTCAGCCCAACTGACCCCAGACAACAGAGCCCTTCAACCCCGCGCAAAGCTGCATTTCCCCACGGCTGCTCCCTCCCTCCTGAGGGAAGCCCCGGTGACTGATCAGGGTGGTCACTAGGGGACTCCCTCCGTGAGTCTTTCCACTTTTCATGCTGGCCGGTCAGCCAGAATCTTCCCTGTTGCCAGCACGGTGCCTGATGTTCATGTGCAGAAGGCACTCCCGGGCCAGGTCTGCAGGTCGGCCAGCCCAGCCTTCCTGGGCAGTTTGGGGCTCTGGGCTCCCTTCGGCCGCATGACCACTCTGCTCTTTCTGTCGAGATGATAGATTCCTATCGCTGATAATTTTCTACTAGAGAGGATTCACTGGAGCTTCACATTTCTTGTGCTCTTATAATTCTGTGTCTAATCTACTGTCTCATGCCTCAGTCACCACTCTGAAGAATTAAAAAAAAAAATGCCTGAAAATCTCAAACCCTTTAAAGAAGTGCCTGGGGCACCTCTGGAATCTCTTGGGTATCTATCTCCTCGCCCTGAGTGAGCTAATGGGAGAGCTGAGTTCCACAGTGTAAAAGTAAACATATACAGAATCCTTTCACGTCCCCAAAATATGATTTTAGGTATTTGCCACTTTTTTATGGTTTCAATGTTTATCTACAGCGGGGCTCATTTTTAAATTCCATGATTTTGGATATTTGGTTTTTATAAATGGAGCTCCACATGAGGTCCTCAGTTTTCTGGGTTACCCTTAACACCAAAGAGAGAAATCTAGTTACACTTGTATTTTGTGTAACTGTGACATGAATGGGTGGCTTGGCAGGTGTCCCTAGTTCACATGATAACTCATTTGCCAGCTGTCTGGAAAGGGTAGGGGTCTCCCTGTCTAAAGGGTAAAACATAAACTCACATGCTGCATCTGGCATTTCACAGGCTGCTTTTAATTTTGATTTTAAAGCCACTTGCCAAATCCTTGTATATAAATCAGCAGTTGAAATGGTTTCAAATTGATCTAATGGATTTGCTATTCTAGGCTTAGGAGATAAACTAGATTTGGTTATAGAAATGACTTTGTCATAACCCACTCAATATTTAATACTGCTTTTTTCCTTTTGGAAGTTGGACTCATAGGTCCAATAACTCCCAGTCTTAACAATTTTAACACATGTGCCAATGGCTCAGATACCGTCTCAGGAGGTGAGGACTATGTCATGGAGAGAGGCCTTCCTATAAGCTACAGCCGATTTCCATCATGGAGACTTCAGCCCCATGTGTGCTTGTGTGTGTGTGTGTGTGTGTGTGTGTGTGAGAGAGAGAGAGAGAGAGAGAGAGAGATGCGATACGGGGTGTGTGTGTGTGTGTGTGTGTCTTCCCCATTAGCAGCTCATATCTTACGCACACAGAGGGACTCTCACGATCCCCACACCTTCGAGAGGCCCAGCCCCGTAGGCCGGAATGTCAGAGCTCCAGGATGAATGGAGTGTTTGCCTGACTGGGGCGGGGTGTGTATTTCCAGACATCCTCAGAGACTGAACAAGTCTCAGACCTGAGCCTGGTAACATTCTCAAGACACAAACACCCTCCTGAGGACCGGCTGAGGAGTGTGTGAACTGGCTCACGGGGCCCCACATTTGTGTCCCAGCCCCACCTCCTGAACAGAAGAACCCAGCCACGGCCATGCTCCAAGCTCAAGTTTACCCTCGATGTTACTGCTCAACACAACCCAGACACAAACCATGACCCTTCTTGCCAACTCCTAATATGGACAACAGTTTCCTTCCACCCTCTGTCCACCTCCAGAGTCTGCCCACCCCCTCGAAGATGCCAAGCAGGCCCCAGTCCAGACCACTGAGCCTCCAAGACAGCATGTTTTCCACCTGCAGGATCCACACTTTCTCAGACACATCAGCTACATTCTCCATTAGCTTCTATTTCAAGCTGGAATTCTCCTCGGCCGCACTCTGCAGAGAGTGCTTCCACACCCGGCTCTCCCCGGCCCCGCAGGTGGGCCTGGCCACTGTGCTGGCCGTGACACACCTGCCGAGGACGTGCAGTTCCCAGGGCTGGGAGGCTCTTGCAGACCCTGCCAACGTGTGGAAGGGGCCCACTGCCATGGATCTCGCTGCATCCATTCACCTGAGCGGGCCAAACTCCTGTGATCGTGTGGGAATCCCTTATCCCAGGGCTAGGGAAGGGCTTGTGGCCAACTGGGACCAATTATGTGGAAGACCAATCATGCCATGAAAACTGGGGAGGGCTGCCAGCCCTGGAGAAGGCTTGAAGCTAATGTGCATGAATCCTTATGTCTTCACGTTCACAGAGAAACTGCTCTCACACAATTCCTAGCAAACACGACAGCTGCAAGGGGTCTTGGTGATAATTCACCATCCTGTCATTCTGCAAACTCACATATTCACTCATTCTTTATGGAAGGTACTCTGGCCCAGGCACTGTGCTGGGCCATGGGCACAAGGAGAGAAACAGATCATATAAACAAGTCAACAAGACAATTAAGTAAATCAGCAATTAAATCTACATAATTTAAATTAGAGTGAGTGCCATGCACAGGAGGGTGGGATGAGACGGCACTGTCTCGGCCCGGCCCCGGCCCCAGGCGATGCTGGCTCCTGCTGCAGAGGGCCCACAGCCCACGGTCAGCCCAGGGGACAGAGAGCCGCTAGCCGCCAGGCCCAGGAAAGCAACCCCGGATGACTGCCACCAGGGGATCAAATGCATCTGGGGGTGCAGTGAATCTGAGCCCCTTCCTCTTATGGAAGAGGGCGTCCCTCAGGATGCCCCAACCTTGCCGTACCAAAACCTGCAGCTCAGTATGTGCTTTAACCCACTCTGTGGTCCAAGACGAAGGCAGTCTGCAGGCCTGGGGCATCCGCAGTGCTCCTGGCTTGACGGAAGCCGTTTCGATTGCTATCAAGACATGTGACCACTTCAAACTGTAGACCGAGTCAGGTGGGGGCTGATCACGGACCCGTCAGCAGCCGAGGGCCTGCGGGTGCTTCCATCTTGCCCCACCAAACCAGAGGCCAGGCCCCACTAGACCCGCTCTGCTCCTTCCAGAAAAGGCAGAGGTGGCGAGGAGCATGGGGGAGCCGCCGGGGATGCAGGGAGAGGGATAGCAGTGCTGGGGTCACTGCGCACTCCTGACACCCTAAAACGTGTCATGGAACCAACAGGCATTGTTTTGGAAAATTAATGTGACTTCTGAGTTTTGGTAAATAAGGCAGAAAGCAGCTTAAACATTGGAAATGTAACAGACTGGGAACATCTGTGAGCTGCTGTAGGAAGAGAGGAAGGGTGGGTAATTCACACAAAACAACAAGCAGGAACGAAATCCACAGAGCAAGGCAGGAGAAGCGCGGGCAGAGCCGTGGGCACGCGCGAGTGCGTGCTGAAGGCCGCGAGCACCCAGGCCGAGGGAGCCGGGCACCTCCAAATCACCCGAGACACGGTCGCCACGGCAGTGAGGGCGCTGCTGAGCTTCTGATCAATCCAAGTGCCCCCAATATTTTAGCTCTTTTTTCTTTCCAAACATCCTTTTTCACTCTTCTCTTTTGCTGACTTTTATCCTTTCCCGATTTGGTAGCCAGCCTTGCTGTGCTAATTAGAAATTCTAGGAACTGGGAAGACCTGGATTGCTGAAGAGCCAAGCGGCGATGTGAAAGCATAGATACATTTCCTAGAAACCCTGCATCAATCATGCTCAAAAGGAATGCACAGACATTGTTTCCTGGGGCAAAGTGGAGATCTCGGGGTAAGAGAATTCTTGGCTAGCTTTTTATGGGAATTGCTTTCCAAATGGGAATTCCTTTCTTTGAAGCCTTATCTACATCTTGGCATCACACTTAGGAAGATTCAAAAAACCCATATATTTGCATGGGCACTGAGTTCACCCTGGGCACATCCAAATTGCCCTACATGCTCTACACTCCTTGTGAGCCTCTTGTCTCTGGGAGAACAGAAGTCACAGACTCGTCTAAGAAAGCCACGTTCTCGCTTCATGAAATAGGCACCTATCGGGCTCAAGTAGAGAATTTCTTGCCTTCAGCCACCGGCTCTCTGGCTGCTGGGAGACTCTGCCCTGCGACCTACAACGGATGCTGCAGAGCAGGGCTGGAGCTCTGCCACAGGGGCTGCGGAGGGAGGGGGGCACCCAGACCCACGAGAGGTGGCCGCCTCTTACTGGAGCGGTGTCCTGGTGCCAGGGAAAGAGCGCCACGCTGCCTCGCTGGGGACCATGCGGCGGAGGGCAGGGCCTTCCCTCTGCCACCCAGTGAAGGGAGGGGCTCCTCCATGTAGCTGCCTGGGGAGGGGCCCCTTCTCCAAATGTCGAGAAAACTGCTCATTGTCACTTCTTCCAGGGACAGATTTGTCTTTATATTTGACATTTAAAAATAGGTTTCAATAACAACTTGAATGCCAGAAAATAAAACACAGAAGATTTAGACTCTTGAACCATTTCTGTAGCTACCAGTGTGACCCCCGTGTACACTGGGGGAGCAAATCCGTGGCCATGCACCCAGCTTTCTGCAGCGGAGTATGGTTTAGAGTGGAGGCAACACATGCAAGTAGAAGAAAAAATGCTCACCCTTGTTCTCAACTTGCACATAAGAAATGAGTATTAAGTAAACTCATACATGAAGATGCAAGAACAAACCTCATTTGTCTTAAAACAAAGAATATTTTGTCCTCTGCATGTTTCAAGAAACTGTGTGTCCAAGAAAGACTTTTGAAGACAATATACCTCCAGCCAAAAAGAGCATGTCTCTGTAGGGAATTCACAGATATTTCACTACTGGATTGCCCCCAGCATCCAGCCTGCGCTTCCTGTACGGAGGGATCCTGAATAACCCTTTCTAACTGACATAAAAGACAAACATTTCTTACTGTAAAAAAAGTAACCATCATTTACATTTAAGGTAAAAAAAAGTCTACACAAGTCCAGTCAAGCTGGCGTTCTTAGAATTATCCTTTTAATCCAAAAAGAGGCCAACAAAGAAGAAAGCCAACTTGGGAACAAGGCTCCCAGTAAGATTCTATTAGTTAATCCAAACAGGAAATATAAGCCATTTCCGCACATGCAGCTTTAGAAATTAAGGAAATCATTCCAACATAGTATTAGCGAGGCAAAGTATACGGCAGAGGAAATGCAGACCACAGCCCTCCACACAGAACAAAACCCTTCTTCCCAATCAACTGGGTGGGAAATCCAGCTAGTTGCTTTGTTTAAAGCATTTCGAGGGCACCCAGAATAAATTCATTCACTCTGGAATGGCCCTGCAATAGTCACCAGGTAAAGTGTGTGAAATAACTGACTCTCAGAAGTGCTCACCCATCAAAATGAATGACTCTGGGGACCTCACTTATGCCTGACTTGTCGCCTAGCCTCACGGGCCGGGAGTGTGGGCAAGGAAGGAGGCAGGTGACATGGGAACAGGGAGCCAGAAAGGAGAGCTGATGAGCAGGGAAGGTCCCCGAGGCTGGTGGGCTTCTGCCCTGGGGAGGACTCTTACCCTCACCCCAACACCTGTGGGCAAGGGCCCCCTCCAGGCTCGCGTTTGCAGACATGACAAGGAGGTGCTGTGCTCCGGGTCCTCGCTTGAGTCAGCAGTGGCAAGCCACATGTTTTTATACTCGCATACTTATGCATTTTTATGAGCAACGGTGAGCCAACTCCTCCACCCTCTTTTTCTTCTCAGGCAGCTCAAGTCTAGGGGTGTTTTCCAAACAGAATTTGCCATTGGCGAGACACCGAGCACAGCCATGCTTTAACGCCGGACCTGGGTGCTGACAGGCAGGTCTGGCTTAGAAACCCCAACAGCTCAGGAATTGGACCAGATGCGGAGGGCGGCTGGCGGGCACAGAGAGCGGCAGGCCAAAGGCTAAGTCCAGAACACTTTCCCCAGTTACATCATTTATGCTTATGACATTTAAAGGAGGCTAAATGACAGATTGCATTCGAGTTGCTAAATTCAAGGCTGAGGAAGCGCCTGGCAGGGACTGTCCCACGTGTGCAGCTGGATGGCAGGGGTGGCCAGCCAGGAGAGTCAACAGTGCTGTGTGAGGCAGAGGCGGGGCACAGAAATGGCCTACCTTTTCTGAACCACACACACCGCCTTTTGCACAAAAGGAGGGCAGAAGTGACCCTCTCCCAGGGCTGGTGGGAGGGTTCAATGACGCGCTTCATGGAGTCTTCTGTACCGTCCACATCTGAGGGTCATCAGTTTTGGGTGCAGTCCTGGCTCGCTGGCACGGAGCCCCAGACACAGGAATGAGAGCTGACACCCGGCCAAGGTTGTATGAGCCAATGCCTCTTTAGAAATACCTTGCCCAGGGCTAGAATGATCTCAGAGTGTGGGTGGGTCTGGGCCTGCCAGTAGAGACAGGTGGGCCAGCTGGGGGAGCTAGGTAAGGGGGCGTGGCATTTCCTGTCGCACATCCTCTGCCTGGGCACTTCTTCACGTCTCTCTTCTCTGCTGGAGCAGAAGGCAGATGCTGAGTGAGTCCTCTGGCTCATGAGGGAGGCAGTGTGGGTGCCGACACTGGATGACGGGCTGCTCTGAGCGCGGTGGCACACTCCCCGTCCAGAGGCACCCCTCCATGCTTCCTTCACTGGGCCCTGCCATGGAGTCACCTGGCCTTCACCCCACATACATCGAGGTCTCATTATTTGGTTTCTTTATTAGGTGCAGGTGGAGTTTGGAAATTGGCTCATCTTGAGTTATGCAGTCCAGAAACTTGTAACCTAGACAGTGAAGAACTGGGGATATTACATGGGGCTGTAGAGGGGGTCAGGTGGGCACAATCCAGTGACCATATGGGCTGGGGGTGGCTGGGCAGCAGCCTCGACAGGCTGCCTGCAGAGCAGGCACACAGCTAAGTGAGGAGCCCTTGAAATGCACGTGATCCCCACCGCGGAGCATGAACGCTGTCCACTCTGAAGTGTGAACTGCCTCCACTGTAGGCGCTGCGTCCCTGTCCTCCAAGGTGTAATCAGTGGAGTTCTGGTATTTACTGCCTACTCATTTT
The DNA here is from genome assembly GCF_030020395.1 of Manis pentadactyla. Lineage (NCBI taxonomy): Eukaryota > Metazoa > Chordata > Mammalia > Pholidota > Manidae > Manis > Manis pentadactyla. The sequence continues at coordinate 64,246,302 of NC_080035.1, read as the reverse complement.
TACTTCCTGGAATCTGTTCCCACCCCCACTGCCTCTGCTGCCTCTCCTAATGTCTTGGGCAGCCACAGCCTCAGCTCCTAAGATGCCTGAAGATTTATTTTCCTTGCAATTTAGATGTTTACCAATCGATGGTTGAGTTTTGTTTTGAACTAGGGCTTATTCACTCGATTCCAAAGGTTGATCTTGAACCTCTTCCTGCCTGGAGTTCCCTGGGCCTGGGTTACAAGTGAAACACAGTCCCCAAGTCTCAAGGGGAGCATGCTCTTTTTCTTTTTGGGCACTTGAGACGGCTCGATCAGCTCCCTACGAAGTGCCCTGCAACCAGCCCCCTCTCTCCTTCCAGGAGGTGGTGTGCTCATGGGGGGGGCTAAAGCCCCTCCCCTGGACGTCATCAGGACATTGTCATCATGCTGTCATGCAGCTGCCATGCACAGTGCATAATCTGAGAGCCGATATGCATGCCTGCTGCCTCGCAGGAGCTGAGGTCCTGAGCAAACAGGCGGGACGAGAGCAGATACAGGGTGCACCTGTCTGCAGCCACCTGACAGCCGTCCTGGGCTCCTTGGTGCGTCTGTCCAGAGAGCAATTTCTGGAGGTCCACTCCCCTCCACCTCCTCAATTTCTCATCCTTAACATAGACAGTCACCATTCACATTTTCACTAATCACTGATGCCCAGTGTCGTAGTCCGTACAGGCTGCTATAACAAAGTACTGTGGCTGGGTGGCTTACAAACAGCAGAAATTTCTTTCCCCCAGTTCCGGAGGCTGGATGCCCGGGATCAAGGCTCTGTCAGATCTGGTAGCTGGTGGCTGCTTCTTGCTACATCCTCACGTGGTGGGGACAGGACCAGAGCGCCACTCGGGCCTCTTTTATAAGGGCGTTAATCTCACTCCTGGGAGCTTCCACGCACCCCGCCTCCAGAGAGCATCACCTCGGGGGCGAGAGCACCCACAGGTGGGCACGGATGTCCTTCTGGGGTCAGCTCTTGAGCGTGGAGCTCCCACATGCCCTGCTCACCACATGCTCCGGGTTTCCCACCCTAGCTCCCACAGCCCTGCTGCCCTGGACGGGCACCCCTGCTTCCCCTCACCCCTGCCAGCGTGAGTTCTGTGCCCTAAGAGCCATTGTTCTTCTGCTTTCTGAGTCTCTTTTCTTTGTGCTTAATAAAGTATTTCCTCACATTGGTGGCATGTTAAGGATTTTAAATGCATGGGGCAGTAACTCCTCTGGGTCTACACCCTCCTCAAGGACCCTGCCTCTGTACAGGTGTGCCTCAGCCTGGAATGTGACACCCCCCGCCATCCCCTTCCCCATCCTCTAGAGCTGAGACCTGGTGGACACTCAGTCACAGCAGCCACTTACCCTCAGAGACAGATATCACACTGGAGATTCTACATCTCATCCCTATTCATTCTTTTCACATACGGGCATTTCTGCTACAACACAATATATGACTATTTGTGAAAGACCCTCTCTGTAGAATCACACACCAAACCAACCTGGTCTGTGGGAAAAACACTGTTAGAGGCAGACCACTCAACACCCGTACTTTGTCACCAGGGCAGGAATGAAATCAGTCAAAAGCCCAGTAAGAGTAATGCAGCACTGCATTTTAAAGAACAGTGAGGGCAGTAATTCAGGAGAAGGGGATGCAAAGAAATGGTAAGGCTGGTCAGTTGCAGAGAAACAGGGACTCATGGGCATGGATTGGAAGAACCATGCAGTGAGCACTTCCAGGGAGGGGGTGGCCCACCTGCCATGAGAGAGAAGCTTGCGGATTTGGGCATCTCGTGCTGAGCTAAATTCTTGGACAGCTTGCTGTGTTTACTGCGCTGAGCTACTTCGCCTTCAGCTACTCGGCCACTTTGCATGCAAATGACGTGCTGGGAGGAGCATCATGCATGAGCTGATGTGACTGCCATTTCACAGGGACATCGTTCTCCTGTTTGTCAGCAGATGTGAGTCAGGGAGAAGGCACGGCTACGAAACAGACCCACCTCCATGCCCTCTCACTCGCCCTCAGTCACATGTCAATGCTCCAACCAAATAAATAGCAAGAAAATCGGTGTGTCAAAGACGATTTTCGACAAAGGCTATTGTCATTCAGTCGTTTTTATAGCCTTATGCAACGGCCCTGTCTCAGCATTGAGGAATACAACTTATCAGGAGCTTTTGACTCTGGTTCAGAGGCCACCCGTGTAATTACAGCTGAGGCGAGGATTCTGCCTTACAGCACACACAGCGAACAGTCTCATACGTTATATTTAGAATAAATGCCCTGCACAGCCACTGAGAGTCCCCCGAGACATCCCTTAGCAGGGGCATTACCTCACACACTACCTGCACTTGATTTATTTACACAGCATGTCAGCTCTTGGTATTCTCTGGCAGTGAGTAAGAATGTGTATGTTAGTGTTGGCATATGACTCTAAAGTGAATATTTAACATTGTTTTTAAGAAATGAAGTGCATACATCTCTTGAAGCTATTTATTTCAGAGAAGTACGCCCAAGTGTCCAAAACCCTCCCCCCAGGTAAATCTGTGGGGAAAATGTGAGAAGAAAAGAAGGAAGGACACTTAGCAATGCTTTTTCACAGCACAATAAGATTTCTGTTCATGTTTGGCGGGGACTGGTCTGGGCAAGGCAGGTGTTGGTTTGTGATGACGTGCAAGGAAAACCTGCAGTCCGCCTGGGCAGGTTTGGGTCTAGACCCGAGAAGCCTTTCCCTTGCAAATCTGACATTAATCTGAACCAGTCCAGCGGGGCGCTGGGGCCAGTGGAGCAGCCCCACTAAAACCCCGGCTACTTCACGTACCTGCGGGCCTGGCTTCTGGGGCATAAGTGCTGAGTATCTGCCGTGCTTCTCCTCCTGCATGTACCCAGCCAAGGTAATCATACCAGGCAGCTTTTTTACAAGGTTTGAGAAGCGACGCCTTTGCACATTAGCAGTGATTTGTGACTCCTTTGCCTTGAGCTTAGCAGTTTTCTCTTTTCATTGGAAGAAGGTCTGTGAATGAAATCTACCCTAAGCCACAGCAGAAACACATTCTGGGGCCAGTGGCTCCGGCTCAGAGTCCGGATCAGCACAGGTAGCAAGCACTCAGCTGCTTGTGTGCGGCCGTCCACTTGGACAGTTACCAGCTTGGATACCCTAACATTTCTCAGTCCTGTGCTCCTCTTTGCTCCCCGGCAGGCACAGTTTTACTTCTTGTGGTTCCAGGTCCACATATAACAGTAACTACAGTATATGCCTACCAGATACTAAATTTTCCCTGGATGAGGTTCAGACTAAGACTGGGGCTAATTCAGAATTAGCATGCACACATCTTCAGGATCAGCAGCTGGTTCTGATGCACTGTCTCACACTGGTGCATGAGGGCAGTTAATGCAGCCTTTTTATTCTGATCCTGGGAGGCTTGCACGGGGATGGGGTCTTCCTGGGCTTCCAGAGGGTTGCTGTGGTCCTGCTCCCCGGGCTTCAGTCTGTGCACGCACCATGCGGATGGGCAGATGGATCCTCCACGGTGCCGTGTGTGGGCGGGGTGCTGGCACTCCGGTCCCCGCGCTGCAGCATTGTGGCCTTGCGAAGCATCCTTGGGACATATGCCTCCTTCAATCTCCTCTTCTGCAGAATGGGTAGAATCTGCCATTCCTACCTCGTGGGGCCGTTGGGAAGAGGAGGGAAGAAAAGCCTCAGGGGTATTCAGCACAGTGCTGGCACCTGGCAGGAAGGGTTTGCTTTGCGTGTTCTTCACCTTGTCTCACCCACTGAACGGCAGATGCCAGCCTGTGTCCCCACACACAGGTCCCATCTAGTGACACAGCCTGTGGCCACATTTTCACTGTACAGGGATGATTACAGAGTCTTTGAATATCTCAAGATTCTCTTTCCATAAGCATGCATGTAAGGCTGAATCTATGCGGAGCTTAAAGAGTTAACCCTGGAAAGGCAATGCTTTAGTTTTAAGGTCATGGACTATCAATTTCTCCAAGTTAAGATTTTAAGAGGAAAAACTTAGTGTGCTAATTCATCTTTAATAATGGAATTCTTCATATTTTTTGAAAAGCAGTGAATAGCTGGCATGGGCTCAATTTAAGCAGCTCAGCCATGCTGAATGGTTGTTCCCAAGGTCAACCAATGAGTCAAGGTCATTTGGGACTCAAGCCAAGACCTCCTATTCTCTTTCCGTCACTATGAGCCTATGAAAAAAATTCATGAATACCGTCTGAGCAGCAAGGCTTGTAATCCCCCTATATCAAAAGTGCTCTTATCACATTAGAAACAACTAACATGCTGAGATTATAAACACCCAGAAGAGTGGACTTCCTCAGATATTTGCAGTGATGTCATCTGGCCCTTCTATCACATCCGTTTTTATTATGCCCTCGTCCTTTCAAAACAGAGTCTGTGCCATGGCACAACAAAAGCCGGGAAGTGTCGGTCCTGTGGCAGTAAGAGGGGCCCAGAGGCAGGCAGAGATCAGGAGGCAGAACCCCCCAGGGGGCGAAGCAGGGGATCAGTACCGTCAGAGCAGTGCGCCCGGCGCGGCGGGAGCTCACTCTCCACCACACACACGGCAACCCCCGGCTTTGCTGCGTGGAGAGTGGACCACTCAGGAGTTTCCATCAACAGACAGACACTCCCTCAAAAACGTCCTCTATGAGAGCCCACCACCTGTCACACGCTGAGGACCAGGGGTCTAGGGCGAAGAGGCCGGCCCCCTGCCTTGGGAGAGGACAAGCTCATCCGCCCTTAGTAAGTACCTAGCCCTGCGGTGCACGCTGTGATAAGACTGCACAAGCACAAACGCGAAACCGGTTCTTGCCTGAACTGCTGTTCCGCTTGACTGTGATCGCTTATCCAGAGTGTTTAAATGAACCTGCTTTACTGATATAAAGCATGTTTCCTGTCCTTTCTACGTGCCAGTATGGACCGGCCATCTGGCTTGATGTCCCCTGAAATCATTCCCAGGCTTACAGCCGTGGGGACTGGATCCCCAGCAGAGAGGTGGAAATGTGGGCGGAAGCGGCGACCACAGGGCTGTGGGGCAAGTAAGGGCATGGACAGGCGGCGTTGGCTTGACATGCTAAGGCTGGGCAGCATTCGGTCACGGTCCCCCCGTGATTTGGTGCTGTGGGCACACTGTTAAATGGGAGTCTGACTCTGATGCGAGGCTTTCCACTGTCCCCCTCTAGACAAACGTGCCCAGCACACAGTTGTGCTCTTTCCCAGCTGTGTCATGATTCAGAGCTTTCTTGCACCCCGTGCACCTCCCTCGGGAGGGAGCTCCTGGCAGCAGCTACGGCTCCTTCACATACCATAAACAGTCAGGCACGGATGGGGCCGGCGTGGCCTCCTACCAGCTCGCTGGAGTCTTTGCCCTTAATAGACAATGCTTTTCCTCTCCTTGGTAGCAACTCATAAACGCCTAACAGATCCAGGAAGGGACGCAATCCTTTGAAGTCCTGGCCGTGGTGCCCCTGCGGTCACTTGGCAGGAACAGCTGGAAAGGCCTGCAGATGGTCGGGGTGGTGTGCGTACCCCCCAGGCTGAAGAGCGCACGCCGGACTTTGCTTTGAGACCACTTAGTAGTCAAGGATAGAGTGGCCTTGAGACGCCTCTAAATATTCTGTCCACTTACAGTTCTGTGTCCCCCACACTGTCTTCATGAATTACAGGAAGGCTCTGCTTTCTCCAGGAATTGGCCTGAAGGACTGGACATTTGAGCCCCTGGGCTAGGAGGACGCTGCCCGTGGAGCTCAGACACGCCAAAATTAGGGTCCGTGGGAGCCATCAAAATTTGATTAGAGTCACTGCATCAAACATTTTCTTTTTGCATCACCACTAGCCCAAGCTTTCTTGTCCCCTCCCATTTATCCAGTTAATATCTTTTACACCTTTAGAATGGAAGTCTTTGAAAAGGGTTGACTTGCTGGATTCAGAAGCTGCCTTATACGAGGATGGCCGGTTCATCTGCGGCTGTGGGGCTGCATCTGGGCTGCCTTGACCTTGGGTTGCCTCTGCACCAGGGCTTCTCACACTGAGACCACACAGCCCTTTTATTCTCTGCTCCCCTTTTCACCTGCTCTCAAGGACTGAAGACAAGATCATGGCATGATAAACAGCCCTGAGCAGCCTTCCTCCAGTCAGCGTTAATAGCGTTAGTGTCCCGTATGGGGCCAGCCCAGTTCCCACAAAGCATAGTCCCTGCTGCGTTACTGGCCACACAGCTTCCTCATGGGTCACTGTTCAGCACCTGGTATGTTAGATGTGCAGCAGGCCATCCCTGCTCCGGGCTGTCCTGCTGAGCAGCCCCGAGGCGCCTCTGCTCTGTTCCTGCCAGTGATTTTTCCTTCCACCAGGCCTACTGACTGGCTGTTATGGGGTCAGTGCTGTGCCTGGCACTGGGCATGCCAGCCTCCAACACCAGACTTTTGGAACTGGACAAGACTGACAAGATGATGAATTCTAGGGGATCCCAGGCTTTGCCTAGTGGAAGTGCGCTTTTGACTACTTTTAGAAATCTCCTTCAGGTCTCAGGCTTAACACTGAGGAGGATATAGTGATGCTGGGGACTGGGTTTGACAAGCAGCCCCCCAGTGGGGTCTGAGTACTAATAGGTCTGAGGCAGCCCCCTGCCAGGCTTCTGGTGCATGTGAGCCCCAGCCCTGCCCTGTTTCTCTAGAGAAAACGGGGGGCCACAGAGAGTCTAGATAGCTCCCCCCAGGATTAAACGCCAGGGTGCGAACCCCAGAGCAGTTGGATGCATCTTGACCCCCTCCATCTGGAAATCTCATCCTGTGCCTCATGGTGACAACCTGCTGTCCCTCCCATATCCTCTTTCAATGACTACATTTGATCCTCTTCTCACAAACAATGACTTTCAGCATAAAAATCCAAACTGTAACCCACTTACAAACAAGGAGCTAAACTTTCTCTGAACTCCAGCTTTGCTCTTGCAAGATAGTCACATGAAAAAAAGTCTGAAATAAGTGGCCCCCTGGAGGTGACGTTAGGACAGGGTTGAGTCCCTGCTAGGGAGCTCCTGCAGACCTGCACTGCCCACCATAGGCCACCTTCTAGAATCCAGTTGCACCATTTTCTTCCTTTTATGGGGCATACACTCTTCCAAAACCTGTCCTGCAGATGTTTAACAAAACAAAGCCCTAACCAAAAAAACCCAGCTTCTTACTCAACACACGACACTGACCTCCCACTAGGGCACGGCAGCCGCAGCTCTTCTCTGGCTGAGCCAGACCTGGGGACGTGGAGGGACGCCAGACGCTCCTTCTGAGCCCCCAGCTGTAGCAGACACAGGCTTTCTTCCTCTTGTAAAGGCCAGGCGAGCAGTTCAGGAAAGCGAATCACTCCTTTCCAATCTGGGAAGTGCACGGATTTCCTTGGCTACCCTGCCCTCTCCCCTCACCATTCTGATAAGCTACCCCCTGGGTCCCACTTTCAGCTTCCCAGCAGGGGCCTGTTGTTTTCTTGGGCCAGGAGACTGGGGATCATTGGGGTCCCTCTGCCTCCGGCAGGGCTCACCAGCTGGAGGGTTAGGACTCAGTCCTCCCAGGGGAGGCATTTCCTCCCACAACTTTTTCCGAGCCTTGCCTCTGGGATCAGGATACCAGCACCGTCTCAGTGATTGTACTCTCAGTGGGTCTCTCCCTCAAGACCCTCCGTCCGTTTCCCATTTCACTTTTGCCCTGTTTACCAGCTCATGGTAATGGACGTTGGCATCTTCCTAAGATCCTCAGCTCGAGCTCCTCCTGTGGACGCCTGTCAGGCCTTCAGAGCCCAGATAGTCTTTTCTCCCTTAAATCATGGGAGTTCTTTTCCTCTAATTATTAGGATCAACTAGTGACATCCTTATAGACTGTAAAATGCATGGCTTTCTGAATTTTCTGCAATGTAAAGTTGACTCAATAAACATTCATGAAGGGATGTAACTTAAAAATCAGCTTAGGATGTAATTTAGTGACAAGAGGGCCACTGGGACATGTTTTGCTTGTGGTTCTAGAGCCCTGGAAAGTCAGGCCCTGGCCCCACGGGATAGTGAGGCGTTGGTGCTTGAAGCTGTTGGAGTCGTGCTGTTTACTCTGAAGGCATTTTCACTACATTTAATCTTCACAAGCAGCAAAGCTCCATTTTAAACAAGGTGTTTGCTTTACCCTCAGCTGTTCTGAAGAATGTCTTGGGGACCCAGGCACACATAACAAAGCTCGCTGCAGGAATTTTCTGGAACACAAGCACTTCCAAGTCCTATACACAGGAGCGCTGCTGTCGGAGCCCACAGTGGTCAGCTGCCAGGGCGGGGGCGCCAGGCCTGCAGTGTGCGGCTCAGCAGTGACCCGCTCCCGGCCAGGCTAGAGCCGTGCCTGGGCTCCAGCTGTGGGCCCTCACTGGCTCTTTTTGGTGGAGACAACCTGTTTTAAATCTTACTTTTATGATGCCAAATCGTAGAGCACAGTGTCTTTCCCACCAGACCAATGGTTTCCGATTACTAGCATCATCTTGGGCTTCTAAAAATACCAGTGCCAGTCTGCACTCCAGAGCTACAGAGTTGGAAGCCCCAGGTCTGCACTCCAGGCCTGCGTCACCACTGCACTGGGACTTAAGTGTGTATGAACCATGAGCATGCATCACCATCCTAAATGTGCATATTACTGGAAGTGCCCTGGGTGTGTCGCAGCCACACACATACAAATACGGCCTGTTTTCTTGTTTGCCCTATTCCTCCTGGGCCGCTAAACTTCACTGCTGCCCGCCGCCAGACCTCTGCACATCTGGGCACTTGGGTTGCAACCTGTCTAGGAAGCAGGGGAGGGTCCCATGAAGGCACATAGGCATGCCACCCGCGGGGTCAATGGGGAGTGGGCTTCTGAGATGCCAGCCACAGCCTGATGCCCACCTTCCCCTGCAGCAGTCAGGGGCCTGGGGGAGGAGATGCACTGCCCCTGTGGGAGGCTCCCAAACAGCTCTCTATGCTGAGACACTCAGAAACCTCAGGGAGATGGTGCTGGGGTTGGAGCTGTGTGTGTACAATGTTCAGATATCCCCAGGGAGGGAGAGAACTGCCTGCACCGGGATGCGGCCAGTGACACGCTGGGCCCGCGTCCTGTACACCTCCACCTCCAGCAAAGTCTGAGACTGGCTTTCCCAGGAAGGGCTGCGTCCATGTTCACCCCCCTTCCCCAAGGCAGTGCCCTGCAGTGAAAGGAGGCCCATTCGCAGGCTCACTGCTGGGATCGGAGGTAGAGCCCAGGCTGGCCCAGGGTGCCTGGCCACCACAGCCCCTCAGCCAGCTTCCTTGGCAGATATCCGAAATGCATTTTGTTTTAAGGATGGAAGAGACCCTACTGTTCAACTTCAATTTGGATATTCACTCCCCACTTTTTCTGAATTCATCTGTTTTCATGACAGCACCATATGTTCAACTTCACAAATGCAGCGTGCCAGTAACACCGTCTGCCTGTTCAGAAAGGACTGGTCATGCTGGATGCACACATCAGGCATGTTATCAAAGAGACTCATTAGAATATATTCTGGGAAAAGAGAAAATGGGCAACTTGTCATTCTCTATATCAGTATGCCAGTGTGGTGGAGAAAATAACCCGGGATAGCTGAGAGACTTAAAAAAGAACAACAAAGTTTTCTTTTCTTTTGTTTTTGTATTTGTATCTGACCTCTGGGGATACACACAGACGCAGACTTCCCTAATTTTTGTTTTCACACGTATCAACTCTAGGTGGAGCCGTAGCTGAGGAGTAACTGGGTGACTGTAAAGTCACTCTGGTGAATGCATTGCTAACAGGGGGCCACCTGCAGGCTTCACACCAGCCCCAGGACATCAGGGCTGCAAGGAGAGTGGAGAATTGCCACATTCTCCAGGTAAAGAAAGGATCTGATTAATGAAAAGTAAATAGTTGTTTTCCTGGGATGATGTGAAGTGCGGTTTCTGCCTAGAGATGGGACAGAATGGCATTGAGGGTTGCCACGGAGACACGTTTCCAAAGTACAGCACTGAGACCCACGAACTGGCAGCCACACCCCTGGGTGGTCATGGATCGCAGGTGGAATGTGGGGCACGGCTGGTCCAGGGCTGGGGTTTTCTTTGACTCCAGGAATATTTTCTTAGGTGGTGGGTAGGCCATGGTGCAGCAGGCACCCCGCCCGCCCCCTCCATCTTCCAGCTGGTGGAATGCATCCTTTCCAGAGCAGGTCTTCCTGGCCCTGGAGGACCCCAGTGGGCTGTGACACCTCTCTCTTCCCCCTCGCTGGCTCAGTGATATGACTTACATAACTACCACTGGAATCTGGGTTCTGGAAACAGCACTTGGTTCAGTTTGTGAAAAGCCTTGTGGTGACCCTCACAGCTACTGGAGCTGAGTATACATTTGAGGATACAGCCCATGTGAGAAACACATTCCAGGCCAATTACCCATGAAGCCAGGTAATGCTGGCAGGAGTCCGTGCTCACCTTCAAAATATAACTCTTAAGAATGGCAAAATTTGGAGTAAACACAGAAATGATTCTTCTGCTAAAAGTGAACATATCAGGAAATGGGATGGGTGCATACATCTAGGAGCCGACTTCTCTGGCCTTCTGCCTGCCAGTGCTCACCGTCTAAGGTGCGTCATCCATGCTCAACATTCCACATTTGACCCTGGATGGGACAGAAGAGGGGAATGTGCCCTGCCGAAGTGCCCTGGACCGGGAGTTGTCCCCTTTGTTTCACAGTAAGATTAAAAGCATTAGTTTACGTTGCTGTCCCTATCACTTGATCTCTACTTCTCTGCATTGGAATCTCTGATCTAATTAAAGATTGGGAGAAGGTTTCCAATGGCACTGTCTATGGGAAGACAGTCCAGAAAGCTATTTTGGGGATTAGATAACTGGAAAGGTGAGCTTTGGGTTCTGAAAAAAGCTTGCATAGGTTGTCACATCCATTTCAAAGCCCACTGGTACAGTGTACATAACATGTAAGGGATTGATAAGCATTTCCCAGGTGAAGATTGTCCATATGTTCCAGACAATACAGTCAGGCAAGAAAAAAAGAAATCAAAGGATGAGGACTAAAAAGGAAGATGCAAAGCCATCAGTTGCAGATAATATGACTGCATATACAAGAAATGCAGAAGAATCCATGGTACACTTTTAGAACTAATGAGTGAGCTTGGGAAAGCGCTTACCATAACAAAGATTGATAAATTGGGCTACACTAAAGCATGGGGCACCAGCTCCTCAAAGGATGTCTTAAGAGGGAGAGAAAGCAAGCCACAGAGAGGAGCAAAGTATCTGTAACACGTAACTGAACAGGAGGTCACCTTCAGGATAGGTAAAGAGCTCTCAGGTCAGTAAGAACATGGACAACCAATAGAGAAATGGGCACAAGACTCGAACCAGCAGGTCACAGGATAGCATCCACATGGCCAGCAAATACACACAGATGGGCTTGACCTCCTTAGTAATCAGGGAAGTATAGATATTGTGATGGGAAATAGAAGATACCAACCCTTCTGTTGGTTGCTTTGGGTTCGTTTTTGGAATACTGTCTCATCCCTCCTGCTGCCCTGGGTCCCAGGAGCCTGCCTCGGTGGTTGTAAATGACTCGAATCTGAGGGCGGTTGGGGCCTGTCAGTGCATCTCCGCGCCCACCCTCTCGTCGCCACCATGCTCAGGGTCTGATGCCATGAAGAGCAGGCGTGAGTTCTCCTGGGTCAAGGCAGTTGGCCCCAGGCAGACTGCTGAATGGCCCCTGCTCTGTAGTGGACTTGACCACTGTTGACAAGCAGGTAAAAAATCTTTTCAACGACATGGAAATCTCTGAGATGGGTAAGATGAACAACTGCTGCAGAAAACAATACTATGGAGATTTTGGGTAGATTTTCCATCTCTCAAGTAATCTTGTTCTTGTCACCACTTTGAGGGAGAGTCTCCAGTAACTGGGAAATATAGTATCCACTGCCCTATGCCAGCCACTTTTACTTTGTAATGGCCTGGAATTATCATGAGATCTTACTGGCATATTAGTTCTAGTATAAACAGGTCTTATTGGTATATTTAGTTCCAGTGTAAGATGTTCAAGCTGACCTTTGGAGGATGAGTTAAGAGCTTTGCTAACTTTCTAGAAGAATATGATATCAGCATACTTCCTCTTGTAAAAATATGTATCAAAAGAAAACAATATCACTGACCCCAAGAGAATCTGAACACCCAGGGATTACTGAAATGGCATTTGATGAGTGGATATTTTATGTAGAAGTTCAGAAGCTGTAAGACACACCAGAGAGGAATGTAGACAGTGAACAGTCCAAAAAACCCTAATTGCCTGATTCCCAAACTATGTAGAGAGGAATCAGTCAGCCAAAATAGGTCAAGACAGGCAACGCGGCTGCCCGTTACTGGTAGAAACCTCTTCTTAATTGCTGTTTTGGAAACAAACTGTTTTCAGGAAAAGCATCTAATAGGAGGTCTTTAATTCAAAGAAGCAGGGCCGAGTCATCTCATTGTATGGTACCCATATGGTCCAGCCTGGGAAGGCACTCTGCAAGGGACTGAATAGGGCCACGTGGCTCACAGAGGCATTTCAGGAGAAGGTGGAAACCTGGAAAAACAAGGATATGCACTTTGCTTTGAACATCATAAAATCCCAGAAATAATGGCCTGAGGAGTTCTAGCCATTTTCAGAGTTGCTTAAATGAATTATGAACAAGCAGATGCGGAGTTTCAACAGATTTCAGGGGATTTGCCCCGATCAGGCTGACAGTCTGGCTGGGAAGGGCTTTGGTGTGGTATTGTTCCTCCACCCCCAGCCCAACGCCTCCCAACTTCATTCCAGCTCGCCACCCACCTACACAGTGAAGCCACCCAAGTAAACACCGGGTCTCAGCAGTATCTTTCCATGCCCTCCCCGAAACCTTACCCCCTTCCAAACGCTGACACGTCAGTTGTCTGCTTAGTGACCGTTATAATACTGAAAATTCCTTTATTTAGCTTGCTTGAGATGAAGTCATGCAGCTATAAGAGTCACTTGAAAAACAAAACTGAGTTCCATTCTCAGTTAAAGGGGCCATGGAAAGCCTTCAAATCTTTAATGGAAAACTTACTGTCTGTCACATTTCATTAGAAAACTGTTACAGGACCCCCAAGTGTTAAAAAGAGTAACTCATTTTTATATGAAGAACAAAGTTGGTTTGGCCACTCAAGGCAGTCTTCTTATTGATCTGTCACATTTGGCTGCCATTAAGAGAAGAAAAGCTGGCTTTATCATGCTACATTTTGTTGCATTTTATAGACTCCTCCCACTCTCTAGAGAATTATGCACTTTTTTTGGGTGTAAGTGGAGACCCACTAGGAGTGTCTCTCTTTTCCTACCAATGTCGTGGTGGTTATAATGGTCCCCCACTTCTCTCGTGGGGTGATTGAGGGTACCAAGTGCAAATGTCCATGGAGTGACATAATTTGCTTGGGGCAAATCTTTCAAAAAGGTTTGGCAGCCGGCCTGTCACACCCGTGGGACGTTGGCATGTAATCTAATTCGTCCTCTCCTTCCCTCCAGCTGTAAATGGGGGAGACTAACCTGTCCCACCTATTGTCAGGGCTGCTGTGAGGATTAGAGATAACGCCATGAAACTTGTCTTTGAAAAGTACAAAGAACTACAACAAATACAATTATCAGTAACAAGAACCAGAGGTCGCTGATCTTCTGTGGAGTCCAGGGACATCTAGATAGCTTACCCTGCAAACACCGCACTGCGTCTCTGGCCAAATCCACGTCTTTGTGTTCTCTCTTCAGAAGCTCAGCACCGCCCAGACCCCACCTGGCCCCTTCCTAGGCTCTCACTATTGTCGGGGAGGCCCCAGAAAGCCTTTGGTATGTGGTGAATCACATCTCAGCTTTCTGGATCCTCTAGTCGGTATTCTCAGGAATTAGGCTTTCCAACTTGAAGAAATCAAGTCAGGTTGACACAAGGTGATGTCAGCGAGGAAGACTGTTCTTAGGTTTCAGAGCAATAAAAGAGTAAATGGGTGGTGCCCTACATTATTGTGAATTTACTCTATCTTTGAAAATAGAACTCTAGTTGTATTTAAAAAATCTGCGACCCCGGGGATTGAAGTAATACGTGACTTATTTAAAGGTCTAAACTCCACTTCATTTACTGCTGCATTTTGTTCACAACTGCATGTGTCCTGCCTCTTCACCTGGTGATGGACTGTAAACACTGTGTGCTAAAATAGAATTAATTTTTGCTCTAATAGAGGACCTCAAAGAAGTATAAGCTTTTTCTCATGATGCAGTTCTGTGAAGATCAATGGGTTTTGGCTTGGTAAAATGTTGTTGACCACTTCCAAAACAAACCTTTAAAAACAGTGAATCATGTAATTTACTAAAAAAATGACCTAATATATAAAATGACTTAATTAGGGAAATTAGATGACAGCGTTCATTATGAAGGCTCACCCTGGGCTCGGGTTTTGGTTCTCACTTCCACCAGGACCTAGCTGTGTGGTCAGGGGTGGGTGTCTGTACCTCTCTGGCCCCCAAGGTCCTTCTCTTGGAGAGGCAGTTGGACTATTGATCCTTAAGGTTCAACCTGCCTCTGCGCTTTTACAGGTAGGACAAAACCTTCACAAACGCCCTTTTATGTCAAACTTCATATGGTGTAACCATTGAATTAAATAAACATGCTGTTAGCACGCCGAGCTAAACACACTGCACCTTCCGTTTCTTCTGAAAGAATAGTGTTTTATTTTCCTGGCTCATGAAAGAAAGGAACATTATAGGGAAAGATAAAAAAAAGTGCTTAATGGGCAGCTCACTGTTTATACCATGCTTGCTTCAGCAAACGCGACCGGCCCAGTCATGCTCTTATTCAGGGTCAAACCCGAGTAAAAAATTTGACTAATTTTATTTAATTGTGGAAGGATGGAACAGGGGAAAGATATCTGGATTGGGGAATTTTGAAAAGCTTAACAAAATTCTACTGATTTTTCAACAACATGTCAACGTTTAACCTAAGAAGTCACGGCCCTCAGATAGAGGTTCTTCAGCACGGTTTAAACACATTGATAACACTTATCAGGAACAGTATTCCGTACAAGTCAATGAGCACTTCAGAAGCGCCTTGAGATTTGTTTTCTTAAGCAGATTAAGTATCTTCCCGGCTTTTTCAGACTCTTCATTGACTAAAGACCCTTTCCTGCCCATAGTTTACTGAAGGCAAAGTAAAATTGTTCATGGAGATTACTGAGGCTTACCCGACGTGCTGACAGGTCCAGCTCTACCACCACCTGACAGTCATTTCAAATATCGCCCCTGTTCTTTCACAGCATTTCAGGAAAATATTACAACAGTCCATTTTGACTTTACTAAGTCTATGGGAAATTAATCATTTTGTGTATGTGACCAAGAAAGGCTGTTTATGTTCACAATTTTGTCTCAAAGGGTGGCTTTTAAAAGATGATGGCCACGTGCTAAACTTCACTTGGAGCAAGTTCCTTCGCTAATCGTGAAAACAAACTCATCTGGGTGTGGGTGGCAGCACGAGAGCTATTTCTCGGGCAGTTGGGGGGTTTCAATGCCTCAGTGACACCCACAGAATGAATTCCTCTCTTGAAACAACACGAGCCAACTACTTCAAGCTGAATTTCTTTGTTTTTTATTCCAACACCATCTCCAACTCTTCACTGTAAAAAGACATGCACTTAAAAACCATCTGGGACATTGTGAGAGGATCCCTCTAAGGCACTTGGAATCCTTGTCTTTTAATGACAAGAATTAAATGAAATATGAGGGTCATGCTGACCCTGAGACAGACCCGCAGGATGGATGCCTGGGTGCCGGGGTGACGCCACAGGGCTGCTGCCTGGATGGGCTCCAGCGTGGCCAGCCACGTGGGGAGAATCTGGGGCGGCTGAGTGTGCTGGGCTGGGGGCGGGCAAGGGCTGAGAAGGGGGGGAAGGCAGCCAGGGGCGGAGGTGACCGTGCCCAGGAGAGCCGCTGGGGAAGCCAAGCTGTGGATGGCAGGAGCCCTCCGGATGGCAGGGGCAGAAATGGGGCCTGGGGAGGGAGGGCCACCAAGGTGGGAAACCAGGAGATGTGGGTGGAAGGGGCCGGGGTCTCAGGGTCTGAAGCTGAGACCCGACTGGTACGTAAGTAACTGCTGTTCCAGACTTCTGGCGGGGGTGACACTGAACAAGGCTTCACCCTGAATCCAAGCTTATTGTCTATCCACGGTCCAGGCTTTTTAGTCACAAGCTGGTCAAGTTTTTCAGGTGGCTTTATGAGCTGCCACGTGAGATTGTGATTTCCACTTATTTCTGAGCCATGACTCAACAGCCAAGCTAAGACAGTATTATTCTCATGCTGCCATGCAGATTAACAGGCTGACAGTCAGGGGCAGGTTAGGAACCAAGAGCTGGACATAGGCGGGCCGCACTGAGCACGACCCAACAGAGGAAGAATCATGCGGGCAGCTGGACGCGGCGCCGGGCCTGGCGCTCAGCCCCTCTCTGTGCAACCTCTGCCCTCGGGGCCACGGGAGCCTGGGAAAGGGCCTGTGCAAACCGGGGTCAGCGCAAGCTCAAGTCACTGATGTCCGCAAACAGCCTACTTAAGACATTTCCTGTGACCTGCCACATGCGGACAGAAGACTGGAGCCCTATCTCTACTCTGGAAACCGCAGAACTCACTGCCAGGGCTGCATGGCCCGGCGGAGGCGGCCGCCAGGGGAGGCCGAGCTCAGAGGAGGAGAAGCACCTGGGGCGCCAGTTCTCTGCCAGGCCCCTGCCAGCACCTCCCATCCAGCGTGGAGTCTGCCAGCCACGAGCTGGTGGGGTGCTGTCGGCTGGTCCGACCCGGAGAGCGAGGCCAAGAAACGAAGGGCCGTGGCTCATGACCGACGGCGCCAGACCTGACGCCACTCGAGCTGGGCTCTGGGGTCTCAGTTCCTTTCTGTGGGTGACAGGCTGGTGTCGCCCGAGTCCTAAGCAAGCGCCTGAGGAGAGGCTCTGGGCAGGGCGTGCTCACAAAGTGGGGTGCCCGCGCCCCTGGAACACACAGCAGAGTGGACAGACTATGCCTGGCAAGGTGGGGTGGGGCTGGGCAGAGCGCAGGTTCACATGGCTGCAGGCCCAGTCACTGCTCCGAGCAGGGGTCTCCACCTCACTCACTCACCTTCCCAAGCGCTCTCCCTTGCAGGTATTCATACAACATGTCTGCCTATCTACTCCTGGCTTTTGCCTCTGATATGTGGCTGTCGTGCATGGAATTTTCCAAAGGACTCCATTTGATAGAGACAATCAAACGCATGACTGACCATCACTAGGGAAAATCAAGTGTCACCCCAGGGAACACGAGCTGCCTTAACAACTTAGAAGGATAGCTGGCAGGGGCCATGGGGCTGGGGGGCGCTTTCCCCTTCATCTGCTAAGGAAGCAGGCTTTGCGTGGGCTCCCCATGAGGTGGGGGCATTGCTTTCTGTTTCCAACAATGGCCTCTAAACAGTCATTCAGAAAGGGGTTGACCTCTGCTCACTATGTACACCTTTGGTTTAGATTTGGTTCAAACGATGAGCTAAGCCTGGTGGTGTTAAGAAGACCCATTCTTCCAGGAATCAACGTGCTCTTAGGACAGAGGCCATCATGCCCCTTCCCCCACCCCTCCTCTAACAGGCTCTTACAATGTTCAGGGCCAAACTTCTTAGGCAGGACATGACCCCAGAGGCATCAGCCCCGCATGTCAAAGGATAAAACACTTTGCACAGAGAAACATTCCTTAATCCTTCCAGAGAAGGGCAGATGAAAACGATCTTCCTCTCATCCAGGACTTTCTAAAACATGCTTGCACAAGCTTGTGAGTGTAGCCTGTTCCTTGTAAGATTTTAGAAGATTGGCAGGACATTTTAAGGAGCAACCAAGCCCTAGACACACGTTCCACTAATGGCTGGGGAGCGACTTCCAAAGGGACAAGAGAATTGCCAGGCTCTACAGACTTCATCCAGGTCTGGCTACCCAAAGTGCGGTCCTTGGACTGGCCGCATCCTGGCCTCCTGTCCTGGGGGAGTGGGTTAGACACACAGAGTCTCAGGCCCTGCCCAGACCTGCTGAATCCCAGTCTGACCCAGCTCACCCAACTCCAGCCAGGTTTGATTGGCTGGATCCCACCTGCTTTCTCGTCACCCAGGCACATCCCCTCCCCGCTGACTCCCTGTCAACAGGGCTCCGTGCTGACAGGAGAATCTGACTGTGCGGCATTGCCCCCAGGCCCCTGTCCTCTGTCCCGCCTGGAGGGTGGGGCTCACGGGGGAGCAAGCCCAGTCCTTGCTCCCTCTGATGAGTGGGGGGCTGTGCATGGCGCCCCGCCCGTCCACCGGGCTGTGTGCTTTGGGAGCTCATGCACTTGGCAGACCACGGAGCAGAGTTCCTGGAAGCTAAAGGAGGGCATCGGCCAAGCTCTTGTGCCCTGCAGGAGAAGTTCAGCTCGGACACAGACCGCTCATCGGCCACAAGCCTGGCTTCCCTCTGGGCCTGCAGCTCAAGGGAAAGCATGCTGTGAAATAGTTTGGCACTGGGTCTTGCAATGGAAGCATATTTTGCGTTGGTTTGCATCTGCAGATAAGCCCTCATCTATCCACCCTGGTGGCTTTTTTCTGCATTGGCTCAAACTGAGTGAAGCCAAGGACAGGATGCCTTATCAGTCATACTTCATGGGCATGTGCCTTCTCAATGAGCATAATGAGCAAAAAGAGCCCAGAACACTGGGCTGATTCTGCCCCGGACTCTGGTCTTTCCTGTTTTCCTCCCGGCCTGTCCTGGGAGTGGGGTCCCAGCCTCCACACCCCAGCCTGCTCAGGGCCCCTGGTCAGCACACCCAGGACCTGGCCCCTGCCCTCTGGGCCCCCGTTCAGGGGCTTCCTCTTCCTCTGCTCCTCGCTGGCCTCCCCTCCCCAGCAGGCTGTGCCAGATCTCTGTTTGGGACAGGAACCCTGTGGCTGCCCCACTGCTCCCCTGACACCTGCCCTTTCAACCCTGGGCTTTGCCACTGCAGAGGAACGAGCGTCAGCTGGGGAGACAGAGTCGGCACGACTAGCTAAGGAACAGAAAGCGCACAGGAAGCCCGGTGCCGGGCACCCATGGGAGGCCCTCCATCCCAGCATCTGAGGCTGTCTCCAGGCAGGTGGCTGCCTCTCAGATGCCCTTCAGTGGGTCACAGCCTGCAGGCAGGTCCCCAAGCCGTGTGCGGAATGGACACCCCAGACTAGCTAGTGAGCCTCAGCAATCCCGACTTGGGGTCTAACCTAGGGCTGTGGCTACAGGCCCTCAAGCTCTCCAAGAAGCGTGGCTCCCTCTCCCGCCACAGAACTCCGGGCCTGGCCACAGGTTTTCATAGGGTCATCACTTTGTTCACTTTGCTAAGCCTGAGCTGGGGAACTGGGGCAGAATGCAGTGGGCATGGGCTCCGTGTGCCCCACCAAACACTGGAAGGGGACAGCGAGGCCACCCTTCCAGAGCATGTCCAGGGTCCCCTCCCACGCCGTCCAGCTGACCTTAGCAGGCAGCCCTGGAGGCCGCCATCACATTGCCAGTCTCCTTTGCTTAGAAACCTTAAATAGTCCCCCTAGGGAACGACTAAATAACACGTTTACTTAACAAAACCCTCAGGCACCTCTGTGCAGGCCCCTGTGCCCAGGGAGGACATGGGCTCGGAGCCCTCAGGGAGCTGAGGTCCCGCTCAGAGAGCGGCAGGGGGCCGAGCAGCGGTGCAGGTTCAGACCCACCGTGTCCGCCCTTCTGCGTCTCCCCACCCACTGCGCCTGTGAGCTCAGCACCGGAGGAGAAGAGCCTGGGGACCTCCAGGGTGAGGCATGCCTTGGCCTTGGGGTATCTCGTGGCTTGACCGCACCCTTGGGGACAGCTCCCTGCCTAGGCTGCTGAGCTGTGGCTCCTGCTGGGCCTCCTCCCGCTCAGCCTGCCTCTCCCCTGCCTTCACGTCTCTGTGCTCTGTTTTCCTCCTGAGAAGCCTCGTGCAGCTCCGGGGCTTCGGCCGCAGCCGTGGCTGTGACACTCTCATCTGTGCCTCTGGCCCAGGCCTCACTCGGGAGCCTTTCACCTGCACGTCCGTGCTCGTCCCAGAGGAGCCCAGGGGACCCTGTCCATCAGGGGGAGGTCAACCCGGGACTGTAAGCAAGGCACACACCAGGAGGAGAGGGGCCGCCACGGGGCCAGCAGAAGGGGGAAAGGCCCCTAAAACAGGCGAACTCACAGAAGCAGACAGAACAGAGGCTAGCAGGGGCTGGGGGGAGGGGAGTCGCTGACTAAGGAGGGCAGAGCTCTGGTTTGGGAAGTGAGAACCTGCGGGAGGCGGAGGCGGACGGGCTTAATGCCGCTGAGCTGGGCCCCTGACCCTGGAGAAGCTGGTGAATTCTACCCTCTGTGTATTTTGCCACGGTTTAAAAAAAAAAGCAAAGTATAAAAGAAGCAACACGGGTTTGCACTATACATACAAGAGACATTCATAAGATTGTTTCCAAGTGATTACACACTGTGTGTTTAGAATATGTGATGTATGAATGATGTGTCAATATTTTTTTTATGTCAGGAGATCTAATTTTCAGCACATGAGATGCTTAAAAGAATAAATACCTAAAATTATTTTTAATGGGAAGAACTAAGAAAACCCTCATGAAGTTTGCCTTTTTTTCTATATTTGCTCTTAAAAATTCTAGTTACTGAAACCCAGTGAGGAAGAAAAACCCCCATGAAGGCAGAAATGTTGCTTGAATAAACAGACTTAGTCTTCTGTCTGTAACTTGAGAACTAGAAGAACAGAGGCTTTGTTGAAAGGTATTTTTAGAAATAAAAAAGAAAAAGGAGAAAAGATAATTTTAAAAAAATTGATGAAATGTATATATATACACATATCCCCTTTTTAAATAAATTTGCTTTCTTTTGAGACACTGCTCTGGTTTTGCTCTCTCATTTTTATACAAAACAGAAGCAGATGGCCCTAGTTCAGATTTTGTTCCTCGAGAACCGAACTTCCCAGTTATTTGAGGTATCAGTGTTGTCCACCCATTCCTTGTTCTAGAACTTCTAGAACAGGAGTCAATACTATTCTTAACTGCCCTCTTAAGTCAGGAATTTTTGGATTAAAAAAAAAAAAGAATGAGCATGACTAGTCTTACTTCCTCCCCCTCTGGAGTAAAGTAAATTATTTATTTCCAGTGCATTACATTCTAGTCAGGTGAGAAGCAGGTAACCACTGCTGTTGGCGAGCACAGAAGCCACCCTCAGCCTCCAGCACAGAAGCTCCCTGAGGCTCGAGCCCCACCACTGCGGGGCACCCTGGGTCGGGTCCCGCGGCCGTGCCTCGCAGCCTTGCATAGCGGGCAGGACGTTCCCAGGACACTGATGTGCTTGGTGGGTGGACAGCCCAGGACTGAACCAGAACAATCTGGTGGGCAGAGGAAATCGCCCTCCTGATCTTAAAGGGGAAACCAGTCTCTGGATTCTGAAATCCCTTTACATCATCTGAGGGATGAGCATAAATCCCAGTGCCCCTGGGGGGCCCACACCAGCATTCTGGAACATTCTCCATGGGCAGCCCAGGTTGAGTGCAGCTTAACTCTGAAATGGAATCTTCAGACTTCTGGTCCCACCTCAGAGTGGCTCACCCAGAATATCTAGAAAGTGGGGTCCTGGCATAGCAGCTTTACAAAGTTCCCCTAGTGACCATGCATCCTGCCGCGCCCAGGTCCCCGGTGTCATGGGATACCAGAGGCAAGCTGCATGTAAATAGCTGATGTTAGCTCCCAGTTGAGTGAAGTTTTATAACTAGAAAGGCACAGGGTCTTGGTAGAGAAATTTTGGAACAAGGATGAAAAAGAGGAAATTAGAAAAAGAGAATCTATAAAGAGAAATTTTACTTTTCCCCCCTAATTTCCTTGATGGGACTCCACTGACATGCATTGGGAGAGGATAATTTTTATCTTCCATCTCCTGACAAGAACAATTCAACCAGACGAGTAGGTGACACGCAGTTACTATCCTGCTAGTATTAGTATTCCTAAGGGGAGGGACAGGAGGGAGCATGCGTGCATATGTCTAGGTGTGGGACTGTGGGGGGCTGGGGCTTTCTGGTTCCATGCCCGCTGCCCGCCCTCCACAGCCAGCACTGAATATGCTTCCACTGTAACCTAGAGCAGTTTGGACAGCTGCACGCATCGCTCCTATACTGGGTTGCTCTGGTTCCCCCAGAATCATTTGGAAGATTATGAGGGCTACATTCTCCTTCAAGATTCCAGGATATGTTTTCAGGTCTGCAGGAACACTTCGGGTCACGCTGTGAGGGCGTATTCTTCTGGGTTGGTGGGAACCAGACCTTTACCAACAGGAAATGTCAGCGTTCTACTAGCCTTAATTTTAAACATGAAGGATTTTCTCTCAAATTGTCATTTTTGTTTTATATCTGCAGCTTTTTAGAAGTGCAATTAAAATGAACACATTTGCTCTTCTGTAATTTAACAAAAGCAAAGGCAGACAGCTGAAAACTCACTGTACTGTGTCGACCTACTGAGAAATGCAGTTATGGTTCCAGCCTCTGGTGTCTGGGTGGTGGTAAGCACACATAAAAATGGATGTCTACATGTCCTGGTGGAAGATTTACAAATCATTTCAGACTATTTGCTGTTAATATTCCTTGTTTTGCAAGGGGAAGAGGAGGCTGGGCCATAAAAGCTGATGACTAAGACCAAGGAAATCCTGTCTGAGCTCAGATTCTCTGGGGTGGCGGGGGAGGCAGTGGGGAGGAAGCAGTTGAAGCCTGCGAGGAGCCAGGGGGAAAGGCGGGCGTCTCAGGCCCGGATTTGGCCCTCCACGGTAACACGGGTGGCTGCTACAATAAGGACCGGGACCGTGTAAGAAAGAAAGGGAAGGGGGCGGTTTTCCTCCCTGGAATTTCCAGCTGGGGTCTTCCTGTTTGAACCCACCCACTGGCCTCACCCACCGGGATGCTCAGGAGGAAACAGGGCCGTCTGTGTGTCCTGTCCGTCCTGACGGTGGAACCACTGCTGAAGGCGAGGACTCCTAGTGCCCTGCTGGGAATGGAGGGGGACCCTTCTCCTCTTTAAGGAAGAAATCCTCTCCTAAGATTCTATTGGCCACATTGCCAAACCAAAACCTTTTGCGTTTTCTTGCTTTGTTAATTAAGTCAAACTTGGGTCTCTTAGCTTCTGTGGCTATTAGCTGATGAGCGCAATTGCATGTGAGCCTAATATTGTCAAAGGAGAGAAAAACTTGGTCTCAAGCAGTGAACTTCCAGGTTGCTCTCTGAATTTGGATAATCCCAGTTGTTTAATTTAAAAAATGTAATCAGACAGTTGGTCAACACCCTCACTACCCAACACACACACACATGTGCTCAGAACACGCCAGCCACTGTCCTGCCCTGTCCTCGCTCTGAGACCCTCATCTGAGCCACGGGAAGACTGGTGTACAGTTGACCCTAGAATAACATGGGTCTGAACTCGGCGAGCCCACTTATAAAGGTTTTTTTTTCAATGAATATATTGGAAAACTTTTTGGAGATTTGTGACAATTTGAAAAAACATTTTCTTTTCTCTAGCTGACTTTATTGTAAGAATACAGCATATGATACAGATGCAAAATATGTGTTCTTCAACTATTTGTTATCACTAAGCCTTCTGGTCAACAGTAAGCTCTTAGTAGTTGGGTTTTTGGGGAATCAGAAGTTATATGTGGATTTTCGGCTGCAAGGGGGGTCAGCACCCAAAGGCCCATGTTGTTCACAGGTCAGCTGCACATAACTTGTGAGTGAATACTATTCCCAGGAGAATCAGGCATGTTCATTTAGCAGAAGAATTTTGCATAAACAATCTTACCATGAACTTATGATATAGGTTATTAGCATTCTTGTTTTACACATGAAGAAAAGGAGGCTAAGAAAAAGGGTGACTTTTGTCACTGGACTAAACCCAGGTGCTCCCACTCTAACAGACCATGGCTATCTACCTGCTGGCACGTGGGAAACGCCATTGAAAAACATGAGAACAAAACACAGAGGTAAAAGCATAAGGAAGCTGGCATCGGTCCTGGAACAATGGATGGTCATCACTCCACTGCCGGCCAGGGGGGTCCCCTGCACAGCTAAGATAATATTAGACTGGTCTCTTACCCTCTCGGGACCAACATGTTCTTGCAGCCCCACCTTCTGTGCTGAGGCTGTGCTGTGTTTGCATATCCCTCCCCCTTCAACCTGTAGAAATACACCTGCTTGGCCTGGAATTTTGGAAAGCCCTTGCAGAAGGAGAGTTCCACAGGGCTGTTCCACTGCCCGGATCACCCTGCCCGCTCAGTCACCCTTTGTGGGCCTCTCTGAAGCGAGGCCTTTCTACTCTGTGTTTCTCAGAGTTCAAAGGTGCTCAGTCACCTACATGCATAGATCACTCTCTCTGCAGAAGGGACCCTGAGCGTCAGCTCTGCCTGCTGCTTCCCAGCGGTCCCTCCCCCTTCTTCTGCCTGGGCAGCCCTTGCAGAGGAGAAAGCCTGGAGCCCCAGGGCCGTGGGCGTGTGCTCACCCGCTCGCTCTCTCATAGGAATACCCATCTGTCTGTCTAGCTATCTGTTCATGATCTATCTAGAATCTATGTACCACTGATCAATATATCGAACTTATCCATCTCTATCATCTGTCTCTATCAATTATCTATCATCTACATCTATATTCCATATAGGTAAGTAATATATACATATATTTTTGCACATATGTATGTATATTTTACATATGCAACATTTTATGTATTCAAATATGTACATATATTCTACAGTTAGGGATTTGTCAGCCTAGCACAGTGATTAAAAGAGAGATCTGGGAATCAGCGAGTCCCGGGCTTCCCTCCCAGCTTTATTCCTCACCAACCCGGACAGTGCCCTGACCTGTGTGCCGTCTGCACGGAGGTTGGGTGGGATAAACACAGAGCCGTGGGCCCAGCAGGCATGTGGGGTCAGGGCCTGGATCCGTCCTGGCACCACTGTGCTCAGCAAACACAAGTGGCTGTGTTTCTCCCAAGGGTATCTCAGCTGGGGTTCTGGAACCCTAGAAGCACCTTCAGGGGTTACTCTTTCTTATGTTAGTCCCAGGGGCTGCCTCCCTTTTCTACAACCTGGAGCCAGGGGCAGCGGGGTGAGGGCAGAGGCAGGGCGGCGCCCGCAGGCCCACATACTGATCTGTCTCCTGCTCACTTCTTCTCGACACCAGCTGGGAATTGCTGCCCAGTCATTGCTCATCAGCACCTTTTCTCTGAGGAGCAAACCAGAGCCTCGGAGCATCCCGGGAGCACGTGTCTTACAGCGAGTCTCTGTTCTCCTGGGGGCCCCATCACCCCACAGGGACAGCCACAGGTCCGACAGCGCTCACCATGCAGAAAACCACACTGTTATGTAATGTCTACCAGGTACCAGAAAACCAATCTAGGTCCAATAACACGAATTCTTCTGTAAATCCCACATGGGAGATCACTGAATGGGCAAAAGCGGCCAAATAGGAATTTTATGGGTGGGGCAGAAACAATCCCTAGGAAAAAATGCAAACCTTTCAGAGACAGATCAACACTTCCTTTATCACTGTATACAGCTGCCTTTATCCAGTGGGGGGACATTTAATTTGGAAAAAAAAAACCCACAGGGAGAAGAACTACATTTTACATAATTTTTTTATTCGTTGTTCCATGACTGCACTTTGAATCCAGAAGATTCCTTTGACTGCTTTCAGCTGGCTACATCTTCACTCGCTCAGGGACTGGACACTTTATCAAGCGCCTCCTGTGCTTCAGGCCCCGGGGCACACCCTGAACCTGAGCATACACCCTGGAGGACAGATGTCACCTGCTCCCGACTCTGGGTTGGGGTGGCAGGAATTACAGTTGAGGATGAGCAAAGACAAATGCTTAATATCGAGAGGATTTATCAAAGGTGACTTAACATTATTGATTTCTGGCGATAAAGTCCTAGCTATTTGTGAAGGCACTTTAATTAAGCTCTTACATAGGTCTCAGTTCCAAGGGACAGAGGCTCCAGCCCGGTGCAGGCATTCTGACACCTGCCACACGGGTACTCTGACAGGCAGGGCGCAGGGTGTCCTTCACGTCACAGAGGCTGCAGGCTGCTGAGCACAGACAGAGTGTGCAGGGAGCTACAGTACAGACTTGGCACGGGGCGAGAGGCTGCTCTGTTCCTGCGCGGTGGTGACGGGCAAAGGTGGGAGGGGATGGCTGCTGGCCACCCTTGCTCCTGGGCCCGTGCCCCAGCTCAAAATCAAAGTAGAGGTTGTGTCCCCTTGGAGATTGCTAACCCCAAATTCCAGCATGGCAGCCTGTGGCAGTGCAGGGAGAGGGCACTCAGGGACCCCTGGGGCAGAGCTGCTTTCTCTTCCTCACTGCCTGGGTTTTCTGGGCATGAAGGTGGGGGCTCTCCTTTTGCACAGAGTGCTACAGACACTGGCCTGACACGAGTGGGTACTGGAGGTGTGAGCATGTGATGGTCAGTGTCCTCCTGGATGCGACAGCACCCTACAGACCTGCCAGGTCATCACAGGGCCTGGAAACACAGTACAGCCCTTTCTCTCCAGGGCCAGTCGGTCATCTTGGGAGGCGACTGTAGCTCACCCCTGGGCCTGCGAGATGCTGAGCTGTGGGAACTGCACCGGGATGCCTCTCCTCCTCTCTTTGTAAAGCACTCTGCCAAGTTAGGGGGACAAAAGCTCTGTCCCCAGGCAGGAGCCACTGCTGAGATACTCCCAAGCACACAGAAGTGTCCTTTGTCGACTTAATCCACTAGAGGAAAGAAAGGGACAATATTTTCCTGGCAGGCCACCTCTGCTGCTCACCAGCAGGCAATGAGCTGCCCCTGAGAGGTCTCCTGTGCCTCCCTGTCCACTTTCCACATGCCCGTGTGACCGCTCCACGGCTTCTCAGGGCAGGTTTTATTTGGAAATGATTTAGATTTGCAGAAAGGTTGCAAAGATAGTGCAAAGGCCCTGTACACCCTTTGCCCAGAAGTGATGCTGCTGTGCCAACATCTCCCTAACTTTGGCACATTTTGTCAAAACTGGAAATTAACACGAGTCTGTTAATTACAGACTCTATTAGAATTTTACTGCTTTTCCCCTGATATCCTTCCTTTTTTCCAGGATCCAACCCACAGTACTGCATTGCATCCCGAGGAGGTTTTTACAAAAGAGCTTATTGCTTCAAAGCTCACCGCTTCACGCAAGGCAGCAGAGCACGACCTAACGGAACATCCCGCGCAGCAGGCTGGCAGGAGCGGCAGGGGATGCGCGGTACCAGCACGAGGAGGAGCCCAGGTCCAGGCATGTGGGGGCTCAGAATCTCCTGGGAGGGCAAGCTTCCAGGGAGGGCTAAGGATGCTGCTGGTGACTTGCACTTCCTTTGAAATCCACGCCCTGACCACATGGACGGGACTGGAGACGCCACGCAGTCTCCCTGGGATAGACACCAGCTTCCTCCAGGGATGATGAAAAGAAATGGCACGGACCCCAGGGAGGCCAATGAAATCAGGGTTAGTGAGTCACGGCGGACCTCACCTGTCCCAGGAGAGTAACCGAGGGGAGAGCTACAAGGGGAGAGGCGAGAGGCAACCACCAAATACCCTTGCCTCAGCTGATCAAGT